>NC_045428.1:516321325-516636159 GCF_902635505.1 Sarcophilus harrisii
AATCCTTCAGCTAAAGCAGTGTTTCCCAAGCATATGGCATCCCTAAAATTATCTAAGTGTGCCACAAAATTTTGCATTTTATGTGTTTGCAGATAAGATTTGGAAATAATTTTATTTAATATAAATTTCATTTACCAAGCACTCATTGTGAGCTAAGCATCATATTTGTAAAATAAGCAGGACCTGTCCCTTTCACACTAGCCTCAAAAGCTATCAGAATTTGAATTTGCAAAAGAAATACCAAAATCAGTGTTCTTGCAGGGTAATTACAAACATGAGCCTCTCTAGTCTCTTATTATATTGCCAACTCACATACATCTTGCAATAAACCTTGATTCATTATAGTAAAGAATAATGTATGGTCAGACAGGCAACAAGCATTTATTAAATACTTATTTTACATTAGGCAGGCAAATGGTGTACTGCTGGGCCTCGAATAAAAAAAAAAAAAAGTCCTCTTCCTGAGTTCAAAGTATCTGGTCTCAGATATTTACCAATTGTGTGACCCTTAAGTTTCTTTGTTTCAGTTTCCTCACCTATAAAATGAGCTGCACAAGAAAATGTTAAACCACTTTTTGTCAAGAATACCCCAAACGGGGTCACAAAAAATTGGACATGACTAAAATTCAAATAAGCAACCACAAAATGTGCTAAGCATTATGCTAAATATCTGGGGACATAAATAGATGTAAAAATACACTCTCTGCCTTCAAGTAGGATTCTAATAGGGTGAGTCTAATCATAAAAGGTAGATGGAGGACGGGGTAGTGTGTAATGCTAGCAAAGTCCAAACAATCAGTAATCATGAACAAAGCGTATGAAAATCTCCAGCCAATGAATAACAGCCAGCCAGCCAGGATAGAAATATCCACATTGAGAACAGGTCCTGACACACAGTAAGTGTCCAATAATTGTTTACTTATTTTAGAACAGCTTTCTCAAAGTAGCACAATGAAATCAAATTTCTCTTTTCTCTGCTTCCCAACTTTGCCTAGTAATTAGCAATGGAAATACAGTGAGGAAGGTGAATACTAGGTTTTTTTTTTCTTCTTTTGTCTCATTTCCTTTCAGAGAACTGGAAGAAGAAACCTCATCTAACGTAATCTCTGCTAGAATTAATAAACATCTAATTGAAGGCATCTAAAGAAAGAGTTCTTTTGCACTTTATAAACTTATCTAATCTTTGATTACTCTAATTATTATGAAATTTCCCTTTATTTTGAACAAAAATCTATAATTTCCATCCATGGCTACTACTTCTAGTCTTCAGAGATCAAGCAGAAGAAACTGAAGTACTTTAAAATGGAAAATTTGAAGACAACTATTGTATCTTAGCTATATTTTATGCAGTTTAAATATTACAAGATATTAAGCATTACATACTTGTTTACTATTTATGATTTTTTCTCTCCCTCTCATTATCACTATATATTGAACCAAACCCTGAATCAAAAGATGATACTAACTTTCTTTTATTTTAAATTTTTATTTATTTTATTTTTAATTTTTAGAATAAAAAATATTTCTATAATGGTATAATATAAAAGATTTCTCTACTGAAGATAATGCATCAAGTTACTTAATAAACTAAGATTTTGGTACAATACAAGGAAAAATTTCCTAACAATTCTAACAAAGTACATAAATTTGCTTCAAGGAGATGGAAATTCTGTTATTGGACCACTTCAATTACAAGTTAGATGAGTCGTTTTCAACCAAGTTAACTGTTGTCTTATATGACCTTTGAGTTTTTATCAGTTTAACTAATAAAAATTATATTCTTCATTATTTGCAAGTAACAAAGTATATCTCTGCAAATCTTCCTTTTGTTCAGAGAAATTGTGAATCCATTGTTACTGTATACGATGAGACTAGATATTGTAACTAATATCATAGAGAGAATGAGTGTTGTGAGTAGAGGTTGGACTATATGACCTTGATGATCCATCCATTCATTCTTTCAAGAAGCACTTATTAAGCATATAGTAACTACATTGTAGGCATGATAACCAACCCTGAAGATACAAAGACTAAACAAAAATAACTTAGACATTAATTTCCTTTCCAACTCATCTCTAACCTAAAATACAATAATTCTTCTTCAGATTGGAAGTCAACTCACAAGCATTCTCAAATAATTAGCTACATGGAATTTAATGTTTGTCTAAGTGTGATATTCGAAGAAAAAAATAACTGATAAGAAAATTAACTCAATGCACTAAATTATTCTCAAAAACAATGACATTTTCAGGGTATAAATTATTGCTAATATACAGTTTAATTTTTATTCAATCTATTTTCTTTAGCATGATGAGTGTTCAAGTTTATCTTTATATTCCTAGTGTATTATAGCAGAATGAACTATTTAAAAATCAATATTATTTATTTTATTTTCTAGGATCAGACATAGACTAAGGTATTTTAGGGGAAAATATCAACAACAATGATTGAAACAAAAAAGAGCTGCTAGTTAAATTTTTAGTTAACTAATGAATAAGAACCTCTCATTCTTCATGGATTTTGTTTGTAATAGTTTAAATGCCATTCAACACAGAAGGCCAGTATTCTTTTTTGTTTGTTTGTTTGTTTCTCTATTTTTTATTTTATTTTATTTTTCTAAATTCATGTAAAGATAATTTTCAATGTTCATTTTTTATAAGACTTTTTGTTCCAAATTTTTCTCCAAGTCAGCCAACAGTCTGATATAGGTTAACTATGTGCAATTCTTTTAAACATAATTCCAATTTGTCATGCTGCACAACAGATCAAAAAGAAAAAAATATGATAAAGAAAAACCAGTCAAACAAACAAAAATGATGAAAATGCTATGCTTCCATCCACATTCAGTCTCCATAGTTATCTCTGGATATGAATGGTATTTTCCTTCTCAAGTCTACTGGAATTGGCTTAAATCACTGGATTCAGTGGATGCTGATGGGCAGCTCTATTTTCCATACACAATTCTGGGTTATAGTTCTAATAGAGTGGAACGCTGGTAATAAGTCACAAGAGAGCAGGAGCCATAGTCACATTTTCAAGATAGAGAGAAGCATTAGCATTTGAAATTGAACAAAAGCAGGGAACTTGGTCATAGTTCCAAGTCCAAGAGGAACACTAGCACTTGAGGATATAAAGTGCAAGGGCCCTTCCTGGAAAGACAACAAAGTGCAGACCAGGTGAGTAGTGACTTCTCTCATGACCACACTACTTTGGAAGCACTGCAAATTACTACTGCAGTCACTCTTTCATGAGCAGAGCCCAATTTTAATATAAAGTTTAAAGTCAATATACGGGGTGGAGAAATTAGCAAACAACAACAACAAAAAAAGAAAAACAAGTTTGATTATTAAATATACAATACACATACAATAATATTGTGTATTGAACCAATTCTCAATACACACACTAAATACACAACACGATATTAAATATACAAATTCACAATAGCAAGAAAGATTAAGAAACAAACTCAGAAGGCAACATGACAAATGCTACAACAAAAGTCTCTAAGAAAATTGTTAATTAGACCCAAGGCCACCAAAAAGTCTTGGAAAACTTAGAGAAGAGTGGTTAAAAAAAAAAAAAAAAAGGAAAAATGAGAGATGCAAAACACAGTAAAAAATTAATAGCTTAGTAAAAGCAAAATATGGTAAAATTAATACCTTAGTAAAAATATATGCATAAACACTACTGAAGAAAATTACACCTTAAAAACATAATTGTTGAAATGGTAAAAGAAACACCAAAAATCATTGAAGAAAAGAATAGAAAGCAAAATTGGCCTAATGAAAAAAATGAAATAAAAAAAAAAAGAAATGAATCCTTAAAAATTAGAATTGGACAAGTAGAAGCTAATGAGGCCATGAAACAAGAAAAACAATAAAACAAAGTCAATCCCTAAAAAAAAGTCTCCAGAACAAGATGCATTTACAAGTGAATTCTACCAAACCTTGAAAGAACAATTAATTCTAATACTATGTAAACCATCTGGAAAAATAGGTAAAGAAGGAGTCCTGCCAAATTCCTTCTATGACACAAATATGGCATTGATAGTCTAAACCAGGAAGACCTAAAACCCTTAAAGGGGGAGAGAAAGAAAATTACAGGCCAATCTCCCTAATAAATATTGATGCAAAAAATTAAATAAAATATTAGCAAAGTGATTATATCCACATGTCAACAGGATAATACAGTAAAACCAAGTGGGATTTACATCAGGAATTCAGGGCTGATTCAATAGCAAGAAGACTATTAACATGATCAACCCCATCAATAAGAAAACCAACAGAAACCATATGATAATCTCAATCAAAAAAAGTTTTTGATAAAATATAGCATCCATTCCTATTAAAAACACTAGAGAGCATAAGGATAAAGGAAGCTTTCCTTAAAATAACGAGCACTTATCTATCTAAAGGTAACAGCAATAATTTTTTTGTGAAGAAGAGAAGCCAGATGTCTGAAACATGGATGCCAATTATTACCACTATTATTCAACATTGTACTAGCAATGCTGGCTTTAGCAATAAGAAAAGAAAAAAAAAAGAAATTACAATAGGCAGGAAGGAAATAAAACTATTACTCTTTGCAGATAATGTGATATATATATCTCATGTGTGTATGTGTGTGTGTGTGTGTGTGTGTGTGTGTGTGTATCCTAGAAAATCATCCAAAATCCTACTAGAAACAATTAATAGCTTTATCAAAGTAGCACGATATAAAATAAACACATACAAATCAATAGTATTTCTATATGTTACTGATTAACCTTTCATCAAGAGAGAAAGAGAAATTCCATTTAAAATTACTGTAGACAAAATAAAATATTTGAAGATCTATCTGCCAAGATAAATCCAAGAAGTATATAAACACAATAACAAAACACTTCTCACAGAAATAAAATCAGATCTAAACAACTGGAAAAATATCAACTATCCATGACTAGGTTAAGCTAATATAATTAAAATGACAATTCTGTCTAAATTGATCTACTTGTTCAGTGCCATATCAATCAAACTGCCAAAAAACTATTTTATAGAATTAGAAAAACAATATAAAATTCATCTGGAAGAACAAAAAGTCTAAAATATAAAATATCAAAGGAATTAAGGGGAAAAAAAGTATGGTGCCTTAGCGATATCAGGTCTAAAATTATATGGTAAACTAGTAGTCACTAAAACCATTTGAAACTGGCTAAGAAATAGAGTAGTGTATTAATAGAATAGATTAGATATCCACAACACAATAATCAGGGATTATAGTAATCTAGTATTTGATAACCCCCCACAAACTCTAGCTTCTGGAATAAAAACTCACTATTTGACAAAATTGCTGGGAAAACTGGAAAATTATATATCAGAAACTCAGCAGACTTTTTCATCTTGTACTCTATACTAAAATAACATCAAAATGTGTACATGATTTGGGCATAAAAGGTGATGCCATAAGCCAGTTAAGAGAGGAAAGGAAAATTTACCTATCAGATCTTTGGAGAAGAAAGGAATTTATGACCAAAGATGTGCTAGAGAACATTATGAAAGGCAAAATGGACAGTTTTGATTATATTAAATTAGATTTTGCACAAACAAAACTAACAAAAGATTAAAAAGCTTTCCCAGTTTTGGGGGAAATTTCCTACCTTTGGGGAAATTCTTTACAGCTAGTGTTTCTGATAAAGGTCTCATTTCTAAAATATATAAAGACATGTATCAAATTTATAAGAATATAAGTCATTCCCCAATTGATAAATGGTCAAAGCATATGAGCAGAAAATTTTCAGATGATGAAACTAAAGTCATCTATGGATATATGAAAAAAAATGTTCTAAATCACTATTGATTAGACAAATTCAAACTAAAACACCTCTGAGGTACTGCCTTATACCTCTCAGATTGGCAAAAATGATAGTAAAATATCATAATAAATGTTGGAGGGGATATGGGAAAACTAGGACACTAATATATTGTTGATAGAGTTATGAAATGATCCAACTACTTTGGAGAGCATTCTAGAACTATGACCAAAGGGCTATAAAATTGTTCATACTTTTGACCCAGAATTACTATTACTGGGTCTGTATTCCAAAGAAATCATAAAAGAGGAAAAAGTTTTCCCACATGTGGAAAAATATCTGTATTAGCTCTTTTTGTAGTAGCAAAGATTTGGAAAATTAATAGATGACCATCAATTGGATAATGGCTGAATAAGTTGAATTATAAGAAGGTAAAAAATATTATTGTTCTGTAAAAATGATGAACAAGCTGATTTTAGAGAGGCCTACAATGATTTACATGATCTGATGCTGAACAAAATAAGCAGAACCAGGAATACATTGTGTACAATAACAGCAGGATTATTTGGTGATCAAGTATAAAGACTTGGTTCTTCTCAGTGCTTCAAATATCCAAGGCAATCCCAATGGACTTGGGATAGAAAATGCCATCTGCATTCAGAAAAAAGTTCTATTGAGATTAAATGTAGATGAACACATGCTATGTTCTCTTCTTTTTTTCTGTTTTTTTTTCTCTCCCATGTTTTTTTTTACTTTTGTTCTATTTTTCTCTCCCAAAATGAATTGTAAAGCAATGTGTATTTTTAAAATTAATTAATTAATTAAAAAACAATAAGCCAAAATCAAAAGAATGAAAAGAAGGGAGATATCTCATTGGAAAAACAACTGATCTGGAAAATAAATTCAGGAGAGATATTTTAAGAATTATTGTGCTACCTGAAAATCTTTATAAAGAGCCTAGACATTATACTCCAAGAAATTAAAAAGAAAAATGCCCTGATATCTTAGATGCAAGAGGTAAAATAGAAGTTGAAAGAATCCACAAGTAACCATTTAAAATATTTCAAAATGAAAACTCCTAAAAATATTTTAGTCAAATTTAGGAACTCTCAGATCAAGGAGAATTTTTTCAAGCATGCAGAAAGAAATAATTCAAATATAATGGAATTACACTCAAGATAACACAAGATTTAGCAGCATTTGTGTTAAAGAAAATGAGAGTGTGAGATATACTATTCCACAAATCAGAAGACCTAGAATTACAATCAAGAATAGCCTACCCCCCAGCAAAACTGAGTATAATCATTCAGGAGAAAAGTGGATATTTAAGTGAAATAGAGAACTTCCAAGAATTCATGTTGAAAAGACCAGATTTGAAAAAAAAAAACACCTGACTTTTAGACAGAAGACATGGAAATACAAAAAGGTAAGCATGAAAGAGAAATCATAAACAAGTTAAAAAAGGTTAAATATTTACATTATTGTATGGGAAGGTAATGCAAGTTAGAACATTATAATCATAAGGATAATTAGAATGAGTCCACATATACAGAAGGCACAGGTTTAAATCGATTATGTGGTGATGATCTCCAAAAAATTTGAAAAGGTAAGAAAAAAACAACACACTGAAAAGTTGGAAGGGAGAGATAGAATGGGGGAAAATATTTCATATACAAGAAGTACATGAAAGAGCTTTCACATTGGAGAGGAAATTGGGATATATTTGTGGGTAATATTTGAACCTATTTTCATTGAAATTGGTTCAAAGAGAGAAGAATATCTATCTATCTATCTATCTATCTATCTATTCATCTGTCTATCATCTATCTATCTATCTACTTTGCCTGTCTGTCTTTCTCCTTTCTCTTCCCACTCAGTTGGGTTTAGAAATCTATCTTATCTGACACAGAAATAGAAGAAGGACTTAAGGGAAAGATGGGATTTATAAAAAGGCAAGTAGGTTAAGGCAGGCAGTGAACACAAGCAAAACAGAATTCTGAGAAAGGATAGGATAAAATGAGAGAAAGAAAGTTGAGCAGAAGAAAACAGGATAAAGAGAAATGCACAGCTAATATTCATAACTGGGGATATTAATGGAATGAACCTATCTTTAAAATAGAAATTGAGAGCAGAATGGAATAAAAATTGGAATACAACCATAAGATGTTTACAAGAGACAAACTTGAAACAGAAAGACACACACACAGAGTTAAAATAAGGAGATACAGTATAATCTATTATTCTGCAACCTAATTTAAAAGTCAGGAGTAACAAACATCATCTCAGATGAAGCAAAAGTAAAAGTATCCCTAATTAAAGAGATAAATAGGAATGTCACATTTTGATAAAATGTACCATAGACAATTAATATTAAAATATTTTATGGTAAATTTCTCTGATAAAGGCCTGAGTTTTTCAAATATTTAGGGAAATGCACGGAATATATGAAAATAAAACATTTTCTCCAGTTGATAAAATTCATGAACCAATGATTTTGCAATGAAGACAATGAAGAAAAAGTGCTCTAAACCTTAATGTAAATATAATCAATCGTAGAAAGGCAAATTAAAATCACTGAGGAATTATCTTATATTAATTAGAAATGACAAATGATGGAATGGATGACAGAAAATAGATACACTAATGAATTATTAGTGAAATTGTGAACTGATTCAACCGTTCTGGGGAATAATTTTGAACTATACACAACTATATACTATAAAACTAAATGCATTTTGAAGCAGCTTGCCAATAATAGGTCTATACCCCAAAGAGATAAAAGGAACTGAACATATACAAATATATTTATAGCAGCTCTTTTTGTAGTGGTAAAGGATTGGAAATTGAAGGGATGCCCATAAATTGAGGAATTCTTGAAGAAATTCTGGTATATGATTGTGATGAAATATTATTATTCTATAAGAAATAATGAGGGGTATGCTTCAGGAACAACATGTAAAGGCCTGTATGAATTGATTAAAGTGAGTAGAAACAGGAGATCATTGTACTGTATTGTATTGTAATGATGAATAGCTATGAAAAAACGTAGATCCTCTGATCAATATAATGATGTCAAATAATTTCAAAGGACTCATGATGAAAAATTCTCTCCATCTCTAAAGAGAGAACAGATGATCTCAGTACAATTTTTTTTTCATTTTATTTTACTTGTTTTTATGCAACGTGACATGAAAATGTGTTTTGCATAATTTCACATGTATAATTGATATCATATTTCTTGCTTTCTCAGTGGATGGGATAGGGAAAGAATGGAGTTAAAAAAACAACTTAAAACTTGTTTTTTTAAATGGTAAAAATAAATTTAAAAAATTTAAACAAAATGGGCCTACAAAGCTTGATTTAATTTCTTGGTAAAATTCCTGTTCATATGCAAGTTAGATTATACATCCTTTGAGGCTTCTTAAAGCTCTGAGGCCTCATAATTTTAGGTTTGCTGAATCAGGTAAAATATCATTTTGATATTTTATTCTAAAAAATCTAAAAGCTTGTAAAACATAAAAAAAGTTTCTTTCTGATCTGTTGTCAATACTCATTTAGTCTATAATACAACATCACTGGGTCTCATTGTGTTCCCAGTGTAATAATATGATTTTTACAGACTTTAATCAAGTAATGATGAAAGTATAAACAAGGCCAAAATCAAGCTCATTATGATTTTAAAAATCAGTCATATGGAGTCAATAGGCACTGTTGTAAAAGAGGCATAATTTTACTCATTATCTTCACTGATAAGGATAAAGCTTTTAATGAAGTTGTGAGTTACATTAAAAAGGATTGACTTGGGACCCAGAAGTCTTGGGATTCAAGTCCAATTTGGACTACTTCTAAATATGAGAATCAGTTTTAAAGGGGCTACCTCTTAAAACTCAACTGTTTTGATGGATGAGTGTCTAGGTGTAATTGTGCTTTGAAAACTGAACAGAACTCCTTAAATATTTTCTACCATTATTTTCTGTTTCAAGTATTTCAAGTGCAATTGACTGTTTTCTTGTCTCTGAAGCCCTCTTTTTATTCCTTTTTAAGTATATCTTTCTTCAGTCTTTTTTCAGATAGCTTTGTATTTAGTAGTAGTACTAGCAGTAGAGTTAGTGCTAGGTAGCACGGTGGTAGTAATGGTGATGGTGCAGTTGGGTGGCACAATAGATGGAGGAGGGATAAAGAGCTGGGTGTAGAGTCAGGAAAACTCATCTTCCCAAGTTCAAATCCTTCCCTAGGTACTTACTAGCTTATGTGACCCTGAAGAATTCACTTAACTCTGTTTACTTCAGTTTCCTCATCTATAAAATGAGCCAGAAAAGGAAACGACAAATTATTTCAGTATTTCTGTCAAGAAAATACCTAGAGGTCACAAAGAGCTTGCCATGACTGAAAATTACTGAACACCAACAAAATTAGTAGCAAAAATAACAGTAGTAATAATAAGAATGAGATATAAAGGGAAAACAAGAAGAACTAACATTTATTTACTGAAAACATAAAAGTTTTCAAAGAGATTTACAAATAGGAAGAAGAACTAACATTTATTTACTGAAAACATAAAAGTTTTCAAAGAGATTTACAAATATTATGTCATTTTTGTCCTCAATTCTGGTGAGCAAGTGTTATTATGACCACAATTTTTCAATAAAAAATCAGACAGATATGTCAAATGACTTGCTTAAGATCATGCAGCAAGTACATTTGTGAGGATTTGAGTTTGACGTCAAATCTTCCTGAGTTCAGGACAAATATTCTATCCACTACCTAACATTACTGTCTCATTATACTTATCTGTGCACTTGTGTCCTCTATGAAATTGTAAGTTACAAGTTATTGTATATATTTATAATATAATTTTTTTCTATTAAAATGTGAAAGTATAGGTTTAGCAAAAGAAACACCTCTGAATACTTGCATGAATTAACATAAAGTGACACTAGCAGAATTGTGGAAGCAATTTGTATAGTAACCATAATATTATAATCAATTTTGAAAGACAGTAATTGTTCACAAGACAATGACCAACCACAATTGAAAAGACTTGTGATGAAATATGCTATGCAGTTCCAGATAGAGAGCTGATGAACTCAAAGGATGCCTTAAAGCACTCCATTACTTGTTTTTGTTTCTGTGAAACTTCCTTATCTTTCCCATCCCTTCTTTCCCCACCTTCTTCTTTCCTTTTCTTTTCCTTCTCTTTAATTATTTCCCCCTGACATGACTAATATGGGAATTTTTTTCATATAACTACATCATCGTAATAAGTTTTTCTTGTCTTCTCAATGGATAGGGGAAGATGAGGGAGATAATTCAGAATTGAAAATAAACTAAAATCGAATTAAAAGTTAAATTAAATGCATGTCCTTGGAAAATGTGGATACATATCTATACATACACATGCACATATATATATGTAGTATGTATATACATAGATATTATATACTACATATATATATATATATATATATATACATGCATATATACAATATACACATGCCTATGAAGCTAAGGATCCTTGATCCAAACTCCTTCATTGTGCAGATGAAAAAATGGTACCTCAGAGTAGTTACTTGACATACAAAGTCACACAACCATAGACAGAGCTGTGCTATGTGTCATTAAATTCGTTGTCTATATTTATCATTGAACTTAGTCATTTATCAGATTATTTGCTAGAATTATGATGTTAATATTGTGATATTGTAAGATAGATAAAAGAAAAAGCAAGGGACAATGTAGTCATCTTTTCAGGTGGATGACAATATTATTTATTCATATCTAGTAGAATAAATATAAATTTTTATATATTGAGTGAATTTAGGAAAATTATTGAGTCCCCCTCCACTTTTGGAGTTTGTCATCCACCTGTCTCCTTATATCTCTGAACCAGCATAAGTAATGGGGTTTGTGATATGCTGGAGGACTACTAGGAGACTTATTTGGCTTTGATTTCCCAGGCACAGGTGGTACCAGCAGATGCAAACCTGTTAGTTCTTGTTGGCTCTCCAATAGCTCTTGGGTTTTTCACAATCCTTTCAGCTGGGGATTTAGTGACCATGATGTCTCTTATGGGTTGGCTAGATACCATAATTTGATATCATTTGTTGCAATGTGTTCAGGGCCTAAAATCAAATGAAAAATAAAAAAGAAGGCATATCCAAATTACCTTGATCAGCTGAATCATGTATAACAGTAATAAAACCTTAGCATTGACTCCTTCTACCTTTCTAATATTGTCTAAGGGATCTATTGTATTTTTTTCCCTTGAGTGAAATACTGTATAATAAATCTTTTTTTGCAATAAAAGTTTTAGTGATGCCTTTTGTTTTTATATCATAGTCATTTCCATATATACCTTGCCCAACTCAGTGAGTTTTTTTCTGATAACAAAGAAAAATAAACAAACAAAAACAACTGACCAAGCAACCACATTTAATAAGTCATTCAACTTTCTTTGTCTTTCATTTTTAAGTTATATGAATTATGTTATGTTTATAGGTTTATACCTTTAAGTCAATGATAATGTATTACCAACTTTTCAAAGCACCATCACTATTCTTTCATTGCCAAATATCTTAGAAAGACTTTATAAATATACATTAAAAATCGCAATCAATCCACATTGTTCTTTTCTAATTTGCTATAGAAAGAATCTCATATTCCTGCCTCCTGTCAAGGATGAAAGTGTCCCTTGGAGAAGAAGAGGTAAGATATTGTCTATTCTGCATTTATTTGAGCCATGCATAAGGAATAACCCAAGCCTAAGTTATAATTTATGTGAAGCTTCACTATTCTCTCTCTTTCTCTCTGTCTCTCTATCTCTGTCTCTGTCTCTTTCTCTCTCTCTCTACCTCATATATTATATATGTATGTGTATATCTACATATATACACATACATATATTCTTATATACACAAAAGTCTTTATACATGACTCATATATTTGTAAAGAGAGACAGATATATAGATACACAGAGATAGTGAAAAAATGTATGAATGAATAAATGAGAAATCTCTTAATCCAACAAACCAGATCTTCATCCAGCTAAAGGAATTCATATCTAATCTTCATCTCTTTCATCATAAAAGTATATTTTATCAAATGTATCACTGAAAGTTAGATAGATTTTGAAGCATAATTTAATTTTTTTTCTGATCCATTCCCTAGTTGTCTTGTCAAAAGTGGAAATAAGATTTTTTTATATATGTTTTTAATACTATCAAGTTGGTCCTTCAGAATAACCACTCTCTTTTCTAACTGAATATCTTTTTAATGATCTATACTAAGGTTTCTGAGGAATTTAAGACATGATCATTGGTTGTTCCTTTGGTAACTATTTTCTTTTCTTTTTTTGAATATTGAAAAGGAGAAGAGGATTGACTTTATTTACAAAAGCTTAAGATTCTTTAAAAATTCTAAACTTTCCCTGTAGATAGAGAACCATATATTTGATATTTCTATTGCTATTTTAGTGTAAATACATGATAGTCTCCAGAGAAATTAAAATGAGTGTTACCCAGACAGTAGAAAGAAGGATGGTGGATGTGAGAATGTTGCAGTACATTACACAGAAGGCATTATGAAGAAAAACAGAGTAAAAGATGTTAGTAAAAAATGCAAGAGCAAAAATGAACATAGACTTGTCACTTCTCACATTATCTAATTGTATCAGTTTCTAATGCAAGAGTATTACCTTGTTGAATGATATCCTGGCTATATGCTCTCAAACACTCATATAAAGACATTCTTATGAATATATATATATTAATAAATATTATATATAATGATAAACATATAAATTAATATATATATTAATAAGCAAATGTATATTATATATTAGTATAGATGTATGTATATATGTTGAACAGTTGATCTATTGCCTTTTCATGAACCCATGAAATAATTTGCTCAATTTTTCTCTAAATCCTTTCCCTATGAATTTGTACTTCAATATAAAAGAAAAAAAATTAAAGTTGAAAATAATAAAAAACAACATCTACAACACATATGGAATTATATAATTTGAAACTTGGAAGAAACTTCAGCTTTCCCTAATCCAAGCCTTAAAGTAAAAAAAAAAAATTACAAAATGCAATGAAAAATGATGGGTTTAAAAATAACAAAAATATGAACCACTCACCACATACATGAGGGAATTAAAATGCAGAAAGACATACGTTTTAATGTATATTCAATGAGGGAATTTCTTTTGCTGGACTAATAGATATGCATTGAGATTTTTTTTAATTTGCCTAATGGGGGGCAATGAGAGAGATTAATAAAATTGCTTCTTAATTGAAAACAAAATTAATAAAATAAAATAAATGGTAATGTAAAATAAAAATATCAGGGGCAGCTAGGTGATGCACTGGATAGAGCACTAGTCCTGAAGTCAGGAGGACCTGAGTTCAAATGTGCCCTCAGACATGTAACAGATTTCTTAACCGCAATTGCTTCAGAAGAAGAAGAAAAAAGATAGACCAGGGCATAACCCTGAGACAGAAAGTCAATTCATTTTATATGGGAGCTTATCGTCAGCATATAAGGTTCAGACTTGATATGATCAGCATCAAAGGACTAGTAGAATTTGATAGGGAATGAAAGTAATCTGAAAATATCTGAACATTAAGTGATAGGAGGATAAATAAACAATAACAGCAATGACAGCAATTGGTCCTTATATTGCATTTTATGATTTGCTAAAATCATTTGATATGTCATCATATTTGATCTTACCATCAAACCTGTCAGATATGTGCAATTATTACCCCATTTTCTAAGTGAGAACACTGAGGCACAGAAAAGTTAAGCATTTTTTCAAAGTATCACAGAAGTAATAATTATAAGAGGCAAGGTTTGAACTTTTGTATTTCTGACTATAGTTTCATCAATCTATATAATGTGCCACTTAGTTGCTGCATATGATGTAATACAGGAGAGGTAGACAATGAGGCTAGCACATTTCAGGGCTCATTTCCTATGCCTTCAATCTATGGAAAACTTGTCTTGATACCTCTAGCTCTCTCTGTCTGTCTCTCTGTCTCTGTCTCTCTGTATCTCTCTGCCCTCTCCTTCCTCAGAATATCACAAATATATTTATCTGTTCACTTGTTGTATACCTTCAATAGAATGTAAGCCCCATTAAGATTAGGGATAGTTTTTAAAATTTTTTTTCTGGTCATAATTCTAGCACCTAGCACAATCCCTTCCACAGAGTGGGCATTGCATAAGGATTCATCAGATTTTAATGAATTTAATATTTAAAGCTCTTTGTAATGCCTATACTCAGCACACATAAATGTGTGAATGCACATTATTATGATGATGATAAGAACCCACCATTATTATTAATAACAGAAAAAGTTTATTTAAGGGATTATGAGATATCTCAACAATTTTTTCCCTAAATATTCCTAAAACCCTCAAAAAAGGGGGAAAAAAGAAAAGAAAAAAGTAAGGAAAGAAGCAAAAAGGAAGAATGGAAAGGGAAGATAGGAAAGAAGCAAAGGAAGAAACAAAGGAAGGAAAAAAAGGAAAAAAAGAAGGAAGGAAAAATCTATGCAATAATTTTACTGGGTAAGAATTACCTGGATCACAAAGTTTCTAATAATCCATTTCCCATCAAATTATTCTACTAAATACATTATCTTTTGAAGATAACTTTATTTTTTCAGATTAATTGAAATTCAGATTTAAAAATAATTATTTAAATGTCACCAGATTATATTTGGTAGTTTTATAACTGGAAATTGGAGTTATGCAATCCCAATTCCCACAGTTTCACTGTCATGTTCTTAAATCTTTGCAAATATATGTAACTATTCTTACAAATTAGCTCTCCTCAAGGTTCCTACTCTTATAGGAGGGGAAAGGCTAGAGTTATACTTTTTCTGGCAATTTTATTTTAATTTAAAAATCTTAATTTCATTATCACAACAGTGACCATGTAGACAATTTCATCATCAAAACAGGTTAAAAATAATCATATGCAATCATTAAAAAAAACACAAACTTTTTTTACATTGCATTGATAAAATGCTTCAAGCATTTCACAGGAATCTTGTATTCAAGTATGGAAGTCTCATATTTAATAATCATTTTTCAAAGACTTATTTTGAATAGTTCCAATGAATCATGTAGTTTTTGAATACTCATTGCATTTGAGGCATTATGGAGATATATGAAAAAAAATAGACACAATTCCTGCCATTGAAGCAGTTATAAAAACCTTTGCTTTTGTAAGAATTTATTATCTTTGAGACACTTTAAATTTAGATGGAGGCCCAAGGTTATAATAATTGTAATACTATTAATAATTATAGCCAATGATTATACAGTACTTTAATATTTACAAATTTCTTTACATATATTATTTTATTCATATTCTGATAATAACCTTGTGAAACTTGTGCTGGTTGAAAAGGATAACAAACTTTCCTTCATATTGCATATAACAATGTCATGATGATTAATGTAATTATAATGCCCTTCGTCTTGTGTGTCTGGTAACTCTGGAATCAAGTTAGCCTTCAAACATTTAGTAAGTACTTAATATGATTCAGATAGTCTGTCAAGCACTAGAGATATGAAAAAAAGTTAAAAAATAAAATAACAAAGACCTCAAGGAGTTTATAATCTACCATGAATGACAACCTGTAAATAAGTAGAAATAGAAAACATATATGCAATTCTTAAAGGGGATGCATTAGTAGGAAATAAGGAATGGTCTCTTGCAGAAAGCAGCTTTGAGGAGAATCTTAAAGGAAGTCAGAGGAGTGGGATAGAGAATTCCAGGAAGGGATAACATCTATT
Organism: Sarcophilus harrisii; assembly: GCF_902635505.1. NCBI lineage: Eukaryota > Metazoa > Chordata > Mammalia > Dasyuromorphia > Dasyuridae > Sarcophilus > Sarcophilus harrisii. The sequence continues at coordinate 516,337,929 of NC_045428.1, forward strand.
GCAAAGGCATGGGGAATGAGAATATTTTGTTTGGGGAATACCAAATAAGCTATTGTAGCTCAATCTTAAAATTAAGTGTGAAAGGTAGTCGACAAAATGGGCAAAATAGAAAGAAATCAAGTTTTAAAGATATTTAAATTCCCAAAGAAAGAGTATATATTTAATTGAGAGATAATAAGAAATCACTGAAGTTCATTAAGCCTTCTGACTTCCCTGACTTCCTTGAAATCTCAGCTAAAATTTGACGTATAAGATATTTTTTTCCTGTTAGATGTAAAGATTATTCTTCTGAGATTTTTCCAGTTCATTTTGTCTGTATCCTGCTTATACATATTTTTTACATGTTATCTTTCCCATTAGACTGTAAGATTTTGGGAGAAAGATCTATTTGACTTTCTGCTTATTCCCAAGACATAGCATACTGCCAGGCACATAGGTGCTTAATTAATCTTTTTTGATTTGGTTTGGCAAGTAGTAGACTTCAGAGTTGAAATGGTAAGAAATGCAGGGAAGGGAGATTGGTTACAAAAATCTTAATGCAATAATCATTGAAAGAAAGATGAGAATGGAAGGTGGAGCCAAGATGATTGAGAAAAATCAGGAAGTTGCCTGGGTTCTCATCAGTTTTCCTCAGAAATAACATTAAATCAAGCCTCTATATGTATTCTGGAGTGACAAAAACTACAAAAAAGCAGAATGAAATAATTTTCCAGTTTAATATAACTCAGAAGGACTTCAGGAAAGGTCTGTTTCACTTCAATAAAAGGACGTGGAGTCCAGTATAACTGGTGTCCAGGAAAGCCATAAGGAGATTCTTATCAACAGCACATAACTGAAAGTGAAGCCCCTTAGTGCTAGCTCAGCAGGCCAGTGATGCAGTAGGCTAGGTGTGAAGTGCTACAAACAAAATCAAAACAATGAAAAAATAAAACAAAATGTAAAATGCCTCCTTGGAAAAACAATTGACCTGGAAATAGATCTAGGAGAGATTATTCAAGAATTGTTGAACTACCTGAAATTCATGATCAAAAGGAGGGCCTGGATAGAATCAAGATATTACCAATTAAAAATGCCTTGATATCCTAGAACTAGAGAGTAAAATTGTGACTGAAAGAATCCACTAATCACCTTCTTAAAGAAATTCCAAAATGAAAATTTCAAGAAATATTGTAGCCAAATGCCAGAACTATCAGGTTAAGGAGAAAATACTGTCAGAAAGAGACAGTTCAAATATCAGTCACAATTACATAGTTTCAATATTAAAAGATATTGAGGTGACATCATAAGCACATTAGAAGAGAAAAAAATAGTTTATCTCTCAGATTTGTGGAGAAGCAAAGAATGCATGCTAAAACAAGAGATAGGGAACATTGTGAAATACAAAATGAATAATTCTGATTACATTGTTAAAATTGAACAAATCAAACCAATGCAACTAAGATTAGGAGAGCTAAAAGTTAAGAAAAAATAATTTTAACAACTGTTTCTGATAAATTCCTAATTTCTCAAATATATAGAGAATTGAGTCAAATTTATGACAATATAAATCATTCCCCACTTGATAAATGATCAAATGATGATTGTCATGATGATATAGTCATGAAGAGAATGCTCCAAATCATCAATAATTAAAGAAGGGTAAATTAAAAGGGGGTTACTACTTCACATTTATCAGCTTGACTAATATGACAGAAAAGGAAAATGATAAATATTGGAGATGTGGGAAAAATGGAACTCTAATGCATTGTCTGTAGAGTTGTGAATCAATTCAAACATTATAGAGATCAATTTGGAAGTATAAGCAAAATCATGCATAACCTTTGATCCAGCAATATCACTACTAAATCTGTATCCCAAAAAGATACAAAAATGGAAAAAGAACCACTTGTAAAAATATTTATGGCAGTTCTTTTTTCTCATGGCAAAATATTGGAAATTAGGGACTGCCCATCAACTGGTGATGAGTGAACAAGCTGTGACATGAATGTACTGGGCTATAAGAAATGATGAAGAGGGAAATTTCAGGGAAAAACCCTGGAAGACTTGGGTGAACTGATGCTGAGTGAAGTGAACAGAACTAGAAGAATATTTTATATAAGAACATTTCATTACAATCAACTATGATAGATTTAGCCTTTCTCAGAAATACCATTGTATTTCTCAACAATCCAAAACAATTCCAAAAGACTCATGATGGAAAATGCTATCTACATTTAGAGAAAAAGCTGTGGAGTCTGAATGAAGATTGAAGCTCACTAATTTTTAGTTTTTTTTAGTTTTTTTCCTTCTTTCTCATGGTTCTTTTGACAACATGATTAAAGTGGAAATATGTTTAACATAATTGTACATATATAACCTATATTAGATTGCTTCCTTGGGGAGTAAAAAGGAGAGAAGAGAGAAAGAAGGGAAAATAACTTCAAAAGTAAAATCTCATAATAAATGGAAGTTGAAAAACTATGTTTACATATAATTGGAAAAATAAAATATTAAGTGGGAGGGAAGAAACATGAGAATCTAGAAGAATTGTTATACCTCCTAGAAAAACTTTTTTTTTTTACTAAATCAAGAAAAGTATCTGTTTTTATATGTAAGCTCTTCCGTAAAGATATGTTCATTTAATTGTGTTTCCTGGCAAATAATTTAAAACCATAAATTCAACTGTGACATCTGTTCTTTAATTGTTTTGATTTTTTCCACCTTTTGTTTTTCTGTTAATACAAAATTGGAGGTAGTGGGAAATTTCTTTAATTAGAGAAATTCTCTGGTTAACAGGGAAAATGATGGGCTGGAATCTCTCTCCAAGCTAGTTTTCTCCTAAGATAATAAAGATGTTCCTTACTATTTATATACAAAATATAGGGCTCTTTTTCCTCCATAGTAAGAACAGGATTACAGAATATTAGAGTTGGGAGGAGTTATAGAAACCAATTAGCTTAAGGGTACTTGACTTGGGATCTGTGAATTTCTATTTACTGATAGTTATGATAAGTGTATTTTAATATAAATGGTGTCCTTTGTAATCTTATTTATTTAACTTTGTTTATAAAACCATTATTTTGAGGAGCAATTCATAGGCTTTCTCAGTCTTCTAAAATGGGACATAGTGCACACATGTACACAAACACACACACCATGATTAGAGCACCGGTTTCAGTTTAATTTCCTTCACGTGTCATGATATTATGCACAAGTAAAAAAGTACATAAGATTTAAAATAATGAAGTGATTAAAAACTACAAATAAAAGAAATGATGCAAGGTAGCATGGACGGAATTTTTATACAAGCATATACTTAGAAAAAGTTTAAGAGTCTGTGAAACCATATAGTTTGATAGTCTTGTTTTACAAATAAGGAAATGAGAACAAAGGGATATTGAGTGATTTCCCTAAGATAATAAATAGAAAATGAGTATCAAAACCCATATTGGAAGCCAGGACTTCTACTTCCTAAACCAGCATTCTTTCTCCTAGATCATTATGTCCAATTAGGAATAGAAATTAAAAAAAAATAGTTCCTATCTATCTGTGGAGTTCCATGGAGTATGGAATCAAAACACTGTAGAAATGGATGAAATAGGTTATGAGGATACCTTGTCAAATCACTTCATTTTAAAAATGAAGGAATTTTATTACAGATATGTGAATTGAGTTGTCTGCAGTTATACATATAAGAAGTAGAAGAACTCAGATTTGGACATGGATATTCTATTTTAAGATGTGATTTTCTTTCTCTTTTTTATATGGAAGGATTTAAATCAAAAGTATCCTGTGACAGGGGGGAAAAAAACCATGTTTAGAAACACTGAGTTCCAATCCAGTCTTTGAATTAAAGTTTCCTATCTGATTTTGGAAATGAATTTCCTTTCTCTGAATTTCAGTTAGCTGAATATTATTTCTCTCCTAATGCATTTAAGATTATATTTACTTGTTTTAGATGTTGGGTCATATAAACTGAGGTAACACTTGTAGTGCATCAAAAACTCTAATCTTTTTTTGTTTGTTTGTTTGTTTTTTACAATAACCATTGTTTAGCCATATCTTCACCATGTGTTAGCACCACTAAATTAGCATGTTGGACAAGCATTATTCTGTGCCTTTTACCAAGTCATTGATAAATATGAGAAAAGCACCAAAAGCAGCTCTTTCCAGATGAGTAAGTTATCAATATTTTTATTCACGGCTAATCTAAATCTTGTTTTCTAAATCCTGGAGGGATAATAAAATTTGAGAAAACTGGAAAGGTAGAATGGGACAAAGTCTTAATAAAAGATTTTAAAAATGCAAAACAATGGAATTTACATTTGATCTTGAAGGCAATAGTCTATTTTCAGTCTGTCTCCTTTCTCCCTTGATTTTTGTTGTTTCTTTTGGTCTCTTTTGTTATGGGCCAGAATTCTGAACTTGAAACAAAGGATTCTTACAAAATACTAAGTCAATGGAATTGATAGAGACAACAGTTATCTATTTTAGCATATTTCAGTATGACTGATTTAATCCTACAAGGAGATGTTATGGGCCAGAACAAACAAGGCACTAAGTGGAATTGAGGAGACAATGGTTAAATCTAGTTTAGCATTGATTTAATCCTATAACAAACAATGGTTTCCTAGTGATATAATGATTGGTGTGTACTCAGTGTGAGGCATATAAGGAGGAGCTGTCAAGGCCAGAAAGGAGCATAGAAGCTCTCAGAGGCTGATACAGATTTATTCCATTGTCCACCTTTGTGGTGGCTGCAGGCTGAAGCACAAACCTTTGGAGTCGGGAAGATTCAGAAGTCAGAGAAGGCAGGTGGGAGCTCAAGCTCTCAGAACTGAGGAGAGAGATAGGCCTCAAAGAAAGCTAACTGGGCACCAGGAAAGGAGACAAGACTTTGAAAGAGACAATAAAGGATTTGGGCTTTAACCTCTGGCTGCCCTTGTGGTGACTGCTGAACTGAAATGAAGGCTGCCTCCAGAGACCCCAAAGAAACTTCAATAGAGAACAATACATTTTAGAGAAAATATTACACTCTTTTGGTATAGAGAATCCACTTTCTAGGAAATCACAAATCTTTATAAGCAATATGTTTATTGGATTAAATTTGCACAAGATATATTGTATAAGGCAGCATGCCTTAATGAAATCCAATTTTGCTATGGTAGAAAAAATTTTTTGGAGAAATCATCCACAATTTTTGTTACATGAAGCTAAGCATAGTCAAGTGTTTTGCCCCTGGTTTCATTATTAATAAATACCAAAATGATATATAACTCAAAATACAGTATAAAAATAGGTTACAAAAAAGTGTTCCTAGACTTCACAGGAATTCCGAATCCCATCTGGATCCATGAGTGATGCATGATAGAGGGAGGCAAGTAAGCTACAATCTGGAGGATGGGTTGATTTTCAACCAAACATATTGAAATTGAGACCAAAAGAAGAAGCTATTCCAGCTATATGGAAGAGCATTAAAGAAAGAGGCAAAACTGAGGAAACCAATTTTACCATTTATTGTAGGAAAAGGGTTTGACTTTTTGAAAATGACAGATTCAACTGTGCAGTGGACATTAAGAAAAATATTTTTAAATGTTGATGATTTTAACAAAAACTAAAGCTATATGCTCATTGACCTGTCCATTCCTGGTCAAATTAAGGATTGAACAGATTTTATATGCAGAACTTTGAATTAAAAAATCATGTTATATCTCAAGTAATGTGGCATCATGTTAACCAATTTCATCACTATCATTTATACACTTGATCTTAGTCAAAAGGCTGAGAAGAAATATCACAATGATTTATAGACACTGTTAGTAGCACTTTACAATTTTTATCTTATTTGATTTTCACAACCCAGGGAAGTAGTTGCTAATAATACCCTCATTTTATAGATGAAGAAAATGAAGTAAGCAGAGATTTATTTATTTATTTGAAGTAAGCAGAGATTAAATGGATAGAACATAATTACACAAATGTTTCAGGACTCAGGTTTCTGAACCCAGGTCAGACCTATCCACTGTACGCTTGCTTTCTCTAGACATTTTGGATAAACCTCAGAGATTGCTTAGGATGAAGTATAAATTTTATATTAACTAACTGCTTATAGGGAACATTCTTAATTTCATTTATCCTCCTCCCTTTCCTCAGTAATTCCTTAGAAATTTCCTTAGATTGATCTATTAAGACACAGATAGGTTGAGATCTGTTGTTAGAGGAAATAGCTCTCAAAAAAGTTTTGTTCAGTAATTTGATCCCTTTCCCTTGTGTAATCAATCACTTATTCAGTATATATCTGAGAGCAAAATCACTCACATTCAACAAATTCCAGTTCTCATGCTGCTGGAAGCATCTCACAAAAAGTAAGAAATGTATCTTAGCCCAGTATTTTTGTTCTGAGATGGATTTTTCCTCCCACATTTCAATGATTTAGTTTAGAAGAAGTTTCCCAGGTGTGTTCATCATAATAAGGACTTGCCTTTCACAAAAACACATTGGCAACAGCGAAATTTAGGACAGTGCCTCCAATCTAGTACAAAGTCTTTGTTCAGGGGGAAAAAAATGAGTATAAGCATAAAAAGAAGATTCAATGATGTGGACATACATTCTGACTAGTTATAGGGATTGGATTTGAGAAAAAGACACCATTATAAAATTTAAATATCACAGGGATTTAGTGGGTTAGGTAATTGGCAGAGTGGATAGGGGCAAATCAAGAAGACTCATCTTCATGAATTCAAATCCAGCTTATGACACTTAGGCAAGTGCAACCAGCTATATTACCCTAGGCAAGTCACATCCCTCTTTACCTCAGTTCCTGGAGCTGTAAAATGAAATACCAAACCATTCCAAAATATTGGCCACAAAAATCCAAAATGGAAGTCAAGAAGAGTCAGATGTGACTGACATAGCACAACAACAAAAGGAATCTTAGTAGATATTTGTAAGAGAATTAGGAACTGATTGTCTTATAAAGTGCCTCCATTTCTCATAGCAAACTGAGCCCAGAGATGGGAAGTCACTTACCTAAAAGTAAAATGATAATAAAAAATAAAGCTAGCATTCACATTCAGGTCCTCCAAATTTATAATTTCACCACACTCATACTGAAAAAGTAAAATAAATATGACTATCTTAAAAATTTATTCCTGTTCCAAGCACTGAGTTAAGTAATCGGGGTATAACGATAGGCAAAAAATATATATATATTCCTGTTCTCAAGATCATGTTCTAAAAAAAGAGAGAGCAGGAACAAAATTATGTACACATAAAAATTATAAATTTATATGTATACATATTTGTACATAAAAATCTATTTGCAAACAGAAATCATATATATCCATCTAATTTCTGTATATATAAAACATATAGTATAGATACAAGTATATATGCATATGTACATATGCTTACAGGCACATATATATCTACACCTATGTGTATATATTAAAAAGTCTATATACAGATAGAAATTATGTATATCTATTTAATTTAAAAATATATAAAATATATAACATGGATAATATATAAAAATATATAACATACATAATATATATTCATATACATATAACATATACATATACATGCATTACATATATACAAAATCTATATTAAAACAAAATTATATCTTATTTCTGTGTTATAAAATAGATAATATAGATATATGTATATGTACATATGCATGTATATGTACACACACATACACATAATTTTAAGGAAGCCAGGGCAGTCAGGAAAGGAAGAAGAGATAAGGCAGGAGAGGATTCTGGGAAGGGAAGATCGCTAATGAAATTGCACAGAATTCCTTGGGTATGGGATGAACAGCAAGATCTATGTCACTAGTTCACATAATACATGGAAGATATGGTGTGCTGTAAGAAAACAGGAAAGGCAGAAAGGAGGTAATTTGTGCAGGATTTTAAGAGTCAAATGGAGGATTTAAATCTGATCTATATCTACTTAATTATTCTCAATATTCTCATGTTCTTCATCCCTTCACCCCTTTCATATTCTTAAAATCTGCTTTAACATTTAAACACATTCTTTTTATTTAACCTTTGAGCTTCCTTTTCCTCAGCACCTGAGGAAGATTGAAATTCAAGATGAGTACATCAGAATTTATCTGTCAATAGGAATTATAACACCAATGTGAGATCACTCCTTTTCATATTCTTAGTGCTAGCGGGGTTAGTGAAGAGACTAATTCAGAAGAGCCTTTCCTCCTTGTAATTGCATATATTATTGGAGTTGTTTTCCTAAAGCAATATTTATAAATCTAAAAGAGAACACACACACACACACACACACACACACACACACACACACACATTCTTCTAGCTTCAGACAAGTATTTCTTCTGAATGTTTAAAAAAAAATCAAAAAGAAATAAACAAAAACTTTACATTAACCCTTACAAATCCCTTCAGGCTTACTGTTCAGTCAGAAAATCCTATTTAAATGCTATAAATTTCTTTCACTTCAATACAATAATATACTAAGTTATGTGTTAGCTTTGGAGGAACAAAGTACAGACATAGTTTGCTTAGAATTTTCAAAAGCATGTAAGGGATCTCACACTATTCTTATAGAGAAAGATAGGAAAATGTAATAAAAAAGATAGTAAATTCTTGTAGATTTGGAATTAGTAAAATGCCTGGAGAATAACTCCTAGAAGGATCAAGTTTATTTGTTTCATCATATAGTACACACCTGTGATTAAATATAAATTGAATAATGAGCAGTATTGTGAAACATATTTATGTTCTGACAAGCATTGAATTCTAAATCTAAATCCAAATTTCATTTAGAAATTGTCACTGAAGTATATGAATGTTATGGAATATTATTGTTCTGTAAGTAATGACCAGCAGGATGAATACAGAGAGGCTTGGAGAGTCTTACATGAACTGATGCTAAGTGAAATGAGCAGAACCTGGAGATCATTATACACTTCAATAACAATACTATATGAGGATGTATTCTGATGGAAGTGGATTTCTTTGACAAAGAGAAGATCTAACTCAGTTTCAATTGATTAATGATGGACAGAAGCAGCTACACCCAAAGAAAGAACACTGGGAAATGAATGTAAATTGTTTGCATTTTTGTTGTTCTTCCTGGGTTCTTTTTACCTTCTGAATCCAATTCCTCCTGTGCAACAAGAGAATTGTTCAGATCTGCACACATATATTGTATCTAGGATATAGTGTGACATATTTAACATGTATAGGACTGCTTGCCATCTCGGGGAGAGGGTAGAAGGAGGGAGGGGGAAAGTCGGAACAGAAGTGAGTACAAGGGATAATGTAAAAAAAATTACCCAGGTATGGGTTCTGTCAATAAAAAGTTATAATTATGAAAAAAAACAAATAAATATAAAAAATGAAAAAATACATTTAAAAATAAAAAAAAAGAAATTGTCACTGAACTCTTCTTTATTCATTCTGTTCATGTGAGCCATACTTACTTTATGGGAAGTATTTCTCTTTTCAGGAATGTGGACTGGATTTTATTTTATTGGTATAAGTGACTCCCAGGTGAGGGACCCCCCTTTCACCAATCTTCTCTATAATTTATATTACTAGAGGAGTGACTAAAACACTGAGAATTTAAATAACTTGTCCAGGGACAGAGCCAGAACATGTTAGGGCTAAGCTCTGAGAAGATCTTTTTATCCACTGTACCACACTACTCTTCGATTCTCTATTTAACTTGTATATCGAGTTTCTTTTATCCTCTGCTTTTGAAGCCTTAAATTTACTATTTCTCTTATTATATAAAACATTATTTGGGTTTGTTAATTAGCCAAGGAATGTGAAAAGAGAGAGACCTAATCCCTTCAAATTAAAGGTGGACCTTATAGCACAGAAGTTGGTCTAAAAATTTCAATGACTAGTTATAGGACTAGGAGTAGAGCAGAACCCTGGCCCTTGTAGGTCCATTCAAGCAATATTTATAAGAAAGATATTTGGTGTTTCCCAACAATGGAAGATGTACTCCTTGAGGGTATGTATTGCTTATATTTTTTTCTTTTTTCCACCCCCATCATTCAACCCAAAGTCTTACAATATAAGACGGTCTTAATAAATACTTTTGGTTAAACTATTGAACTAAGAGAAATAAGTGGAGGATACATAAAGGCAAATTTAAGCTTGATATAAGGGAACCCCCTCTACCACCCCAAAATAGGAAAAAAAAACTTATAACTAGAGATATTCAAACATGCAATAGACTACATTTTGAGGTAGAGGGAATTTGTTTCTTTCTCACTTAAAAACTTTAAAAAGATTGAATGACCACTTGCTTAGCATTCTGTAGAGAAAATACCTTTTTAAAAAAGATGAGTTAAATGGCCATTAAAGTACTTTCTTATTCTGAAATAATTTTCTCTCAAAATCATTTCCAGGTTTATAACTTAAACAGAAATGGGACACAGATGAAATGGTAAATTAATATATATATATATATATATATATATATATTATATATATACATGTATACACATTATTATTAAATACACATTAAATAGTCTAGATAATGTGGTTACAAGTGTAAGACAAATGCATTATTATAACCACTATTACCTGTAATTAGCATGTTTAACAATGCTTAAAGAAAAGGTTAAAGCTATGCTTTGATATTTATAGGTTTAAATGGGTATAAATTCATGTCACTGAATGACTTTTATGGCACACATTCACTAATAATAGGAATTAAAGATGGAAAAGTTTAATTAGGTCATTTTTGCTTAACTTTCAGTTCTTTTTAATGTTAAATAAGGATTTTAAAAGCCAATCTATCTCTTGGGTACCAGAGGTGCTATTGCCAAGGCCTGGTGTGTTATCACAGTGGGGTAAGCAATATGGTTGGCTTTATACGCACAGGAGAGAAGCAGGTGGGGCCATTTGAAGGGGCAAATGCTCTGATATTTCTGCCCACACTTAAAATATATTCAGTCATGGTATTTAAGCAAAGTAAGCAAGAGTGTACCTTGATATTAATCCCCACTGTTTTTCAAGCCCAGAACATTCTATGGAGAGGGAGTGGGAGACAGGTAGGTTTCTGCTAATAACAAGTAGAATAAGTACAGCCAAAAGAAGAACAGTAGCTGACAATTACATAACACTTAAAGGTTTGCAAAGCATAAATATACATACATAAACATACACATGTAAATACATATGAGTGTGTGTGTATGGATATAAACATTCATGCATACATATGACTATACTTATACTTATTTATCCATCAAAAGCATCCTAAAAAGAGTTACTACTTTTATCTCAAATATATAGGTAAGGAAGAGGGATAAACAGCAATATCTAGCATGTTTATTTAGTTTTAAAGTTTGTAAAAGGCTCTCTTTAAAATATCTCACTTGATCCCCACAACAACCCTGTGAGGTGGGTGCCAATATTTCCATTTTACAAATGGAGAGAGGTTTAGGCAAGCTGAGTGATTTATACAGATTCATATACAGATAGTGAGCACCACTGGAATGATTCCTGATGCCTGGTGTTGTAGAGTGCCATAGTTATAGATATGGTCAGCATAAAAGGGACAGAATATCTTTTAGAATGCTTCCAGGAATTGCTATTTAGAATGCATGGATACATTTTTCTCCAAGTAGTCATACATGAAAACATAAGCATAAATGTGAACTATTGAAAAAAAATGACATTCATTTATGTCATTGCCAACAGCATATATGAAATAATTATTTCAGATAATCAGAAAATAAAACAAGAATAATAATTTCACCTTCAAATTATTATTTGGGCAGCTAGTTGATGCAATGGATAGAGAACCATCCCTGAAGTTAGGAGGATGTGAGTTCAAATGTGGTCTCAGACACTAAACACTTCCTAGCTGTATGCCCCTACACAAGTCACTTAACCCCAACTGCCTTAGAAAAAACTGAAAAAAAATTATTACTATTATTATCTTGAATTTTACAGATAAGGAAACTGGAGCTGAGAAGGGCTAAGTGGCATTGTCTATAATAGTAAATGTTCACTACTAATAAATAGTAAAAATTCAGGTCTTTCTTATTAAAAGTTTAGAACACTAATGATTTAGACAACTAATTGATTGGGTCTCAATTTTTTGTTGCTCTCTATATGTGTGGTAATATATTTGCTTATGACTAGTATATCATAAAGGCAGTAAAGAGTGAACTTTAGTGCAGTGTAGTATATATAGTATGGTGTGTATGTCTGTGCATGTATGTGTGTGCATGGGTGTATGTGTGTGATTGTGGGTATATACTTGTGACATTGTATTTCCCTCCAAATGTCTGGTCTCCTTTGCTCATGCTTCCAAAGTTCCAGAATAACTAATACCATCCAAGCAATACCCACCAATAACTTTTCAGTATCATCCAGCAGAAATTGTATTCTTGTGAATTTTCCCTTCATCAGGGTGGGTTTTTCTTAAAGGTTAATTATGTTACATCATTTTGGGCAGTTACTCCTGCCCTTAGAGCTGCCAAAAATTAACCTGCCCCTCTTCTCCTTCTCTCACCACAGTCCCAAATGAAACTTGATAAAAGCCAAAAGAGAGGAAATAGGGATTTTTTATTTGTGGAAGTTCTGACTTTTCCCCCAAGCAAAGAGGAAGAAAGAGAGAGAAGGATAATCAAGTTTAAGTCTGAACAGAGTGACCATTTTCTTCTTTCCTTTGGAATTGCCTTGGGATAGGATGCTAACCCTCAGCAAGAAGACCAATGAGAGACAAAGAATCTTCTTTTCTTTCTCAATAAAATTTGGAATAGAATATATCTCTGGTCAAACAATATCTAAAAATTTATCGATTCTGGGAAATTCTCGGAAAGAACTGTTTTGCTCCCTTGAGAATCTCATAGAACAGAAAATTATAATAAAAATTTCAGATAATTTGGTTATAAGATTAAAAGAAAGAAGAGCTCTAATGCATTACTTCTATTCTACACTTGGAGAAATTAAAGGGCATGTATAGAAAGATGGTGTACAGGAGTTTAGATTCATAGAGAGGGAAGGAATACCAACACTGACTAAATCATAGATCCATTAACTTATTTAAATAAGTCAATGAGCTTACTTCTTTTTCTACACTAGACAAAAAGACAGAATTTTGAGAAAATGAGCAAACTTTATCCTCAGTAGAATGTAAATTCTACACAAGTAGAAATGACATTTGTTTGTGTAATCCATCAACTAGCATAGTATGCATGCTTTGTAATAGTCCTTGCATTGAATTACTTTGAGTCATTGGAGATTTATAACCTGATTTGAAGGATCAAACATTTTAAAAAATTCTAAAATACATTTTTCACAGTTTAGTAATAACTTTTTTTTTCAACCAAAGGTAGTATGGATCACTTTATTTTCACCAGCACAACAATAACACCACCACTACCACCACCACCAACATCATCATCCACCACTAGCACTGCCACCATTACTACCAATACCATTTTAACAAAAAATAGCTAAAATTTATTTAGCATTTTAGGATTGTGTAGTATTCTTGTTGGTTTTCTGTAAGTCTCTGGAGCACCCTTCATTTCAGCAGAGTAATTACCATGAGAATAGTCAGGTGTTAAAGTCCAAATTCTTTATTGTCTCCTTCAAAGTCTAGTTTCTTTGCCTGGGGCTGGGCTAGCTTTTTTGAGACCCTTCAGATGGGCCTTGGTCTCAGTGCGGGGAGCAGGAGGACCGGCCAGCCACCACAAGGCTGATGAAGATGGAATGAATCTCTCTCCTTGGCTCCAAGAGCTTGAGCTCCCACCTCCAACCACTTGTCCTCCCTGGCTCTCACTCTGGCTGAGGCTCCCAGTTTATATGCTCTCTTATAATTACATTATCATAGGTGTAAAACTTGTGGAACTACATTAAGTACTAAGTACATGTACTGAACTAGAGAATTATTAATCACCATACTAAACTAGATAACTATTGTCTTTATCAATTCCACTGTGTTAGCACCTTGTAAGAATCCTTGTTTTAAGTATAGAGTTCTGGCCCATAACAGGATTGCATGGTGCTTTACTGATATCTCACTTTATCTTCACAAAAACCCTGGGAAGTAGGCTATTTTTTCTTATTTTACAGATAAGGAAACTGAGGGAAAAGAGGTTAAATCATTGGTCTAGGATCACATAGCCAGTAAATGTCTGAGGCCAAATCTGAACTCAGTTTTTCCTGATATCAGGTCAAATGCTTTATCTATTCAGTGTCCTAGCTGCCTAGCTGCCACAAATATTTATAAAGTAGCATTTATATAATTTAAGATTTTCAAAATGCTTTGCATATATTATCTCATTTAATCCTCATGGAAATCCTGGAATATTGATGATATCAAATCACACAATTACTAAGTGTTTGTGACTAGTTGAGGAAATGATTTTTTTTTTAAAGACACATTTCTTTCTTTTTTTTTAATTTTTAAAGCTTTTTATTTTCAAAACATATGCATGGATAATTTATCAACATTGACCCTTGCATAGCCTTGTGTTTCAGATTTTTTCTTCCCCTTCCACTACATGGCAAACAATCCAATATATGTTAAACATGTTAAAATATATGTTAAATCAAGAAAGCTAGCCGAGCCCCAGGCAAGAAAACTAGACTTTGAAGGAGACAATAAAGAATTTGGACTTTACCACCTGACTATTCTTGTCGTAATTACTCTGCTAAAATGAAGGCTGCTCCAGAGACTTCCAGAAAACCAACAAGAACACTACACAACCCTAAAATGCTAAATAAATTTTATCTATTTTTTGTTATGATGGTATTGGTAAAAAAAATTAAATATATTAAACATAAAATATGTTAAATCATAAAAATGTTAAATGTGTAAACATATTTATACAATTCTGTTGCTTCAAAAGAAAAATCAGATCAAAAAGGAAAGTAAATGAGTAAGAAAACAGAGTGAGAATGTTATATTGTGATACACGTTCAGTTCCCACAGTACTCTCTCTGGATATAGATGGCTCTCTTCATCACAAGATCATTGGAAGTAGCTTTAATTATCTCATTGTTGGAGTCACATCCATCAGAATTGATCATTGTATAATCTTGTTTCTGTGTACAATGATCTCCTGGTTCTGCTTATTTAACTTAGCTTCAGTTTGTGTAAGTATCTCCAGACCTCTCTGAAATCATCTTGCTGATCTTTTCTTACAAAACAATAATATTCCATAACATTCATATATCATGACTTATTCAGCCATTCTTCATCTGATGGGCATCCAGTCACTTTCCAGTTTTTTGCCACTACAAAAAGGGTTGCCACAGACATTTTAAAGACACATTTCTTGATCCCAAGAAGCTAACAATTTAGTGGTTAGTAAAAGCCTCATTAACATCACTTTGCAAAATGGGAACCCAAGGTCCACAGAGCAAAGGCAAAGTACCTAAGCACACAGAGATAGCAAGTGAAGCCATTGGACTCAAATCCAACTCCCTTAATTCTTTTGCAAGTGTGTTTCTTACCATATCACATTTTATTTTTCAAACACTACAACAAAAAACATACAGATTTTTTTTTTTTTACCAAGCTATGATTATTTCTTAGAGGACTCTTCCTATTTGAATTAATTTGAATAATTCCATAGCAATGAATCAAGTATGACAACAAAATCAGCAGATGGGCTGTAGACCATTTTACCAAGTTCTGAATGATTTTCAGTGAACCATGCAGGCTGTCTGCAGGAGATATGGGGCAAATCAAATCGTACTGCATCACATCAAAAACCCAACAATCACTTTTTACAATTAGCCACTAACCAAAGATGGCAGATTGCAGCCTAGAAGCAGCAGATATTCCTAATTAGTTGTAGATGATTTGCCACACATACACATTTGGCTATGTATTCAGAAAAGAAAATATTAAATTGCTAATTGATAAGTGTTAGCAGACTTCATATGGATTGGTCAGGAGAAAAAAATCTTGAGATATTTTAAAAAATTAATTTCTTAGAATTAAAAAAGACTGACAGTTGGCAAATCACTCAGCTTCAACCAATCAATATCCTTTTCATGTATGCTCAAGTAATATCCTCCTAATCTTCATCCTTACAAATAAATGATACTTAGATTTCCTATTGAGATAAGGCTTAAAAAGCTTGTATTGTCCTCTAAATATTCAGATAAAAAGCATGGAATTCACTGACACATCTAGAGGGTAGCTTGGCACAGTCTGAAGCATCTTGCTTCCCCTAAAGTGAGGGGGAATTATAGTTGGGCATCCATGCATTAGGCATACCTGGCACATCCTCCAAGCACACCCAGAAAGATATCTCTGTCAGATAAATTGCCAAGGGAGTGGTTGTCTTTATAAATGAAACTGAATGTCTTTAAGTTAACAGTGTTAATGAAAGGCCAGAGGGAAGATGGCAGAATGTGGGAAAATTATCTCAAAGCTCAATAACTATACTTTGAGAAACAAACAGAAAGACAACTAAATAGTCAGATCCTCTGGGCAACTGACATTTATAATTAGATCACCTTGTACAGAGACTATAATAGCTCTAAAATGATTGACTGGATATGATCTTAGAAATCACTTAATGCAACCTTCTTATGGTCCAGAGAGATTACTAGCCTGCTATATGTCAAAACTTGCCCCCATTGCTTCTTGTTTTAGGAAGAAGAATCTCAATCCCTCTGCCACTATTACTTGAAGGCAGGTATCATGTTCTCCTTTAGTGACCTCTTTTAAAAACTAAATAGCCCAGTTCCTTCAGTTCAAAGTCTTATGATAATTTCCAGTCTTCTTTGCTAGAAATCTGCTTTCTAAAGCTCTTCTAGTTTGTTAGTGCTCAAAGGCTTTAACCACACAAAAGAAATGAGATAAATCTTGGCTCTGACACTGTGGGATCTTGTAGAAGACATTTAACTTCATTGATCCTCAGTCTTTACAAATGAATTAGTAAGAACAACATTATCACTACTTCACACCATTCTTTGGCCTGTGAACATGCACTTAATTCATTTGACTTTTCCTGTGATTGGAATGTCTACCACTTATTACCCTGCCCACAAATTACTGCTTGATAAATGTCATTATGGTCATGAGTTTAATTCCCATTTTATTTAAGTTACTTTTAAATTTCTACAGTAACCTTAGCCCCAGACAAATATCTTCAACTTTTTGTTGTTGGACATTTTTGCATGGATGGCCATCATTTCACATTCTCTATGTTCAGAAACTGAATTTCTTATTTTTTTCAACAAGCTACATACTTTTACCCAAATTTCCAGATCTCTATTTATATAATCTCTATTGATATAATCCCATTATTTCCCTTATTATTTATGCCTGAATCATGGAATTGCCTTTGACTTATCTCTCATCATTTTCTGCCAATTCTTCATTCAGTTACTGAATTCTATCATTACTTTTCTTTTAAAATATATTTAATTCATCCCCCCCAATTCCTGCTGCAACCATTCTCATGAACCCCTTTAAATACTGTTTCTGCATTACTGCAAATTTGTTTTATTTCAAGTCTATCCTTCTAAAATCCAATCAGATAACATTACCAGATTATTCTTTCCCAAATACTTCTTTTATTTTGCTATTCTCCTACTCATAAAGCTTGAATGGCTCCTTATTTCATTTTTCAAAAATCATAATTTTCTTTTCCTCACAACTGAGGACAATATAATTTTGTTGCTACTCTACCCACAACTCCAACTTTGGCATCATCATCATCATCATCATCATCATCATCATCCCACCTTATATTTATCTAGGTCCTTAATTCTCAGATGATTTTCCCCCCATAATCACCATCAGAGGTATATATATATATTTAAGATTTGATACTTACATACAAAACATTCTACTTTCTTCATCTTGTGTTCCTCCCCAAAATCTTGTGATACAGAAACTATTATTATCTGCATATTACAACTAAGGAAACCAAAGAAGAGAAAGTCTAAGGGCTTGCCTGGGGATACACAAGTAGTAAATTGTCAAAAGTGAGATTTGAACCTATATATATATTTTTTCTGCTTGATCCCAAATTTGCAAATCTAGTACTTTTTTTCAGCTGAAAATCAATTTTACTTTTGAAACCATGATCAGTTTTTCATTCCCAACACAAAATGCTAGGTCTTGCTGTGCATTCAATATTAGCCTTGAAATGTGAAAGAGCTGAGTTCAATCCCACCTCAAAAAATGACGACTTGCATTACACCAGGGAATTCTCTTAATTTCTTTTAACTTCAACTTGAGCATGAGGAAATAATTGCACCTGTCTCCCAGGATTTTTGTGAAGATCAAATGGGATAACATATCTAAAATGCTTTGCAAACTTTAAAATTCTATATAAATGTAACTTACTATTAACATATCTGCACCTGACCTCTGCATATATAGTCCTCCAAATTATCTCAGATAGAAATTACAGTCTTAGAAATGACGAAAGTTGGATATTGAACAGACTTTTTTTTTTTTTAGAAGATAATGAACGGAATAAGAAGTTTATTGATTTCTCAATCATACAAGACACATTAACAAAATTTGACTTTATATTAAAGCCTTAAAACCTCAAAAAATGCAGAAAAATGCAGACACTAAATGCACATTTTGCCATCCACAATGCAAAGAAAAAGAATCATTCAATAAGGGTATTTAAAATGAAAGATTAAAAATGAATTAAAACAAAAAGAAAACTCATCCTAAAATAAGTTTGTAAGAAAAATAATAGAAAACATCATTTCATGAAAGATATTTACAAATATGAAACAATATGTCTAAATATGGTATAGTTTATTGCCTTTAAACTTTTTTATTGACAGAAGAAAGAATATCCAACTAAAATCACTAAAGAACAAAAATACAACAAATTAAGCAATTTCAGAGTATAAAGATGTGTTGTATTTTTGTGTAGTTTATACAAATATATACAATATACAATACAAATATGATATATTAAATATAGACAGTATAGTCAGAAACTAAGCTAAACTTTCTCAACATTTCCTTTTAAACATCTTTAAAATTATGCTTTAAATCAAATTTAAAAGTGACAAAACTAATAAAAGATGAAAGGCTTCCTTTTAGGAGCAGCTCAGAGACCAGGAAAGCAGATTTCACAAATTTTTAAATAAAGTTTTACTAGGGTTTAAAATCTATTAACTTAATAATACATTCTTTTGGATTTAAAATCTTTATTACTTTAACAATCTGGAATGTCATCATTGTGGATATCTCCTTCCTTGATGAAACCAACAATACATTCATGACTAAGCTATTCTTGTAGGATTATTATGGCTTAAAAATTCATGAGCCTGAAATTTAGGGATGATCTTTTAAAATTTTAGGAGACTGATTCTTTCCAGATACACATATGGTATCTCAAAGAATTCTTAAATTCTTATCAGGAGCATAGAATCCCAATCTATAAACAGATATTTTATTAAGGACATACTTTAACAATCACTATTCTGCATTAAGGATATACTTTTGTATAAAAATGAAAAATCCCTCCTTTCAAGGAGGATATTCTACTAATTTAATAAAAAGCAGATCCATTGATTAAAAACATTCACATTAAAGTTAGAGGATGTAGCCTCAAATTCCATCTCTGATCCTTAATATCTGTTGATCTTGCCTCAAAATTCTAATAGGATCCAAACTAAAAAAAAAAAAAAAAAAGATCCTTAGAGAACATTTAGTTCAACCTCCAAGGCAAGCTAAATAGCACAGTGAGTAGCCTGGAGTTAAAGGGACCTGAGGTCAAGCCCAAACTTAGACACTTACTAGCTATATGAAGCTAGGCAAGTGAGTCAGTCCTAATTTCCTCATTCCTTCATCTAGAAAATGAGCTAGAGAAGGACATGACAAATATAGCATCTTTGCCAAGAAAATCCAAGTGAAGTCAGTCAATCCTGATCAAATGCCTGAACAACAATAAAATTCAACTCTTCATTTTAAAGATAAAAACATAAAGGCTTACTGAAGTTTAATGACTTGCCCAAGATCAGTGGGTAAAAAAATGGCAGAAGTGGAATAGAAAACCAAGATTTTTGACATCCCATCATATCATAGTGACTATACCTGAACATTTAAAATGAATGCTTCAGCCTGCCCACCCCACTCTTATCCCCAGGATATTTCTGGTAGCTGATGCCAATGTACAGATCTCAAAATAATACCCTGAGTTTAATTTTATCAGTGGCAAGGAGTCAGGAATATGAAATAAAACTTAGATACCCTAAAATTCAAACCTTAGCTTTTTATCTCTCTGCTGCTTCAGAAACAAAAGATGGAATAAGCTATTTTATTTTAAAAGGTTCACACATTCCCAAGCACAGCATGACCTCAAATAGGTAAAAGGAATCATTCCGAGGAGATCATTCAAAAGGGAACAAGTGAAGTGGCAGAATGTCTAGGACAGATTTTAAAGAATCACATCAAAAGAAGTGAGGTTAAATTTTACTTCACATGAAATATCTATTTAATTATATCTCAAAAGATTTTATCTTTTAGTTCTGCACTCTTCCCTTGCCATAAAATAAAACACAGCTATTTTAAACTCTGCTTAGTAATTTTCATAGACTTTCATAATTGTATTTATGTTATTTTTGGGAGGAGGAATGCTTCAGAGGTTTAAGATAATTTACTTGGAAGTTAGCCTAATTTTCCAACATATTGGGTTTCAAAATGCCTTGGTCAGGGATATAGTATCATCCAGTGTCATAGATAGGAGTGAAATCCAGGTCTTCCTGATTCAGAGGTCAGGAATTTATCTCTTATCTGTGCTGCTCATCTTAAAACAAAGAACATTATCTAGCCAGCAGAATGGCATATCAACTAAGAAAGATCACAGGGTTACTGTGATGTAAACTTTGCAAATATTTGGCCTTATTATTTTTTTTTAAATTTGGATCTACAATTTCACCATTGTAATGAAGACTTGTGGTAGAAATTTCAAGCACTGATGAAAATAGGTCACTCATTGTGATTTATAATCATAGAAATATCTTGCCACTAGACCCAGAGTGAATTGTCTGATTGAATTAAAAATTCTGAACTGGTTATATAGTAGCCATGATTAAAAAATAGCACTCAAACTTCAAGCTTTTCTCTTATCAAGTTATTTCCCTTAATGTGACAAACATTTACAAAAGACCATGTGCTAGGACTGAGGATTCATAGACCAAAAAAATGAAAAATCTCTACCTTCAATAAGGTGGGGACACAATACAATCAATCACTTGCCAGCCTTCTTTAAGTACTTACCATGTGTGAAACACTGTGCTAAATTCTGGAAATGGGGAAAAATCATCCGTGTTCTCAAGGATCTTTCATTCTAAGTGAATGCAGTGGGGACAAGGGAGAGAGAGGAGACAGGTATCATGTACACAAGTATGGGCTTAAAGAGTTTCAATGTCTTCAAAGAGAAGAAAGGGGAACCTCAGCTGATCTTTGAAAGAAGACAAAAAATTCTGACAATTTCAGATGAGGGGGAGTGATCCAGGTATGACAAGTACATTTGCCAATCAAAGAATCATAGAATTTAGGGAAAAGGGAGGCTTAAAAAGCACAGTTTCAGAAATCTTTCGCGTTTAGATAAAGGTGAAGTGGTTGTCCCTAGGTCATAGAGCTCATTAGTGGCAAAAAGTAGTGTTATTATTATCCTCATTTTAGAGAGGAAGAAAAGATCTGTAGAAAGAGTAAAGATAGGTTATCTGATTAAGACAGAATCACTTTTCCTTTTTTATATGCTCAGTTTATCTTCTCTGAAGAAAGCCCACCTTTCAAGCTTCATTGAAGCATAGAAATGACCCTGGGGGTCTCAAAGGCTGTACCCACACAGTGACAACTATCTGGAAAAGTTTTGAATATTGGGAGAAGTGTTTTGTGTATTTTTAAACACTAAAGAAATACGAGTGATTTTAAAGACATGAACATAGTGAGTACATCTTTGAATTAAAATTATTTTTAGTTTAAACAATTTTTCATTTGTAATCATGAAACTTGTGCCAAATTAAAAAACTGCTCATTAATAAGCCCTCTATTGATAGAGGGCTTAATTTAAATATTGGTATGAGTTAAGTGACCTTATCAAATGATAAAAGAGGTCTTTCATGATTCTGGGTTGGTAAGAGGAGTGTAGCAAATCCCATTACATAACTATTACACAAATATATTCAATATTACATACAATGGAAACTTAAAAATATCTTCCAGACAACATTTTCTTATTTTCCTGGACTGGCCAGTAGGGACCTAAGGATATCAGGCTATAGAATAGAGCAGTATGATTTCAAATCTATGAACTCTTATAAGTCTTGATGCTATTAGGAAACAATGAGAACTCCTTTTTTTTTTTTAAGTAGATTAAAGAATGAAGAAATTAGGAACCTTTCATCCTAATAAAATAATAACTGCCAACTACCTTTATAGTTTTCATATTATAGCTTATTTTATTCACAATAAACTTGAGAGATTGATACTAGTATTATTTTCATTTTTCAGATGTAGAAAACAAGTTTGAGAGAAAGTGAATCACTTGTCCAGAATTTTTAAAAAGCTAAAAATCGTCTGATCTTGTATAGATTTTCCTGTCTCCAAACATTGTGCTTTACCCACTACATCATGGTGATATGTACGGGGACTGAAGAAATCTTTGATTTCATTGGTCTAGGATATCCCTGATTGCAAAACTCCTCTGAGTAGTATAAGTACTATGGAGTAGCTTCTCTGTAATTTTTAGTCTTAGACAATTCCAAAAGATTCATGATGGACCATCTTTTTTACAACCAGAGAAAACACTATTGAGTTTCAATATAGATCAAAATATACTGTTTTTACTTTTTTTTTCCTTTCTCTTGGTTTTTCTCTTTTCTTTTAGTTCTTTTTTCACAGCATGACAAATGTGAAAATATGTTTAATATGATTGTAAATGTGTGGTCTGTATTAGTTACTTTGCTATCTGAGGAGGAAGGAATAAAAGAAGGGAAGGAAAAAAAACAGAAATTCAAAATCTTATAAAAATGAATTTTGAAAAATATATTTTAGTATATTTGGAAAAATACTATTGAAATGGAAAAATAAATTGAAAGCAAAATTTAAAAGGCTAAAAAATTATAATCTTAAATGTTTGTCTAGAATATCAAAAGTTTAAATGAGAATTGATTCATGGTCCTTCTGAGTTCAAGGTAAGCTTTCTCTAATCCTAATGGTAATCCTAACTCTTTCACTACCTAGTTCTCTGTACTTGGAAGTAAGCCACTTAATAATAATTTTTTTTAAAATAGTACTTGAAGTTTGTTCATGATTCTTTATGTTCAGTGATAATTTTTTCTAATATTTACTTGGTTGCCTAATTCCAGATGGAAAACAGGCTCAGAGAAATTCTAGAGATAGCACGTTGTAGGGGAAATGATATTGGCTGATTTGGGAGACTGTGGCTTGAACAATAAATACATTATTTCATTGACATTGCAAAAAAAATAGCAAAATACGTATAGGAAAGAGAGAATAATTGTAATTTTTTAAAATTAAAATGAGTTTTCCCCAATATTGTCTCTGAAAGTTTTTCCAAAATAATGACTTCATACTATAGCATTCTACTGTGATCTCCAAAGTCCTATCTATATAGTTTTCTCTTGATCTGATCTTATAAGTTAATAGAATAAAAGGAGATTTCTTGATAAAAGCCTTTAAAATTTTTGTTTTCAAGGAGCCATATCTACTCATGCTTTATTTTGAACTGTCTAATCTATACATACAATCTACTTCAAATACCTTGAGTGAGTTATAAACTGCATCAATTGATTTCTTTCAGCCATTTAACTGAATCAAATAAGCAACTGAACCAAACCCACTGAATATACTCTGCCTTAATTCCATTGCCTTTTCAAAAATCTTATAATCTAGAAGTCAAAAATATGCACAATATCATATATTTCCCCATATATTTCAGTGAATTATTATTCTCAAACTTTAGTGCCATAGTAATAAAAGAAAGTACAAATGAATTTAATTCCCAATCACAAATCATTCCCATAAATTACCTTCTTACTTTTTACTCAAAATCTAGGATATAAAACTATGATTTTATGTACTACAAATTCATGCTATCTGTCAGTGAGGTATATCAACAAAAATTGCTAATGGGATCTTGGGCTGGTTAAGAGAAATTTTGTTGTTCAGATATGTCCAATTCTTCATGACCCATTTAGGGTTTTCTTGACAAAGATACTAGAGTGGCTTTCCATTTTCTTTTCCAGCTTATTTTCTAGATGGGGTAACAGTTTTAGGCTAGATCAATGGTGTCAAATCCAAATAAAAATGAACCCTGCCCCTTGAATATTGACAAATATTTAACACTATTATTTTATTGAATTTTATTTATTTCATTAAACATTTATCAATTATATTTTAATCTAGTCCAGACTGCCTGGAGGTGTGAATTTAATACATCAGGATTAGATGATCTCTAAGCATCTCATCTATTTCTGACAAATTTTTGAGAATATTTAATTGTTGATCTAAATTCTATTTATCCATTAATTTTTTAATAACCACTTAATATACATGTACACATATACATACATACACATATGCCTATGTATATATGTATGTATGTATAGACATATATCCATGACATGTTAGGCATATTGAGATCCTGGCATAGTTCATAGAGAGTCAACTTGAGACCAGAAAGCCCAGGGTTCAGACACATAAAAGCTATGTGATCCTAAGCAATTACTTATTTTCTCACTGCTCTAGGCAACTTTCTAAGACTCTATTTAAATTGTAGATAAAATAATGACCTACATTGGTATAGAGATTTTCCTCATTAGGGAGTTGCAAATATAAATGAAAGTTGCAGTTCCAATCCCTATCCTTATCCTTATCTCTCTGTGTGTATGTGCATGTACATATATATGAATGCACCATGCATATTATTACATATATATGTGTATGTGTATATATATATATATATATATATATATAAATGCATGTGTGTATATACACACATACATGCCCTCCTCCCAAAATAATTCTTTTAAAACATACTTAAATGTTTCTCTTGGTCCTTTTTCAAGTAATTATATGACTTTGGATAAATCATAATATTTCTTGCTTCCAATATTCTTACATGTAAAAGGTGGACATTATACTATATGGAATCCCAGCTCCAAATCCTATGATTGTTAGAACATCAGTACCATAGCCTATATATGACATATAAAATATGCCCACAATATACCTATATGGATATAATTATTGTCATTGCCAAGATTTTAGCATCTTTGCCCCAACTTTCTGTGCAGACTGGATTTTCCAATTCAGGATTCCATTCATCTTTAGTCACATTTGATATCCACAGATGGTCCCTTGGCTGCCTCTAAAGAAGTCCATTTGTTAGGCAAATATCATGCACAATCTGTTGCTTGCTTTCTTTTTGGAAGATTCCTGGATGCCAAATGAGTATGGGTATGGAGGGGCAGCCTGCACAGAGCTCAGATCCCTTTCTTGGGAACAATGTCTTGATACTAAGAAAGAACTGGCACCCAAAAGCTGCATGCATGATTAGTGACACTTGTTGAAATTTACCTGCATGCAGCCAACAAGTCTGTTTCCTGGGGAGCTTAGGAGTTAGTTCCAGCAACCTGGTTGTGTGACAGCAGGTGACTGGAAATCACATTAACACAGCATTAGTTTAAGATGACACATGGCTCTCAAAATCTTCCTTGTCATCTACCTCTCCTGGAAAACTCTTGGTACTGACAGCCTTTCGATTACTAATTATAGTAGCAGCAGTTGTCTTATTGTGAATAATAGGTATTGAGCTCATAGGGAATGTGAGTATGGATTTTTATTTATATATTCATATAATAATAGATGTTCCTTAAAATTCTATGATTTGCAAATATGTATGTATATATACTTGTGCATCCTATATCTTGAAGTAATGGATTCCCTGTAACTGGAAGTAATCAAGCAGAAATTGGATGCCCATTTATAAGGGTATAATGCCACCATCAACATAATCTTTTTTTTTTGTTTGTTTGTTTTTGTTTTTTATTTGTCAGATCTTTTTCCAAACATCAGCACAAAATAAGATCACAGAATTTGTTGCAAGATAGGACTTCAGAACTCATCTATTCCATTTCCTTCAGCATTTAAAAGAAGAAACTGAATCCCAGAATAGGGAAATTATATAAATTATGTATATCATAAATGTAATGAGTAACAGGATGGGAATTTCAATCAAAATTAACTGATCACAAATCTGCATTGTATAAAACCTGAGACAGTCTTATAATTGTTCCACTTATACTATTTATTTTTAAAGGTATTTCATTTGGGAGATCCTCTAGTGAACAGATAGCCTATACTTAAATTGATGTGGCAATATTTTGCTTCATGATCATATATTGGGCATGCAATATCCTTCTTAGTAAAATTAATAACACTTGATATTTCTGTTATTTGATACATTTGTAAGTGTGATTTTATTTGAGACCTAGAACATTCCTCTGATGCCCTCAGAGGCAGATAGTGGTATGGTAGATAGGGCACTTCATCAGGAGGCAGCCAGATTTGAGTTTACTAGTTCTGTGACTCTAGGAAAATCTTTAACCTCTGTTTGCCTCAGTTTCCTTAACTATAAAATTTGGAAATTAAAAGCACCCAGTCTGTAATGTTCTGGTTAGCTCTCTGGAGATCTTTGGATCAGTCTTTGTTTCAGTTGAGAATAACCAGAGATAAAGTCCAAAACTCTTTATTGTCTCCTTCACAGTCTGTCTCCTTGCCTGGGGCTCGGCTAGATTTCTTGAGGCCCTTCAGATGGGCCTTGTTCAGTGGAGGAAGCAAGAGTACAGGCCAGCCACCATGAGGATGATGAAGATGGAATGTCTTTTTGAGTCCGAGAGCTTGAGCTTCAGCCTCCAGTCCTCTGTCTTCTTGGAGTCTGTCTCTGGCTGAGTTTGTCTCAGTTTATATACTCTATTACAATTACATCATTCCAGTATACTGAGTATAAACCAATCATTATATCACTAGGGCAGTCATACTGAATTAGAGAACTCACATTCTAACCTAGATAACCATTGTCTTATCAATTCCACTGAGTTAACACCTTGTTTAAATCAATCATACTGAGCCTTAAGTGTATTTCTCTAAAGTTCCTGCCCTTTACACCAGTCCACAAAGTTTTGTTTTGGTCAAATGAGATAGTATTTGTAAAGTGATTAGCAAAGTGCCTGGGACATAGTAAGCATTTAATTAATACTTGCCTCTACTCTCCATTGTTATTCCCATTTCACTGATAAGAAAGCTAAAGTTTAGAAAGATGAAATAATTTGACCAAGGTAACAATATGAATTAACTGGTATAATGTTCAAATTAAGAAATTGGATTCCAGTGTAGGTTATTAATAAGTATTTGTTGAATGAAATTTAATATTCAGTTGTATGTTTGTTCTCATCACATTGCCTCTCAGAGATCAAAAAGAGATCCTACCTGTATAATCCACTTACTTAAGAAGAAACTGAGACTGTTTAGCCTTGTCAAAGGTTACAGAGATGATAAATGGCAGCATCTATATTTAAGTCAACACTTTTAATTCCAGTTTTTGCTTCACACCCCCAACCTCATTATGCCCCCTTTATAACTGATGCCTCAAGGCCTTTCATTTCAGTATTAATTAATTATTTTTGAGTTAGTTAATTTTCTTTTAGCCAGCTTTAATTATTTAAATATTTTCCTTTAAATCAAACCTGAATTTATTTCACTGTAACTTAAAGCAAAATAAAACAATAAAATTAAAAAAAAAAATCTTTTTTATGTCTAAGCAGAAAGTTTAATTTCTCTTCCACACAGTCTTTGTAACATTTGTAGATCTCCTCTCTTCTTCATAGCAAATATCTCCTTGCATTCCAATTATGTGTAGTAATATATCAATATCACATATAAATGTGTATGGTAGATATGTATGTTTGCACCTCATCATGTTTTTTTTTTTTTTTTTCTATTCACCTACTGATAAAAAGGAGTTAAGAGTCAAACCATCAAAACATAGAATTAGTCATACACACACACACATGCATATGCACATACATACATATGGATTTCAGTTTTGAGTCTCTTACCATTTCAATAATCCTTCTTTAGATAAACTCAAGCTTTTCAAGGAGAATCCCAGAATGCATTGCCCAGAAATAGATATACTCTAGGTAAGGTGTAAAGAAAGCAGGGTGCAGAGTACTTCCCTATGCCAGCTACTGTTAGCATGGAAAAAGTGACAAAGTTCTGTGATTTTGAGTAAGCCATTTAGCTATTCTAGTCCTCAGTTTCATTACCTATAAAATAGTGATAATAATAACTAAAGTACTCACCTCATAAAATTGTTTTAAAGATCAATAAGATGATCTCATGTAAAGCACATCACAATCATTTAAGGGTTATAAATAAATACACAGCTATTATTTAATCAATGTTTTTATTATAGATGCTATATTTGTATTCATGCATTTTTATTCTTTTGGCTATCATGAGTAACTCCCCATGAGAAAATATACTTTTATATATTTAGAAAAAGTTCCCAATTATCAATGATGGCATTCTCACATTCTGGTTTAAAGAGGAAAATCCTGTTGAATCCAATCCAATTCTATAAATATTGATTAAATATTCTGTCAATGGATATCACTTCCTTTTCCATACTGATGGCAAGGCAAAAATTAGGGGATTACCAAGGAATGGGTGATTGAAGATAAGAAATGAAAAGGGTTAAATATTCTTACATTTTCCATTACATTAGTAAATCTTAGGCTGAGGGCAGGGAAGCTATTTAAAAGTTCATTTTTGTAATTGTCTCTTAAAGAAATGTGAGAAACATGGCCATTCAGATGCCAATATGGTATTTGGCTCCTACCCTGGACTTCCTCCTGCCTTGGATCTAAATTATTTCTCTTATAGTCACATATATTTAGTGACCATTATTGCTAGAAAGGATCTTAAAGATCAAACAATCTAAAACT
This sequence comes from Sarcophilus harrisii, assembly GCF_902635505.1. NCBI lineage: Eukaryota > Metazoa > Chordata > Mammalia > Dasyuromorphia > Dasyuridae > Sarcophilus > Sarcophilus harrisii. The sequence continues at coordinate 516,366,905 of NC_045428.1, forward strand.
GTATTTCTGATATTTTTGCAATTCAGGGAAAGTCTTTTATACACAGATCAGCAGCATAAAGTGGGAAACCAATCAGAACATTATGTAAAAGGAAGAAATATTAGTACTCGAATTGTTAATGATGAAATGGATGAGCTATTGACCTTTAATTATATGCTCACATAATACACATGAACATGAAAACACATCTACACAATACATACACATGTACACAATATACATATGTATACACACATGTATACACATACAAAGTGTGCTTATACACATTTATTTAAGGTCCACATTGTGGCACCTTATCATGTTTTTTATTCTACTCACCTACAGACAGAGTAAGTTAGAGTCAAAACACAAAATGAGATTTATATTTATGGACATGTATGATGATTTTGCTTTGATTACATATTTGTTACAATTGTTTTTTAATGGGGAAGAGGAAGAGAAAATAAAATGCTTATTAACTAAAAACAAAATTAACTGAAATTTTAAAAAGGAAAGCCAATGCAAAAGCATCTTGCTGGAACTGGAAATTTTTTGTATACCCTTCTCCCTCTGCTTTCCTCTTCCTGCTTAGATGGAAAATAGATTTAAAATGGGAGAGAATAAACACAACTCATCCATGTACAGCTGTTGTAGGGAAATGCTTGGTTTTCATTTGCATTTACTGCTGAGTATGCTTGCCTAGGGAAAAAAAAACAAGCCTGTCAAATACACAGCTTTCCACTTGATAACTAAGTGTCAGAAGATTGGGATGCTGTAGGGCTGAAGGGAAGAGAAGCAGGTGCTATCATTTGCAAAGCAAAATTCCCCACTTGCATCTCACTATTATGGGGCAGCTGTGAATTTTTATAGGATTAAAGGCTTAATGATGGAAGGAACCATAGAAACCAGAGTTCATTTCCCACCTTTATTTCATAGAGGAGGAACTGAGGCCTTATCATCCTGAGAAGATAAATAACTTGCTCAGGGTCACACAGTATAACTGAGGTGAGATAGAAACATAGATGTTCTTCACTCCAAATCAAACAATCTATTTGCTATGCTCCCTCTAAAAGGGGAATGATTAGTGGTCATTTTGCAAAAGATATTTCCAGGTTTAAAAAAGTAGGAAGAAAGCTGCTGTATGTAGAGAAGAAGCCTTTGAAAACTGAATTAATTACTAGGACATGCAAGGAGAGGGGGTGTTTGTGGTAGTTAAAACCATGGGATATAATCTTACTATAAAGCAGAGAACCAGCATGAGAAAGCAGAGGGCCAGGGAACCTAGGGTTCCATTAGTCTCCTATTGCCTCTAAGGTTAGGATGCCCTTTGTGTTGATTTTAAATTTGTGGCTATAGAGCACATATTTAGTTTTGTTAGTACTCCCCAAGCAGAAAATTTTGGTATAAATTAAGCAGTGACAAGAGCTATGAGAATAAAATTAGATTCACAGCTAAAGCTGATTTTCAGGTTCAATTCAAGAGTGGCTGAGGAAAAAACACTAGAGAACCAAACTCTGTGAACTTCTTGGAACTTATCACATTAAGGAGGAATATCCTTTAGGGGCTGAAATAGAGGGAAAACAGCCTTCCTAAGTTCTAGCAGCATAATCAATGTTTTATGCACTATCCATTATAATAACTGGCATTTATATAGCACTTTAAAATATTACAATTGCATCTACAAACAATATTCAATTAAGTCATAATAATCTGATAGGGTACATTATCTGGCTTTTATTATTGTCATTTTACATATGATCAGACTGAGGTTTAGAAAAGCAAAATTATTTGCCTGACAAACCTAAAGATAGGAGTCCACAGGCTGGTACTTTAAATCCTTTGGGAAACTTATGTTTTCACTAAATTTAGTTTTCACAATTCATTGTGTTTTGTGAATATCTCATTTTTACCATTCACTGTGTATTTTCCCAGTACTCACTTTCTAAAGACCTTCTCTTCACTTTCTATCTATTTATATTTGCTTCTTTCTTTGTTTCTAACTCTACACCTCAAAGAGATTAAGAAATAACAGCATTGATGTAAATATGTTGGAGTGTCTTATTAATGTTTCACGTTATATTTAATGCTTTACAGTTCCCAGCACCTTCATAACAATGTATAAATATTAGCTCCCCTTTAACAGCTGAGGAAATTGAAACTGAGGGAGGTAGAATAATTTACCTAAGATTATATTTGACAAAGAAGTGACCTAGCTATAATCCCAACCTAAATTCTTTGACCTTAATAATGTGAGAATTTAAATTTGTGTGAAAAAGAAGGTGGGAAGGAGGAAATTGGCTTTTTAGATGCTTTCTTGAGTATAGTTGCCCTTATTGGCTCCTCAAAAAGAGGATCTCTAGTCAAGAAAAAATCAGATTGGTTGCCAGTCACTGAGCAACTCTTTAAACCTATATCAGTGGCATTTTTGTATCTGTATCTTTTTCGTTATTTCATAGCCCTCAATTAAAATTCAGGTTCTGATTTATCTGTCCACATTGGCATTCCATAACCTCTTTTCTGGACTATGCATATGATCTCCTAATAGGTCTCACTATACAAGTCTCTCCTCACTCTAAAGCAAATACCACATAGTAGGCCAAATGACCAAATGATCTTCTTAAAGCAAAATCCTTCATTATCTATAGCATATTTTCTAATTATGTACCCAGAGATTTTGTCCCAGGTCCTCTTCTTTTATTTCTCTAAGCTCTCTTCATGACATTGGTTTACATAGGTTTAACCTTCATCTCAAAGGATATAACCCATGATCTAGATATCCAGTCTAATTCTATCTCCTAAGTTCCAATTCTACAATATCCAATGGCTATTTGGTGTTGTACCCTAAGATATCAGAATCATTTATTTTAAGCTGGAAGTGACCTTAGAAGTCTTTGAATTTTGACCCTCATTTTTCAGATGATGAAGTTAAGGCATAGTAACTTGCCCACAATTACATAACTAGTTAAATATCTGAGGCAAGATTTGAGTCCAAATCTTTCTAAGTCCTGATTCATTTAGAATTCTGTTCACTATATCATTTTACATATATAACAAACTTAGCAAGTACAAAAGGGAACTTGTTTTCTTTCTCCTTCCTTCCAACACATCTCTCTTCCAAACTTCTCTATTTTTGTCGAGAATATATTTAGTCTTCAGTTTTTCATCCTCTACAACTCATAATCCTGGTGCTATCCTCACCTCCAGTCTTTCATTCCTAAATTCATTTCTACTTCCACAAAACATGTCAACTGCATTCTTTTCTCACCAATCACACAACGATTTTTGTTTATACCCTCAACACTTCTTTCTTTGAGAGTAGAGATTCTCTCATTCTTTGTAATTTTCCCAGTACTTAGAACAACACCTGATACAGGTATTTTTGGGATTGTTTGATTTATTGGTTGAATGGCTTTCTTGCCTAATCTCTTCTCCTTTCTATCCATCACATAGCTGCCAAAGTAATTTTCCTTAAGTACAGTTCTGACCATACATCCTTACACTTAGACCATACACTTAAACTGTAGTGATTCAATGTTTCTCCAGGATTAAATATAAACTCTTCAATTCAACTTTTTAAAGCTCCCCATAACCTGGCCTCCATGTATTCTTTCAGCTATATCATACATTACTCCACTTCCCACACTCTATACTCCAGCCAAAATGGTCTCCCCTACATTCTTCACACACAACACTTCATCTTCCATGTCCATCGCTTTGCATTAGCTTTGTCTCATAAATGGAATGTGCTCTCTCCTCATTTCTGCCTCATACTGTAGAATTCCTCTGTTTTTTCAAGACCCATGGTTCAAGGATCACCTTTCTATGTGAAGTCTTTCCTAGTCCCTCAACTGTTAATGTTATTTGATTGTGATCAACTGTTAACTGGGTTACTTTAGAAAGTATGCATCCAAGATGCTTCATCAATGGAAAAAATGGAGTAAATAGGAACAGTACTCTGATCAATTCAATTAATCAATTCAATTATCAATCAATATCTTACAATATTGAAAATCTTATTATCTTAAAATTGGCCTCCCACGCTATTCATTGCAATAGGTACTTGTTCTTATATAACCATGTTATGTAATTCAATATAATCCAAAATAGGTGTTTTGTAGTTATACACATACTCAAGATTTAGGATAATCTAGGAAAGCTTTAGAAGATTCAACATTGTCTGGTCACTTCACGATGGTGCTAACTTGAACCTCTTTTCTATTTCAGAATTGGCCCTAAAATATATGGATTGACTTATCTTTGTTTTCTTTCTCCTTAAAGATCTCAAAAGTTTTAGCCATGATCTTTGTTTGCTCAAACATGCAGACCTCAATACTGTGACTTCCTTGGAAAGAAGTTCATTTATATCTGTCTTCACTTTGAATAGTTATATTCTCTAAACTAGATGCTAAGTTTTATGAGATTAACTGTGAGGACTGAGTTAACACCCTGAATACTTTAGAATCAGCCAGAGTCAGGATAAGCAAAAATCCTTGGTTTTTATTCTTGGTCAAAATGAGAGAAACGGACACAGGAATCTTCACACCTCTCTTTTTCCTCTCCTGGCCAGGAGTCACTCTGGTTTATCCTACTCCACCCTCTAATCCCTCCTCCAAATCTCTCTATACACCAACAGATGGAGCCAGCACAGAATAGTGGGGTGGGCCATTTTCCAAGCATATGCTAATAGAGTATTGTCCAATCAGTAGTTAGCCTTAAGTGCTCGGTTGTCTGACCTCAGTGCATGTACTCAAGAGTTTTCAGCCCTTTAAAGTTAAGATGATAAAAAGAAACATTCTTCTATTGCCTATAGTACTTAGAAAATGTCATTTGTACTGAGCATAACTTTAATACATGGATATTCTAATAATGTTTATAATCTCATGATCTTAGTCATCCCTTTGTCAATGTACATCATGACCCATTCATATCCCATGAAACTTGTACTGATTCATCTATAAATCCAACACAGGGGCCTCAATTTAAAGAAAAAAAAATAATAATCATTCAAAGAGTCTGTTAGCTTTGGATGGAAAAAGCAGCCCTTTTGTTTGAAACATCATTTTCTCTTGCACTCCTGATTTTTTTTTAAACTCTCCTTCAATTGCCCATGGTTTTTATCCCTCATCTTATCCCTAATCTCTTATTGACTACTTTTGCATTCCCTGTTATATTTGCAAATTTCTCCCATTCTTAAAAAATATTCACCTCACTTTGTCATTTCCTCAGATCACCCTATATTAGCTGCTTTTGATCTCTTTACCAAACTGCTACAATATCTATTATTTTGGTAATCATGCCTCTCTAGCCCCTCTCCACTCTGTTCTCTATATAGTTAGCAGGAAGAATCTCTGAGGCCATCATCTTCTACCTTTACTTACTTTCACAATCATATAAACCTAAAAGAAACCTTCTTCTCTCTTCTCCTATTTACTTCCCATCTATTAACTTTTTTGGTTTTTTCTTTGTGAAATCTTTATTAGGTAAGGAGGCAAGGTGGGCAAGATACAGTGCAGTCCTTCTTGGCAGAAGCCTTCATCATGGCAGCTAGGACATTGCTGAGTTCCTCTCTCTTCCTCTTGGGCAGGATGTGAGTTCCTACACTTTTTTGATGAACTTAAAGGCTCTCTTATCTTTGGAAACATTTGACATTGACCTGTTTCTTGTAAGGACCCCAAACCCACAATCTCTTGGATCATATCTCTCATACTTGATGCGTTTGGTCAAGTGCCCACAGCAATGATAGTGCTGCAGCTTCAAACATTTATGATAACTTTGTGGTCCTTGTTGAGGACCATAGCCATGGGGTGTTGGATGGATTGGTTGTGGCATTATTGTAGCCCCAATGGCAGCCACAGCAGAAGCCTACCCACTAACTTCTAAAATCTTGAACTTCTGGCTTTCCATCCTTTCCCCTTGCCTGAAAATGGCCCCAAAAAGTTCACTGATTATTACTTGTCAAAATCAATGTCATTTTCTTAATAGCCTATGCTTCTTAACCACTCTCATATTGACTCCATATTGGGCAATTCCTCATAGGTAATCTTATTTCTCTTAATTTTTAGGAAACTTTTCTCTCCTCAATCTGCTCTTGGGTAAATTTTCTTTAAGGGATCCTTATCTATATCCAATTCAATTATTATATGTGCATTCTGTCCTTGACATTCTCACTGATCATTTTCTTTCTTGGTGATCTCATTTGTTCCCATGGTTTTAATGTTTGACTTTATACAGATTTATATCAAATCTATATTTCCTTTCTTCTTTCTTAGGTTCATCATCCCCTCAGACTCATGATCTCTTGTCTGTATGTTACAATATCTTCTGCTTTGGTTTCCTTACCTTTAGTTTTTACATCTTCCATAGCTTCTGTTTTGGTCTCCTTACCTCTAGTCTTTACATATTCCAATGTATTCTTCACATAACTACTAAATTCTTATTCCTAAATCATGGGATTGATTCCATTAAAAAAAAAAAAGTTTAGTGGCCCCCTATTGATAGGTGTTATGATTGGAACAAGGGAATGACTGCCAAAAAAAAAAAAAAAACTAATATAACATAGAAATTCCCTATATAGTATTTACAATTTGACTCTCATCATTTTCTCTGGATTTTTTTCTACATCCTCTATATTCCTCTATTGGCTGATCTGCCCTTGTTTCTTTGTGAACACAGTGTTTCACTTTCCATCTCTTCATCTTCCTTCAATTTTTCCCCTATGCCTGCATTGTTCATTTTCAAAATTCCCTTGGAATCTCTAGCTCCCAGCTAGGTTTATCTCAAGTGCTGCCTCTTACAAAAAAACAAAACAAAACAAAAAACTAAAAAAAAAAAAAAAAACTTTTCTGTAATCTCTCCAACTCAAATTTTTAACTTATCAGAACACACAATAAAATTGTTCTGCATTTATTTATATGAACAAAAGGTAGAGCAGTAACATTCCTTTTCATCAGCAGTCCTTGGTTTCAACTATAGTGAACATCATATTCCAGTGCCTGATTCCTTGGAGTCCTGCCACTATCCCATTTTCATCTTCCTTTTGTGGATGATATTCCTCTCTTACATTGCAAACTCCTTGAGGGTAGTGGCTGTTGTTGCTGCTTTTCTTTTCTCTTTCATATTGAGTTTAACTTAGTATCTGACATATAAGAGCTTGATAAATGTTTTTTTGAATTGAATTGAACGTACATCTTATTTCTTGCTGGTCACATCTGAAGTACTTTAGGGGAGAAACTGTTTTCATATTTGTTTTTCTGTCCTCACTATTGCATAGTATCTGATATGTAAGAAGAATAAAAACTTATTGAATTAAGCAAAACTAGAATTTCATTTTCACTATTATTTTACTCCTACTTTTCAAAGTGTGAAGATACAAGGTTAGTGTAAGATCTCCATCTTTAAAGTAGAATGTGATGGGTACCTTACTTTGAATGAATTAGTCAAATCAATTATGGTTTAATTGATATGATAAACATAATTATGGTTTAATTAATTAAAATAAATTATGTTTTAGATTTTTAAGGTGGCAGAATGTAATTTTAGGGTTTTATTTCTTTGAAAGATAATAGACCTTTCATGTTGTATGAAATAAGTGACTCAGTTTGGGTTGAGATTTAGGATTTTATTTCTCTAGGTCACTATGGCATTAGAAAATGAAATCTCCAGGCAAAACCTTTAGAATTTCTATTCACTAAGTGCAGGCCTCATTTCCCTTTTAGAACAAAACATAATGTGAAACAAGTCCATAAAACCAGATTAGGGGATAAAGCACCTTCCATTTTAGCCTAAATTAATCTTTGGTCATGTGTTTGAAACATTTAATAGCTGTTTCTCTGGCTTAATCCCTTTAGGTAAAATTTCCATCCAAAATATATGGCTGTAAGTTGATAAAATATTACCTGGAAGTAGAAGACCCTGAGTGTTTTAATTCTCTGTCACTAATTTTACAAAACTGTTCTGAGCAACTTTTTAAGATTTGTATAACCATTAGTAATTTTATGTACCAGGCTCATTGTGGCATAAAATAGCAAAAATTTCAATTGCTAACATTAGTCAAAGCACCCGAGAGATTCCCTATATATTTGGAAGATCTCTGAGAGTGTAGGTGGAGCATATAGGATGATCTTTCTATTTAAACTTAAATTTGTATGCAGTGAGTTGAGTTACTTAGTAACATAAAATTATAATTACATCCCTTGGTAATTAATGATTTTCAGATACCTTCAAGAATAAGTTATACAATTCCTCAGATTCTTATTCATACCATTTCTACCTTCACACTGCATTTTGATAAATCACTATACAGAAACAGAATTTTAAAGATTCCTAATATGCTATTTTACAGTTCCTCTCTGGAGAAGCTGTTATACCTTTGTAGTTCTAAATTATTCAGTTGTGTCCAAATCTTCATGACCCTGTTGACTGCCATGGACATGGGGTCTTCTTAGCAAACATATTGTAGTGGTTTGTCATTTCCTTCTCAAATGAATTCAGGCAAACAAACCTTAGTTGAATTTGAACACAAATATTCCTGACTCCAGGTCCAGCACTCTATCCACTATGTTATATGTTGTGTGATAGCATAGAAGGAAGCCACTAAGTTAGAAGTTTCCAATCCACAGAATAGCACAGTGGAAAACATCCTGAATTTGTAGGGATTTGGATTCAAATCCTAGCTCTTTTATTTACTATCCATGGGACTTGTACCAAGTCACATAATCCTTCAACTGCTTGTCTGTTTTCCCATTTTGAAAAGTGTGAAAACCAGTTAAGGTAGATCCAAGTCTATGGTTCTGTCAAAAGAAATATGTACAAATACTACGAAAAAATTTTTTAAAGGTAAAATGGAATCATAACACCAAAACTTAGAGAAATTCAATGTCATTAAATCAGTCTTCAAAATGTTGTGATAAGTATCTATTGTATGAAAAATGTTGTTCTAACAATATCAGCAATGTCATTTAATGATGTATATCATCTGATTCAGAAATATTACTGCCATATATATCCAGGGAAGTTGATTTCAGAGAGAAAATGTATGTGTAGAAAAATATTTTAAGCAGTATTTTTCTGGCAGTATTTGTGGGAAATAAAATGGTAATGGCAAATGACTGAACTAATTATACTTTGTGATTGTAAATTCATGTTATTATCCCCCAAAGAATCACAAATATGAAGAATTTAGAGAATCTCAGTAAGACATATAAACGGATACAAAATAAACCAAAAATATAGTAAAACAAACAAACAACAACAAAAACTATTCACACAATTATTACCACAATATAAAAGAAAAGAAAATGGGTTTTTCTTATCTATGCACTAACCAAACTTGACTGAACAATTGTCAATGAAACATGATTCTTTCCTTTTGGTGAAGAGATATTAGCCTATAAATAGAGAATGAGACATCCATTGTGAGACATTGATAGTATGTTAATTGATTTTACTTAAATGTAATTCTTTTTTATAGTTTAGGATGATAGCACATTACTGGAAAAGTGTAGAAATACAAAGAACATAATAATTGCATATGTTTGTATATAATCATATATTGAAATATATATGTAATATGCTTAAAATAATATCTAAAACTAGAAATGATATTAAATGTTTTAAATGGCAAGTGCATTGAGTCTATAGCTATACTAGAATATCAAAGTCAGGAAGAGGAATGTTAATTATCACATGATGTTAATTATCACATAATAATGATAATATATTATGACACCATGGGGACAGGGAATAATGGGCACTTTCTTTCTCTTCACAGAAATATAAAATGTTGTTTCTCATATTTCTACAATTCTTTATAATTTACAAAACACTTTATTCCCCAAACCTTGTGAATAGATAATGTATAACTTTATATGTTATAAATGTTATAACTTTACTCACGAGGAAGTTCAGATATAAAGAGATTAATTTGTTTGTTTAGATATTAAGTATCATGATCAGGCCTCAGACTCAATTTTATTGATGTTAAGTTCAATGTTTTTATCCTTTCCATTATGCTACTATAAATCAGAGTTGCAACTGGGGCATGTGCACCTTCAACTAGGGAACTGAAATTTTAAAAGTGCATAATCTTGAAATAATTATTTTTAAAGATTGACAAGGGGTTGACAGCAGGTACTCCCTAATCACTGTCAAACTGAATGAGTCCAGAATGCCAAATTAGCAAGATAGTTAGATACTATAGGAAGGTACACGATGGCTTGTGGGGAACTAGAATAATTAATTCCTTCTCCTACTCAATTGAATTTGCCTTTCTTATTTATTATATTCTTCTTCTTCAGGAATTAGAAAATTGATCTTTGGGTATGCCCCAGAAGCCAGATGTAAGCAATCACAAGAAAAAAATGTGGCTTTTTTACTCTAGGTATAAATTATTATTAATATTGCTATCAATAGACATAGAACTATTCTGTAGCTTGAGATAGAAATAAAGATAGAGATGATACAAATATCATCTTTTAATTTCCTTAACCTTATTACATCCCATGTTATACAACTTCTTTGCTGAACCTCAGTCATGTATGGAAATGGTCGATCACACACACCAGACTTCAACATTTCTGACAAGTATACTACTTAACTCATTAAAAATCTCTGACATTTTCCTATTTGATCATAATCTTCTGTTATTCCACCTATCACTGTGTCACCTTTCCTAGGTTTCCTAAGTTTGTTCTTCACTATGTTTGAGATCCCCACATCTTCCATCCCTAAATATTTTCTTCAGCCATTATCCTTATTTTGATTTCATTCTTGATCCTCTGGTGCCTCAATCTAATATTTAGTCATTTAAACACTATATTGGTTTTTGTTCTTCATTACCTTATCCTATTTTTATCACAGACTTTCTCTTATTAAATTTCTATTCTGGATCACCCCCACCATCAACTTCCTCTGCTTCTATTTAGGAGTTTCTCTATAAAGCTGGAGAAATCTCATAACTGTAATGACCGTGTACATTACAAATTAATGTTATCCAGCCCCAACTCCTTCCTCAGTGTTGAAAGGCAGTCCTTTTATTTTTTCCCTAATTGATTCCCTACTTCACTTACCACAAAAGCTATTCTAAACCTTCACTTCCTTCCTGAAAACTTTACATATCTTCTTCATTTTCTCTCTTAGCTGAGGACCTCACTTCTTATTTTACTGAAAAAAAATGAGGCCAATTAATATTAGTTCACTTTTCTCTCTTTTATTTGGAATCTCCTTTGACATCATTACCCCATTTTCTCCTTTTTCCCAGTCTTTCACAAAAAGATGGCACTTCAAGTCGTTTTCTAGATTCATTTTTTTTTCTCATCTCTTGCAGTCTTCTCCAATGGGTTACATCCTCAACCCCACTATCTCTCAAATCTTTAAATTATTTTTACCATTTTGTTCCTTTGTTACTATCTTCAACCATGTCCATATCTGCCATCATTTTAAACACATACACACACACACATAAATATATATATATATATATATATATATATGTATATATATACATACATTACTGGATTTTCCTAATCTCTCAAAACAAATTTTCTGTATCTTTCCTCCTTTTCTGAGCCAAACTCCTTGAAAAAAAATGACTACATCTGTAACCTCTATCTCTTCTTCTCTCACACACTGCTCAACCCTTTGTATTCTGGTTTTCAACATCATCTTTCAACTGAATTCGCTCTATCAAATCTTAAAAAAAAGATTTCATAATTGCCAGACTACTGGTATTTGCTCAGTCTTAATCCTTTTTGTTTCATTTCTTGATTAATCTGCTGTATTTGATGTTTATGATTAAAATATCCTAATAGACATTATCTCTTTCCTCTCTCTTTTCTCCGAGCTTTCTGACCACTCCTTAGCATATATTCCTGGTTCATTCAATATCATATACCTTAACTGCGAACAAGAGAGGTTTAGGTTTCTCTCCTGGGTCCTCTTCTCCAACTATATTTTCTCTTTTAATAACCTCATAAATTCCCATATGTTTAAATACCAACTCTAAGCAGAGCTCATCATATCTAAAATTGAACTTATCTTCTTTCCTCCTTAAACTTTCCTTCCTGCAGTTATCTATTTCTATCCATGACACTATTATCCTTCCATATTCTCAGATTGATAATCTTGATATAACCCTGAACTCCTTTCTCTCCAGCCCCCTAAAGTTGAGTCCCCCTGCCACTTCTGCCTTCAGTATCTTTCTCTCACATCTGACTCCTAACCTCTTTTCTCAATCCACATTGCTATTAATTTGTTTTAGATCCTTATCCTCACTAGCCTGGCTTATCACAAAAGTCTTTTAATTGGTTTCTTACAATTCCAATTTTTTCTGAAGATTGTGGCCAAATAATTTTCCTTAAACATAGATATGATCATGTGTATCACCTTTGTAGCAACTCTTATGTCTCCCTATTGCCTCTTACATAATATAAATATGTGTTTATTTTCTAAAGACCTATACAATTTGGTCCCAAAATAATTTTTCAGTTCTATTAAACATGATTTCCCCTCTCATTTACTCTGACCCAACCAAACTGATCTTTTCTCTCTTCCCCGCTATCAACAATCTATCCCCCATCTTTATGTTTTTATATTCACCATCCATGCCTGGAAAATGTTCTTTTTTGTCCCCACTTCATAAATTTTCTCCTTCACTAAGCAATATCATATGTGTTTATATATGCATACATACATATGTATGTACATATGCATGTGCATGGATGATGTGCTTTTTTCTATCTTGCCCATAAGAATATAATCTCATCAAGAGAACAGATTACTTTATTCACCAAACTCTAGTGCCTAAAACAGGATTTAGTGCATAGAAATTTAATGAATCCCTTACTGGCTTTTATGGAGAACAATTAAACATCTGTTAAATATATGAGAGGCAAGAAAAGATAATAATTAATATTTGAGGGGATGTGGGAAAACTGGGACACTGATATATTGTTGGTAGAATTGTGTACTGATCCACCCATTCTTGAGAGCAATTTGGAACTATTCACAAAGGGCTATCAAACTGTACATATCCTTTGATTCAGCAGTGTTTCTACTGGGTTTATATCTCAAAGGGATCTTAATGGAGGCAAAGGTATCCACATGTACAAAAATGTTTGTGGCAGCCGTTTTTGTATGGCAAGAAAATGGAAACTGAGTGGATGCCCATTAAATGGAGAATGGCTGAATAATTTATGGTATATGCATGTTATGGAATATTACTGTTCTATAAGAAATAATTAGCAGGATGATTTACTCAAAGAGGCCTGGAGAGATTTACACAAACTGAAATAAGTGAAATGAGCAGAATCAGGAGATGATTGTACATGGCAACAACAAGATTATATGATTAATTCTGATGGATAGTGCTCTTTTCAACAAGCTGATTCAGGTCAGTTACAATGGGACCTGAGTATGGATCTCAACATGACATTTTCATTCTTTTTGTTGTTATTTCCATGCATTTTATTTTTTTTTCATTTTTTTCATTGTTAACTTGATTTTTCTTGTGCAACAAGATGATTGTATAAATATGTATGTATATATTGGATTTAACATATATTTTACCATGTTTAACCTATATTGGATTGCATGACATCTAAGGGAGAAGGAGGAAGGGGAGACATTTGAACAAACGGTTTTTCAAGGGTCAATGTTGAAAAATTATCCTTGCATATGTTTTGAAAATTAAAAAAAAACTTCAAAAAAGGGAAAAAAATAAAAATAAAAATATGAGAGGCAGTATCTTTATGATAGTATTTATTTACTGACAAAGGAATTGACATAAACTTCTTAGCCATGATCTTTGTTACCTCCTGCTGATAATCTATGAAAATTGCAAGGACAGTTACTCATTAAGGAGCTTTAATTCATTAAACACACACACACACACACACACAAATGCTGACTTGATTTATTTTTCACTGTATTCATTAATACAGTGATTTTACATTAATAAGTAATATTTACTTAGTAACAGCTATTTCCCAGACACTAAGCCAGAAAGAGGGGATTGTGATAAGTAGAAAATAATACCTATCTATAAAGAACTTAAAAGCTAGGAGAGACATTTACTACCTATGTGATTCTAGGCAAATCACCGACTTCTACTTCAGTTTCCTTTTCTGTAAAATGGGGATGACAATAGCTCCTACTTTTATGGTGATCAAAATAAGATAACCTAGGTAAAGTGTTTTGAAAACTAAAGTTTTCAACTTTAAAACTACAAACTCTAGGAATATTAAACATTGTTGTAGTTATTCTTATTTTTATTATTCTTATTACTTACTAATGTTATAAGGAATTAAAATGAGTTTATCTAAACTTACAATCATAAATCATAGCTTTGTCCTTTTAGTCCAAGTAGAAAATCTAATCTCACTTTCATATTGTAACCTTCCAATATCCGAGGACAGCTTTAAATCCCAAAGATTTAAATCTCTAGATTAATGATTGTCATTTCTTTCAACTAATCACCCATCATCAAAAGGCACAGCTCCAAGTTCCTTTTGTAGAAGATTATTCCCTTCCCTCAAAAACTTTCTTATTGAAAGTATTGGTTCCAAATATATTTTATATCACAAATTTTAAAGAACTTAATTCAAATCTTTAAATAGAAAATAGTTGAGACAATTTGAGAATATTGCAACCAAGGAAACAGAATAACAGGATCATAATTTTGCTCTGTTCTGACAAGTACAATTGACACTCTATCCTCAAAGGACAAACTATATTCATAATATATGTCTATGACAGGACACATGTATTTTCTTTTTCCTCCACCAAAGAGATGATGACAAGGAAAATATGAAATGAGATCATTTCAATGTATCTGGAGAACAAGTTGAGTACTAGTTTAAGGTTCCATTTCAAGAATTATATTTGGACTTGTTCAGTCTTGTTTCTTATTACTCAATCAGCAGTTTTTTTTTTTTAAATAAGTACTGACTATATGCAAACCCCTATGGTAAGTATCATTGATGATAAAAAGAAGCATAATGCACAATCTTTTTTTGTATAGTTACATACTTTTACACAAAATATCTTTCTTGTCAATAATAGATTCAAATATTTATCTATGGATATTTATTTCAATATACATAACTTATAATTAATTATATTCATATACTTTTAAAAAGTCTACTTTCCCAAAGTCATTGAAAACAAGACTCACACATTATTTAACATCTTACTCTTTCCTGAGTGTCTTCTTGTTACTTTGCTACTATTCTCTGTCCAGTATACCATCTAAACTCCTAAACCAGAATGGTAGTGAAACAATGCATGTAGAGTATACATGTACTAAAGCACCTCACAGTTCCAGACCAACAGGACTTGGCTTTTTCTTTTCTCTCTGAAGAGTCCTGCTGACTTCTACTCTAAGTTGCTCTGCTTCACAGCTGTGTAGTTCTTCAGACAACACATTTCTTATCACTCAGATGCTTTCTACTATTGTCTTGTCCTACTCTATCTCACATAATGAAGTGTTTTTATTCCTTACCAAGGCTAACCCCTCTAATAGTTCAAGTGATCCCATTTCATTCCATTTCCTCTAATAGCCTGCCCTTTTTGTAATTCCCCATTTTTCATGTATTTTCAATTGCTCTCTGTCTATTAGCTCATTCCCTCCTGGCTGCAAACATACCCATTTCTTCCCCATCCTGTATCCCACACTTAATCCTTTGATTCCTAGTAAAATCGAATATCTCTTCCACCCTTCATAGTTAAACTCGATTTACAATAGGTAAACATTTACCTATTATCAATGTTTTTTCCCCTATTCTCTTCCTAACCCTTATGATATGGATTCCAAAGTTATCACTCCATCAAATTTGCTATTTCCAAAATTATTGATTTCTTAATTTTCGTATCCTCATTCTTTTTGACTTCTCTGCAGCATTTTATACTGTTATTCACTTGCTTCTTGATATTCTCTTCTTTCTAGGTTTTCAGAATATCATTTTTCTGTTACCCCTCCTACTTCTTTGACCATCCCTTTGCTGTCTTCTTTGATGGATCCTTTTTCTGTTCACACTTTCTAATCATTGTATAGCTCAGGATTCTTTCTTGGATTCTTTTCTCTTCTCCCTTTTTAGTACTTCAACTGGTAATCTCACCAGTTCTAATATTGTTATAATTATCATATCTTTGTTAATGACTCTTAAATCTTCCTATCCTAGAAGTATTCAGGTGTTGTAGTGAACAAAGCATAGAAATGAATTCAAGAAGACCTGAGTTCAAACAAAGTGTTAGACATATTGATCATGTGACTACAGCAAGTAATTTAATATTTCTACTTTAGTTTCCTCATTTGTAAAATGGAGATAATAATAGAAGCTACATTTCAGGCCTATTGTGAGGAATTAATGAGATAATAATTATAAGGCACTAACACAATGTCTGGCACATAATAAATACTAAATAAATATTGGCTATGATTAACACAGTATTATTATCTGCCCTAAACTCTTTGCTGTCATACAATGTTACATTTTCAATAGTCTTTCTGACTTGAACTGGATATCCAGTAGATATCTTAAACTCAATTTATCAAAAAATTATTATATTTCTTCCTAAATAATCATGATGTTCAATTAAGTCATCAACAATAAATGGTCATCCAGTTTCTCTTTGAATACCTGAGAAGTTGACAGAGAAGTTACTTTCTCTTCTATGAGATTACTTCATTTGTAGATATTTCTAGTTATTAGAAAGTTATACAAAATTTGCCTAGTTGACAGGTGAAAAATCTATTGAAGATCCCTAAAAATATTGGTTGAAGTAAATTGAATTTCTAGCATTTGAATTACTTAATCTCCCAATAGAGTTTTAGGAAAGTTGAGTTGGGAATTAGAAGGAAGAAAAGGTGGGGGGGGGACATTAAAAAGGGAGAAAGATATGAAGCAATATACTTTGTATCAGTACTGAACTGCCACTGTTTAATTATCTTTATAAAATATCTTATTTCAGGAATCATTACTAAGTTTCCAATACCAAGATGGTAATGAAAATAATTATTATGTACTATAAGTCTTCATTTTCAAATTGGCACACTCAATTTCAGAATTGGTTAGAAAACAAATGATTTTCTGAGTACTAAGGAATATGCCTGTATATTGAATTCAGGTGCTTATTTAACCAAAGAAAAGAAAGAAAAAAAGAATTGACTCATCATTGGACATTTACCTACTTAATGGCATGTATTAGTAACTGGGAATGGACTACAATGAATTACTCTGAGAAAATGGGTTCAACTAATTGGTTGAGAAAAATCATCTCAAGGATATAATTAAATTGGCTAATATACTATTATTGCCAGCATAAACACCATTACTGATCTTTCAGATGCCTTGCATTTATAGTATAATTAAAAATAAGTGGTGGGGAAATAAAAGACCCATAAGCCAAAGCATCTCAAAAAGATAGATTTATGGTAAACTAATAAAGGTAATAGGTCACCAGTTGTATTATCTTCCCAATAGTTTTTATGGCACATTTGTTATTCTACTATTTAGTTCATTCTTTATTAAGCATTCAATTATTAAATCAATCATTCAACTGAATTTCTTACTTTTCTCTTTAAACTTGCTCTTACTGACTTCAGCATTTCTGCAATGGCAAGAACTTCCACTACAAGCCCATGTTCAAAATGTTATTTCATTGAACTATTTCCATTTTTGACTCAGGCCTCACATTCTAAATTTATGATATGACTTGTAGCCCAAGACTTCTACTTATCAGCTATATTAGTGTGGACATGATATGACTTTTCTGAGAATGGAGCCTGAGTCTATATCAGGGACATGGGAAGGAAGAAAGAAGTAAGAGGAATCCAAAATATAATGTAAACCCATATCAAAGTATTTTTGTTCTTTGCTCTGCTTTCCTCCATAGCACCTTCTTTTATTTGTTCTCCTTCTAAATACCATCTCCATATGTTATAGTGCTATGGCTACAACCATAACTGAGTTGGTAAAGTGTGGGTTAAGTGACAAGTTATATTGTTCAGTATTTGAAGTCATGAAGCTGCTTCTGACATTATCTGACAACATCAAAGTATCTGACAACAACAAAGAAATACTTTGTATAGATCTTTGATAGATAATGTTTGGCCTAATAACTATCACTATTGTTGAGGTTATGATTTTAGCAACATGGATTTCTCCTTTTGCTATAAGATCCCTTTTGAATATATTGAGAAAATTCTACTTTTGTGGAAAGAGATAGGATTAAAGAAGCTTCAATGAATCAGAGAAACACAGATTGTAAATTGGAATGGAGATCAGTGGTCATATAATACAATTCACATTAAAGGAATTCCTCCCATAATACACCCAGGGGTTAGTTATCTTGCCTCTGATGGAAGAGTTCCAAGGACGCTTAATCCTTTATCTCTTTAAGAAAGTCAATCCCTTTTTGGGAAATTTCCCCTGAAATCAAACTCAAATTTGCCTTTGCAACCTTCCCTCTTCCCTTGTGCTTTTGTCCTCTGGGGAGATATAGAATACATTTAGCCAATTTATGGCAGGACAGGCCTTCAAATATAGCAATCATGAATCCCCGAATCAAGTTTTTATTTTCAGGTAAAATATGTCAAATTCCTTCACTCAGTCCTTATATATTATCAACTCAAGCCTCTGATTGCCCTCTTTAGTAACATATCTAGCTTACCAGTTCCCATCCTCAACCTTAAACCTCAGAATTGAACACAATGCTCTAGATGATGTTTTATGAGAGTGAGGAACAGGGGACTTACGGCTTTCCTGTTTTTGAAAGCTATTGTCCTTTTAAGAAACCCAAGACTATAATAGTGATGTTGGAAGCCACAGTACCCCATGATATATAATTGTGGTAGTCTTCTGGAGGTGAGACCAAGAGGGCTTCTGGGATTGGAGCAATATGGTGAAATGAAGTCAGGAAGCTGCTTGAGCTCTCCCAGTTTCCCTCAAAAAACACTGAACAAAGTCTGATGGAATGAAATCACTCTCCAGCTCAAGATTGACTGAAAAAAATTTCAAGAAAAGTCAATCTCACTGAAAATTCTGTTCAGCCCAGGTCAGACAGATTGTGGGAAAACCAGTGGGAAGGTCTTAACTACAGCATCAGCAACTAAGCCCCTCAGTCCTGGCTCAGTAGAGAAGCAAATCAAGGGGACAGCTTCCACTCCAGCTCAGAAGGCAAACTGGGAAAACAGACTGTTTCCTGAAAACAGCAGACAAAGCTACCCCTGCAAACACAAGGGGTCATTGTGCTCAAAGCCAAGGCTAATTTGAACAGGAAGCTTGGGACAATGCTCCCTTTACTACAAGAGCAGAGCTCCATCTGAAAAGTTTAAAAAAAAAAAAAAGAGGAAATACCAAAAGGAAAGGAAAGACCATGAACAAAAAACAGCAAACATTTCTGTTTTCTCTCCCAATTAGAGTATCAGCTCCTTGAAAGCAGGGAGGGACTATTTTTTCTATTTGTATCGCCAACACTTAACAAATGGTAATCACTTTTTAAAAGATTTATTCATTCATAAAAATATCAACATTGTCAAAGGCCAAGTTCAAATCCATGAGATGCTACATTTGAGAATTTCTACTAAATTGACACAAAATTATTAGCAACTACCTTTCAATAGACATTTCTTTAAATTCTGGTCATATACCTTGTAACAGACAATGTGGTTGAGTTCTCAGAGATCTGATCTTGAAGCCAGGAAGATCTTATGTAATCTATCTCAGATGCACATAATTGTCATTATAACATTTTTTATTCATGGTAAGTAACTTAACTGCAAAGTTTTTGGGAAATTCCAAAAGATAGTAAAATACAGATAAAATAATGATCTACAGTGGTACAAGTTTCCTTTTCTATCAGTTTCTTTTGTAAATTCACTCGAAGGTCCAGTTTCTTATTCTATGACCTGTACAAGAGGGACAATGTGCATAATGGATAGAGTACTGGATTTGGAGTCAAGCAAGTCCTACTTTTTCTTCTTCTCTTTTTTACCGTCATGGATGGGAATCCCACAAATAAAGAATTACAAGTCCTTGACATATTGACACAGTTGCTGATCATAAATTCCTGTTTAGTAATACATGCTTTTATTTAGAGGAGGAGATTCCCAAATACTTGTAATGAAAGTTTAAGAATAAGTAAGTACATTGAAGGGGGCAAGAATGACAAAGAAAATTTAAATCGGGAGAGATTGATCACTTCTAGATGAAGATAAAAAAAATTGGGACTAGTCAGAAACAAGAGTTAAATATGAAGAACATTCTAGGAATGGAGGACAACTTAGACAAAAGTACAGAGACAGAAGTGAAATGTTGCATGTGAAAAGCAACAAACAAATGAGCTTGTCTATAATGTAGAATGCATGAAGGATAGTAATTTATAATAAACCTGAAAGAGTTGGCTAGAGTCAGATTGTAATGTACTTTAAAAACCAAAATAATGACAATGATATCTATTTTATCCATGAAGCAGAGGGAACCACTAAGTTTTATTTTTTTTTTTTTTTTGAGTTCAAGGTAATATGATCAAAACTGTGTTTTAGGAGCATTGATTTGATTGCTATATGGAAGATGTATTGGAGAAAGGAAATTGTTTGGAGTTAAAAGGTTATCATTCATAAGAATATAATTAACAATTTGAACTTGAACAAGTTGCTACTTCCCTCTCTCTCAGTTTCTTTACTGGTAAAATGGATATGCCTTATAGGGTCATAAGATGATCAAAAGTGATAATGCATGTAAAGTGCTTTGCAAAACCTAAAGAATTATACAAATATCCAATCATTATCTTTTTATTATTAGAACAGAAAGTGACAATAGATACATACATTTGGGATGTTTTGGTATTAAATCACTAAGAAAAGGAAAAGAAAAAGAAAAGTAGTCCTCAATAGAGTCCTACAGTAGAAACCTATAATGTTCAGGACAAAATGGAGAGAAAACATTGATAGAATCATATCCAGAGAAAAATACTATTGTATACCTTATGTTGATTGCTTGCACATAAATCATGAAAGGAAAGAGTAAATATAGAAAGAAAACATGAATGTTTTTCATTTTTGCTGTCTAAGATTTGGTGACCAAATTATGCCTTAAAGAACAGCACCTGGACCTGCTGCTTCCTCTTGAGAGAACCACTATGGAATTTTGCATTCAATCAGCTAAATTGAGTGAATCTAAAAAGAAACTTCAGAAATCTTTCAGTCTGACATTTTTCTTTTACAAATAAATATATCATGAATCACAGAGGTTAAAACATTTTAAAAATGTTTATTTTCTTACCTAATCTTCACCATCAGAACAAATGATCTAAACAAGATATGGCCATGCACAGTAAAAAAAAAAAAAACTCAAGGATCAGAGAGAACTAGTAACTTATTTAAGATCTTACTTATCTAAGGCCTCATTTCCAAAATATATAGATAATTGACTCTAATTTATAAGAAATAAAGCCATTCTCCAATTGATAAATGGTCAAAGGATATGAACAGACAATTTTCAGATGATGAAATTGAAACAATTTCTACTCATATGAAAGTGTTCCAAATCACCGTTGATCAGAGAAATTAAAATTAAGACAACTCTGAGATACTGCTACACACCTGTCAGATTGGCTAAGATGACAGGAAAAAATAATGAAGAATTTTGGAGTGGATGCAGGAAAACTGGGACACTGATGCATTGTTGGTGGAGTTGTGAATGAATCCAACCATTCTGGAAAGCAATCTGGAATTATGCCCCAAAAGTTATCAAACTCTGCATACCCTTTGATCCAGCAGTGTTACTACTGGGCTTATATCCTAAAGAGATACTAAAGATGGGAAAGAGACCTGCCAAAAAGTTTGTGGCAGCCCTTTTTGTAGTGGCTAGAAACTGGAAGATGAATGGATGCCCATCAATTGGAAAATGGTGGTATATGAATGTTATGGAATATTATTGTTCTGTAAGAAATGACCAGCAGGATGAATACAGAGAGGCTTGGAGAGACTTACATAAACTGATGCTAAGTGAAATAAGCAGAACCAGGAGGTCACTATACACTTCAACAACACTACAGTATTCTGATGGAAGTGGATATATTCGATAAAGAAAAGATTTAATTCAGTTCCAATTAATCAATGATGGACAAAATCAGCTACACCCAAGAAAGGAACACTGGGAAATGAGTGTGAACTGTTTGTATTTTTGTTTTTCTTCCCAGGTTATTTTTACCTTCTGAATCCAATTCTTCTTGTGCAACAAAGACCTGTATGGTTCTGCACATATATATTGTATCTAGGATATGCTGTGACATATTTAATATGTATAAGACTGCCTGCCATCTAGGGGAGGGGTTGGAGGGAGGGAAGGGAAAAGTTGGAACAGAAGTGAGTGCAAGGGATAATGTTGTAAAAAAATAACCCATGCATATGTTCTGTCAATAAAAAGTTATAATAATTATAAAAAGGATATTACTTATCTTTCTATGTATTCATTTATTCATTCATTTGCATTTTTGTTTTTTTGGGGGGAGAAGAAAAGATTTATGAAAAAACAGATATTGTTCATTGATTTCTCATTTCTAGACATTTGAATTATTTTTATGATATATATATGTACAAATATATATATATGTGTATGTATTGTATAATCAGAAATTGATAAAAATCCTGTACAAGGCTAAGGAAAGTCATTACTTTCCTGACGACAGTGAAACTTCTACTCATATGTCACAGGGAAAACTGCTTAGCAATATTTAATCAAGAGTATGTTTTTATTTTCATGAGTCACACTCCTTTGACAATTAAAAGCAATACAGCTATTGCTTTTAAAAGCAATACTAGATAATATTGGAGAGTCATTATTTATTGATATTAATTTGGTGATTTAAGGATTGTGAAACAGTGAGTATACATTGTTTCTCTTGATTTCCATAATAAACTTGTAAGACTATGATGTAGATGTTATTTCTATCCTTATTTCTTAGGTGGGGAAATTGAGGCCCAGAGAGGTTAAGTGATAACTTTGAGAAGATAAATAGTATGAAGAGGAATAGTTTAATCATCATGATTCCATGATACAAATCAAATGACAATGCTGGCTTAAAATTCTGTGCTTAAATTATGGAAGTCAAATTGAATGAAAAATAAACAGAAGGAGTAATACTGTAAATTAATTATGGTGGATACAAATGGGGCCTCTAATGACTCTGCTGTGTATTAATTTGGATTTTTCCTTCCATTCTTTCATTTATGTAGGTAATTGATGTTTGGTAACAGACATTCACCCCCCCCACACACACATATATATGATATAGAGGGTGGTGCTGATAGTACTTGAAGATTTTTAGTAATATATATTTAACAAAGTTTGACATTCAGTTATTAAAAATACTTAAAATGAGATCTGTGAGGTATCAGTAGTTTTCCTTCTGCATTCGTAAGCCAGGCAAGATTTATTCCCAATATCATCCTCTAACCTCTATTGGTTGCCACATACTAATAAACCAAAACAAAATAGTGTTGGCTATGGCTCCAAACCACTAGACAAATGACAACAAATAAAAATCAATTAACAATGTATTATAACCTTTAAAGGAAGGAACAAAATCTTTACCTTTTATCTTTGCCTTTTTTTTTCTAGTGTCTATCCTAGGACCTCAAACCTGATGGCCAGAAATCTGAGGGTCTTCCTTTCTGAGATTAATTTTTTTAAGATAAAAGAGGTCATTCTCTGCCTCATTACTTACCTTGCCTTAATTACTGATTGAACATTTCCACAAACTGAGACCTATTAAAGATCTTTGCTTAAAAAGGCCAAGGTCTCCAACTTTATCCAGTGTCACATTCAACCATCCTGACTCTGTCTTACCCAGATGGTTCTGGAGGAAAAAGTAAGGCTGGTGACATTGTACAGTACTACCTTACTTAAATCCAAAGCACTTGCATGTCATGGCTTCACTACCTGATGCCATAGTCATTTTGGAGAATGAAGGACAAACAATAACACTAACAGCAACAACAATAACAATTACTTTAGGACTTCAACTAATGGGTATTGACTAGAATCCAAGTGAAACTGAGAGTAGAGGTGGGGATGGGGAAGTACCCCTATTGGACAATTACAGAATTTAATCTCAGTGTGAATAGCAGAAAACAATTCCTAGAGCTATAAAGGACTTTTTACATAAATTACTTCAATCCTATCATGAAGAAACCAAATTAGAGAATCAAGATAAAAACTACTAGAAACAATTCACAACTTTAGCAAAGTTTCAGGATACAAAATAAATCCACATAAATTATCAGCATTTTTATATATTACTGCCAAAGTCCAACAGCAAGAGATACAAAGAGAAATTCCATTTAAAATAACTGTCGATAATATAAAATATTTGGACATCTACTTGCCAATGTATAGTCAGGAACCATATATATACAACTACAAAACTTTCCACACAAAGTCAGATTTAATCAACTGGAAAAAAATATCAAGTTCTCATGGATAGGCCAAGTGAATATAATAAAAATGACAATACTACCTAAATTAATCTACTTATTCAGTGCCATATCAAACAAATTCAAGAAATTATTTTACATACCTAGAAAAAATAATAACAAAGTTTATCTGGAAAAACAAAAGCTCAAGAATTTCAAGGGAATTAATGAAAAATGCAAATGAAGGTGGCTCAGTTGTACCAGATCTTAAACTATATTACAAAGCAATGGTCATCAAAAACATTTGTTACTGGCTAAAAAATAAACTAGTCAATCAGTGGAATAGGTTAGGCTCAAAGGACAAGGTAGTTAATGACTATTGTAATATAGAATTTGACAGACCCAAAGACTCCAACTTTTGGAATAAGAACTCACTATTTGACAAGAACAGCTGGGAAAAATGGAAACTAGTAGGGTAGAAACAGACATTCACCCTCATCTAACACTGTATACCAAGATAAGGTCAAAATGGTTTCATGATCTAGATATACAAAGTGATGTTATAAGCAAATTAGAAGAACAAAGAATAATTTACCTCTCAGATCTGTGGAGAAGGAAGAAATTTGTGGCCAAATAAGAACTGGAGTTGATTATTGAACGCAAAATAGATAATTTTGATTATATTAAGTTAAAAAGTTCTTTTGTACAAACAAAACTAATGCAGACATTAGGAGGGAAGCAAGAAACTAGGAAGAAGTTTTACATACAAAGGATCTGATAAAGACCTCATTTCTAAAATATATAGAGGACTGACTCCAATTTATAAGAATTCAAACCATTCTCCAATTGATAAATAGTAAAAGGATATGACAGTTAATTTTCAGATGAAGAAACTAAAATCATTTCTAGTCATATGAAAAGGTGTTATAAATTACCATGGATCAGAGAAATATAAATTAAGACAACTCTGAGATACCACTGCATACTTCTCAGATTGGCTAAGATGATAGGAAAATATAATGATAAATATTTGAGGGGAAGTGGGAAAACTGAGACTAATACATTGTTGTTGGAGTTGTGAACTGATATAACCATTCTGGAGATCAGTTTGGAACTATGCCCAAAGAGCTATCAAACTGTGCATACCCTTTGATCCAACAATGTTTCTACTGGGCTTATATCCCAAAGAGATCTTAAAGGAGGAAAAGGGACCCACATATACAAAAATGTTTGTGGCAGCCCTTTTTATACTGGCAAGAAACTGGAAACTGAATGGATGCCCATCAGTTGGAGAATGGGTGAATAAATCATAGTATATGAATATTATTGAATATTATTGTTCTGTAAGAAACGATAAGCAGGATGGTTTCAGAGAGGCTTGTAGACATTTACATGACCTGATGCTAAGTGAAATGAGCAGAACCTGGAGATCATTGTATAGGGCAACAATAATATATTATGATCAATTCTGTTGGATAGGGTTCTTTTCAACAACGAGATGATTCAGACCAGTTTCAATGATCTTGTGATGAAGAAAGCCATCCCCACCCAGAGAGAGGTATGTAGCAACTGAGTGTAGATCATAACAGCATTTTCACTCTTTTTGTTGTTTTTTGCTTGCATTTTGTTTTCTTTCTCATTTTTTTTCTTTTTGACTTTATTTTTCTTGTGCAAGATAACTATAAATATGTATGAATATATTGGACTTAACATATTTATGAAAGGGCTAATGTTGAAAAATTATCCATGCATAGGTTTTGAAAATAAAAAGCTTTAATAAGGAAAAATAGAAAAGCATCTGGGGATGAAAAAATGGAGATAACAACTATGATCTGATCATCACGCTATAAGATTGTCTTATTACATGTTTCAGGAACACATGGATATTGTTGGAGATGCCTACTATTTACTTCATTCTATTGATGAAAAATGATATGATGATAATGAGTTAAATTTGATTCTTGGACTTAAACTCTGGGTGACTGGCGTAATGGAGATTACATCAAAAGAAATAAAGAAGTTGGAAGAAAGATCAGATTTAGGGACAAATTGATTAGTACTGATTTATTACAATTTTGTTTTCACAATTTTAATTCTTCTAATTAGTAAATATAGGTTCCATCATAGAAATCATAGAGCTGTAGGGTTTTTAGGAAATCAATGAAAAACTAATTTTCTTTAGATGAGGAATGTGATTGAATGCCCCATGTTCAAGGTCACATAAACATTAGAAACAAAGGTGAGATTAGCACAGGTCTCTTTCTCCTGAATTAGCTTTGGATGTACTGCTTCTCAATTAAGAGAGGGTTAATTTATGCATCTATAAAATTGTAACATGGAGGCCAATTAATTTCTATTTGAAAACAATCAACAATCAGAGATGATTTGGAAGGCTCTGGGAGGTGAGAGGTTAATATGTTTGGCAACCAATTACTTTGTATTCAGTACATCGTCTGGATTGAGTGGGATCCACTTTGAGCCATTAATTCAAGCCAGCTGGGAATCAATACAGACAGCTTGAAGGATGGGGAGGAAGGGGGAAGGGTCCTAGTGCTGAATCCACACAAGAGCCAAGTTTACTGGCTGGTGTCCTTATAGGCAGGTCAGGGCTACACAAGCATAGCCAAAGACAAGTGTCTGAGCCAAGTCAAATGTAGTGTAATACCACGCGGAGACAAGTAAGCCAAATGGAACAGATAAAAAGAAAAATAAAATCAGAGGTTTCCTGAGTCCTAATAAAGATGAAACTAAATGGGTACTTCCTTAATAGATAGGTCACTGCTTAATGAATTGTTGAATAATGGAGTAGTTTCATAGACTTCTTTTTATAGATTGCATTACTGTCTTAAATGAACTCAGCTCAGTGAAAACAGATCCTGATATAATCCTTTTTTTGTTGATAGAAGGTTATGCAAAAATTCCTGTCTTGAAGCATGTTAGCCCCTCTAAATCTTGTGGGTTCTTTCATGAAATCTTATCATTTATTTTCTAAAGATAAGCAATCCTGAGTATCTGAGAAAGAACAGGAAAATAGAATGTGATAGAAATCAGATAGGAAATAGAACATGCCTTCATCTTCAAGATGCAGACCTTTAAATATTTAAATAAATATGTGCACATACATATACATACCCATGGACATAGAAATATGTGCTTCTGTGTGTGTGATCCCATGATATGGATACTCTTTAAAGCTCTTGATTACAACTTGTCCACCTCCATGCCCTTCCATCCTCTGTCATTGACCTCTCATAAACCCTCCTCAGATGATTTACCCAACATTCTAGTAGGCCTTCTTCTAGTTTTCTTGACATTGTATGGAATCATATAATGTTATATCCATGTCCTTATTTATATCTACCTATATGTCTGTGTGTATATACCTTAACTTCTTCATGAAAGACTATTTTAGGCATGTTAGAAATAACAACAGTTGGTAACTTTCATATATAGTTTTTTAAGTTTTGAAAACTACTTTATATATATATATATATATATATCAAGTTAAATAATATATTATTTAACTTGATCTTTAACCAAACCTGTGAGATACACAACATGAACCTGCCTGTGAAGATTAAAAAAATAGCTTTTGCTCTTATGGAACCTGTATTCAATAGTAAGAAGAGTATGTATGCAGAAAATAAAATTGTAATAAATTAGGGTTGATCAACTTGTTCCCTAAACCTGATCCTTCTTCAAACATACTTAAATGTTTATTGAGTTCATCTCCATTATTCCTGTCCCCCAGGGTTTAAACTTCAGAATCTTTTTTTTTTTTAACTTATCATTCCTTATCCCATTCTCACTTACTTATTAAACCTATTACCAAGCATCAATTTTTTTTGCACTTCCTTTGCTTCTCATTCAACTTATACTATCCTTGTCAAAGCCTTTCACTTCTTGAGTGGATTTTTAGAATAGCCTTCTAATTAGACTTTCCATTTATATCTTTTTCCTTCTCCAATTATTCTTCAAACGGATTTCCATGATAATCTTCCTGCTGCATAAATCTGACTTTGCCATTCTCCTGTTCTAAATGTTTCAGTGGTTCCCTAAGATGAAATGCCAACATCTTCACCATTTGAGGCCATATACAATCCAGCCTAAACTTGGCCTTTAATAGCATAATGTAACATGATAACATGTCACATATTCTACATTTCAACCAAATTACTTACTCCTTGTTTTGCCATCTCCTACCTATTTCAGCATATTTTCACTGACTATAACACCATACCCAAAATTCATTTCCTCTCCATTGTCTCCTTTGACATTCTTCTCTACATTCAAAGCTCAGCCCATGTTATTAGAGCTTAGATAAAGTATTTAATTTGAAATTTTATATGCTTGGGGGCATACAAAGTTTCTGACTTTTTGTGTATTCTCAGAACTTAGTGCTGTGTCTATTGAAGAGTAAGCCCTTCAGTGATTTTTGATTGAAACACTGATATCCCTCAAATTTTCTTAGAGAATTTGCCCTCAATCTTTTCTATATGTTTATGCTATTCTAGGTTGTATTATACCTGTATGGACATATAGAAGTTGACTATTCCCTAGGAGACTATATGTTCTTTAAAGACTATACTGTCCTCTGGTTTTGTTTTATTTTTTTACAACCAGCAATTTCTTCATATTAAGTGTTTAATAAATGCCTATAAAGTTCAATGTTCCCATTGAAATATAAAGCAACCACAGTATACCAGACAGAGAACTGAAATTGTGATTAGGAGACTTGGTTATCAAGCATGGTTCCTACACTTACTAGTTTTGCATTTACTGACAACTCACAACTTCTCTGAGATTTAGCTTCTATATCTGGAAAAGGACAATAACATAAATTATGTAATTATGTAACTTATTTGTTTGATGGGAACAAAGTTCTGTAGAATTGAAAGTGCTAAATAAATGAAAGTTATTGTAACTAAGTTCATATAAGACATAGACAATTATTTTTAGATTTTTTTCTATCAACAGTGATTTCCCTCTAATATGATTGCCATTTCCCCTGAAAATGCTTTTTGTTTGCTGTTTTGCTTTTTGTCTCATTTATTAGTCTGTTAGTTTGAGGGAAGGGTATTCCCAATGCTTCAGACCTGTCCTGGCACATAGTAAGTTAAGTACTTAATAAATGTTTACTGACTGACTGAGTGACTGACTTGACAAGATACTAGGAAAATTCATAAGGGCTGATATGATATGATGTGGATAGATATGGCTAGTTCAGAGGTGGGAAATGCTGATGGAAAAGAGTCCACACTGATCTTCTTAAGGAGGTGATAAATGAACTGGATTTTATACAGTATGTAGGATGGAAATGTAAGAAAAAGACTTCCTTACTCATAGAGGGAATAATATGATCAAAGATATATGGCAGTTAGGAAGGTGCAGAACTTATTTGGGAGAAGGGACTAGCAATCAGAATAGAACAAAGGATCAAAATTTCAAGTTATAATTTATAAATAAGGTTGTCATAGAAGAATGAAACTATGAAATTCTCCAGAACACAAAGAGATCAGCTTTAAGACAGTGGAAGAGAAGAAGTACTATAGAAAGTAGGAGAGAAAAGACAGGGAATTCAGGAGCTTAAACATCACCTTTAGTGAAATGTTCACTATCATTGTCACTTTCATATAGAAGAATCATACTCTCCCCATCCGAATGTAATGCTGTTTTAAGAGCTGAGACCTGAAGTGATGGGGTTTCAAGTCACACTGTTACCTATACCAGAAGCTGAATTACAATGATGACAGGAGCTAGAGAAGTACAGGTACATATGATTATTGCCTGACAAAGGTCAGGTTCTGCTTACATCCAGGAAATGTCTGAAAGAAAGTCAGTAAGCTCCAGTGAGCCCACATCTCCTTTTCTCAACATCTAATCAGATCACTATCTATACCTACTCTGTTCTGGAGAATAGAAAAATCACAAGGGAAGGGATGAGAAACATTCTTGTGTAAGACCTTTAACCAAAATATATTAACAAATGTACATATGTGTGTATATATATATATACATGCATATGTGTGTACATGTGATCAAAGAAAAAAATATCTATGAGGTCCTAGTCTTCAATGATTCCTTAGGTGGTAGCTTATTTATTGGAGAAAATCTATGAAGAAAAAATGCCCCATTCTGCTCAATGGAAAAGGTCTCTGTATTCAACAAGACAAACAACATGGTTCAGTGCAAAGAGACCTGGGTTTGCAATCAAATGTCCCAGTTGGAGTTCAGCTCTGTCATGTAAAAGCCATGAAATGAAAGAGAAACCATTTCATCCCTCTGGGACTCTTTTCCCAGTTACAAATGAGAGATGATTGAAGTCATGAATATCAGTCCTGGCAATGGGAATGAGTAGAATGAAATGCTCCAGAGGCAAAAAGCATAAAATGGGTGCTTAAGTTCAGGGGAAAATGGCCTGGAATACACAAATGTAACATATAAAAAATAACAAAAGTATTAGCAAGAGAGATTCAGTTGAGCAGGAGTGGTAATAAGTGTAGTAGTTAACAGATGGATTAATAACATGGGATTAGAAATCTTATTTTAACTAATTATCCTCGCTAAAAACTCCTATTTATTGTGTAGGGCTGCTGAAAAGGTTATTCTGTTTTTTTTCTTTGTTATTGTTGTTAAAACTATGTTTCAGTGATATGAGATAAAATCTTCCTCTTCCTAAACCTAGTTTCATTTTGGAGATGATAATATTAAGAAGATCCTACCTCTCTAACCTCATGGGGTTATCGGGATGAACCAATAAGATAATAAATATAAAGCATTTTGATTTATTCCATGTTATTATTAAGCAGCTTATATGTAACCCTGGCAAGTCACAAAACTTCTCTAAGGCTAAGTTTCCTCACTTGTAAAATAAGAATAATGATAGCATGTATCTCTCAACTGTGAGAATAAAATAAGAAAATATCTGTGAAATACTGTGCAAAACTTAAATGTTCAATATAAATATTGGCCATCATCATCATCATCATAATGAATAACAATAACAACGATATATCACATTAATGTCATTTTTAAATACTGAAGAAATACTTTTTAATTGTAAAACAACATTATGCCTATAGGGATTTAAATTAATAGCCAGATTCTTTTGTAGTGTTCTGGTTGGTTTTCTGCAGGTCTCTGGACCAGCCTTCTTTTCAGTTCAATAATTACCACGAGAATAACCAGGGATAAAGTCCAAATTCTTTATTGTCTCCTTCCCTGGGACTGGACAGCTTTCTGGAGAGCCTTTCAGACCAGCCTTGGTCTCAGTGAGGGAAGTGCAGGAGGCCAGCCAGTATGGTGGTGTGAGATGAAGTGAATCTCTCTGAGTCTGAGAGCTTGTGCTTCAGCCTCCAGCCACCACAAAGGTGGACAATGGAATGAATTTGTCTCTGAGTCTCCCCCTGGCTGAGTTTGTCCCAGCTTATATACTCTACACTGAGTATAAACCAATCATTATATCACTAGGAAACCATTACTTGTTGTAAGATTAAATTGATCATACTAAACTAGACAACTATTAATCAACATGCTAAACTAGATAACCATTATATTATCAATTCCACTTAGTACCTTGTAAGAATGCTTTCAAGTTTCAAGTACAAGAGTTCTGGCCCATAACATTCTTTCTATTGTCATAAGATTTGAATATATTTTACCTGTGTTCCATTTATTTGTCAAAATGAACCTATGATGTAAGTACTCTTATTATCACCATTTAACAAAAAGGAAACTGAAACTGATAGGGATTACATGACTTCCCAAGGCTCCTGTAGCTGATATCTAAGGCAGAATTCACACTCAAGTCCTGACTTCACTTCTCATGTTGCATTTATTATACCACAAAGATGCCTAAAAAGAGACATTAGAAAGTATTTTCAAAGTAGCAAGTATAGTCTATATTTCTGGCGATTTTATAGTCTCTTCTGCACATATTTAAACAAAGAATCTAAAATATTTCATATAATAGAGGATTACTGGAGAAGTGCCTCTTTTAATGAAACTTCATCTACATCACTTCAAATTACTTTGTATAGTGTACAATGACAGATTATTTCCTTTATACAATAACAACAGTATTATGCAATTATCAATTATGATAAACTTAGTACTTCTCTTCAGTACAACGATCTACCATATTCCCAAAAGTTTTACAATAGAAAATGCTATCTACATCAAAGAAAAAAACTATAGAGTCTGAATGAAGATCTAAGTACACTATTTTCACCTATTTATTTGTTGTTCTTCCTACACAACATGACTAATATGGAAATATGTTTAACATAACTGCACATGTACAATCTATATCATATTGCTTACTGTCTTGGGAAGAAGAGAGGAAAGGGAGAGAGAAAGAAACATTTGGAACTCAAAATCTTACAAAAATTAATGTTGAAAACAATCTTTACATGTCATTTGAAAAAAAATACTATGAAGTTCAAGAGAGAGATTGAGAGAGAGGGAAAGAGACAGAGACAGAGATATATAGAGAGACATAAACAGAGAGAAAGAAAAAGAGAAATATAGACATAGAGAGGAAGACAGAAAAAGGGATAGAGAGAGACAGAGACAAAGATAGAGAAACAGAGAGAGACAGAGACAAAGAGAAAGAGAGAGACAAAGAGAGATACACAGAAAGACATCCACACACACACACACACACACACAGAGAAAAAGAGAGAGAGAGAGAGAGACAGAGACAGACAGAGACAGACAGAGACAGACAGGCAGACATGAAGGGGGAGAGATTATTTCCTAGAGGGACAGAATGAATAGTAAGAATTAGCAGTATTTTGATCAAAGCAGTGCAATTATGTTTTTTTTTTTTTATCATCATCAAGAAATGCCCCTTTTAAAGAGTGTATAACATATCAGAAAGAATAATGGCTTGAAGGACAGATTTCTAGGCTCAGTAGTGCCATTCTATTGCTCCTTAGGGTGGTGGCCTCTCTGTTGACCGGTCAGTTTACTCACATATAAAATAAAAAAGTTGGACAAAATGAATTGTTAAGATTCTTCCAGTCTTAAGCTTCAGTTATTCTGTAACTCTAGGATTTATCTTCTAAAAACAAGGTTATAACCTACCATGAAAATCATAAATGAGGATGAAAAGTAACTTGCCTCCCCCTCTAATTTTATGGCTGAGAAAAATGAGACACTGAGATTCTAAATGATTCCCCTAAACTCATTCAAACAAGTCAATATCAGAATTGGGATTCAAACCCAAATCTTCTTACTCTACAATGAGTGTATTTTAATTAAGCATCAAAATTTCCCTCTTAGTGCAACAGAAATGATGTTGATTTTGTTGTTCAGCTCTTTACACATATAATCTTCTCTTCCAAGGGAACTAATATGGAACCTACCATTAGAATTATCATTTACTTGGCCATCCAACCTACTAAGACGCTAATTTCTCACTACAGAATTGAATGGCTCACAGTTGAATGATTGTCTGCCATTTTTTTTTAATGTGATTTTTTTTCTTTTCTTTTTTTATTACAGCTTTTTATTTACAAGATATATGCATAGGTAATTTTTTCAGCAGTGACCCTTGCAAAACCCTCTTGTTCAACCAGGCAGACCCATACATGTTAAATATGTTAAATAATATGTTAAATATAATATATGTGTACATATGCAGCACAAGAAAAATCGGACTTTATCTGCCATTGTTTTAAGAATCACACTACTGCCAATGACCATGGCTATCAGGTTGCTATAAGAGTCTGTTATTAAAGGAGAGATTTGTTACACAAAAAGCATTCACCCCTTCCAAAGCAAAAAATAAAACAAATCAACTAAAAAAAAAAAAACAAAAAAAACCAAGAGCAATGATGAAATAAGAGGAAATCAGGAATGTCCATCACAGAAAACTTAAAAATGAATTTGTTAAGCATCAGAAATAAAGGAAACACATATTTGAAATGGTGTTATTAACCTATTGCATTTATTGTATTAAGAAATAGAAATGAATGTGTTGGCATTCCATTTCTTGCCAGTTATGCAGTTTTTATAACTCTTGGGAGAGTTTGTTTTCGGTATTTGATAGCATTTATAGAATGCTATATTTAGTCTGAAAACTAGCACATACTGGTAATTTCAGAATTCTGCATATCCCTTGATAAAATATTCAAAAGTAAATGGATAGAAATACTATGTATATACAAAAGAGATATTTCATACAAGCTGTGCAAGTATATAGAGTGAAAGTGTATCATCCCATATACTTATAAAATCACATGCAAATATACTATCAATTCAAGAAGTATTTATTAAGTTCATACTAAATGGTAAGTACTTTATGAGATGGCAATAAAATAACAATAAATTAAAAATCTATACTTTTAAAGAACTTAGATTATAATGAGGGAGACAATCCTCCCACAATGTACACATACACACAAATATATGTTTATGTATGTGAATATATCCATATATTTTTGTACATTTACTTTTCAATTGTGTCCAACTCCTCATAGCATCACTTTAGGCTTTCTTGACAAAAATACTATAGTGGTTTGCCAATTCTTTTTCAAGCTTATTTCCCTTCTTTGAGGTAGAGGTAAAGAGGGAGTATATTATAGGCATGAAGAATGGCCAGTGTAAGGCACAGAAAAGATATATGGAATGTTGTAAAAAAACAGAGAGGACAGTTTTTCAAAGTGTTGGACAGTGTTTTAAACTGTTGGATAGTGTTTCAAAGTGTAATGTCCAAAGATAAGTTGGAAAACAGAGAAAGTTTTATTTTGCCCTAGAAGTTAGAGGAAGCCACTGTAGTAGAAAGAATAGGGAAATCACCATCTAATCTATGCTTTGGCAGCAGTACTTTAGGATGAAATTCTGAGTATAGCGATTTAAGATAGGGAGACCTATTAGTAAGCTGTTGCTTACTGATGTAGTAGCTGACGGAGTAGCTGAGGCAGTGTGAATAGAGAGAGGGGATCAGATAGGATAGCTGTCATGAAGGTAGAAAAAGAAATTGTGGTGTTTGTGTATAAGGAATGAGTGAGAGGTTTGAGGATAATTCAAGGTTATGAACCTCAGAAACTAGAAAGAAGCATGATACTTTTAATAAAAATAAGAAAGTTTAGGAAAGAGGAGGTTTTGTGAGAAGATAGAACATTTTTTTATGTTGAATTTAAGATGCTTTGGGGAAATCTAGTTTGAGATGTTTAATAGGCAGTTTGTAAAGAAATTATAGTATGGAGTATAAAATCCTAGTGTGGACACACACACACACATATATACATATGAATAGGCATTTATATACATATGTAAAAATGTTCATAAGAATTTATGTATGTTTGTGTGTATAAAATTGTTTATGCATGTGTATCTGACATGTGGGGCAGATAGGTGATATTATGAATGAAACATTATGTCTGGTGTCAAAAAGATTAGAGGTCAAATCTGACCTCAGATACTTACTATCTTTGTGACCCTGGTCAAATCACTTAATGCTGCCTGAATAAAGCAAAAGAAGGAAATGGCAAATCCCTCCAGTATCTTTGCCAAGTAAATCCCATGGACAGTGGCTCCATGGGCTCAAAAAGAATCAGCCACAATTGAAGGATTGTAAAGGACCAGAACTCTGGAGGAATATACTTGAAGCAAGTATTCTTACAACAAGGTGTTAACTCAGTGGAATTGATAAAACAGTGATTTTCTAGTTTAACATGATGATTAATAGTTCTCTAGTTCAATAGTTTAATCTAACAACAAATAATGGTTCCCTAGTGATATAATGATTGTCTTATACTCAGTATGATGAATTGATTTAATTGTAATAGAGTATATAAGCTGGGGATAAACAGACCCACAGAAGAGAAGACTTGGCCAGACTCATGGTGGCTCTCCTGCCTTCATCATTTCTCCAGTAAGACCAAGGACTCAGGCTGGTCCTGAGATCCTCCAGAGAGCTAGTCTGGACACTATATTTTAATCCATCTTGGTGTGGGGACTCTAGAAAGCAATGATACGTTTTGTCACCCCAACTAGAGGGCTCTAGAAAGCAGGGCATAACATTGAGATGTGCAGACTGCTGATGGCTGATTGATCATGCTGGAGTACTAATCTTTGAAAAACTCTCTGGGTATAACTTCGGCTGCCACAGAAGGACTTAAAAAACAAAGACAGTCTATATTTGTAAATATCCATGTATGTATAAATATGACAATAACATAAACATGGTCTCTTCCCTGAGCTTCAATTCTTCCTCACCAATTATCTTTTGGACGTTTCCAACCAGGTGTCCTAGAGAAATCTCAAACCCAACTTGTCTAAAATTGAACTCACTAACTCTCCTCTCAAATTCTCCTCTCTTCCAGTTTCCTATTTCTGTTAAGAATGTTACAATCTTTTCAGTCTCCAAACTTCCTGGCAATATCCTCTACTATCTCCTTCATGGCACTTAGGCAATAAGTTGCTAATTTTTACTATTTCTACATGTGTTTGTAAATTGATAAGATTTCTTAGAAAGAGAGCATAGAGGGAGAAGGGGTGCATAGATCAGAACCAAGGGAAATATATACATTTATTAAGGCAAGATATGGATGATGAGCTGACAAAGGAAATGAGGAAGAGTCACATATGTAGGAAAACCAGATAAAAGCACTATCACAAAAACACAGAAAGAAGAGAGTATACAGAAGCAGAAAGTATTTGACTGTGTTACATGCTGTATAGAATAGGTTAAGGAAGATGAGGACTGAGAAAAGGTCAATTTGGCAATAAAGATATTATTGTTAACTTTTGAGAGGAGAGTTTCAAGTGAAGTATGAAATCAGAAATTGGTTTACAAAAAACAGAGGAGAGGACAAGAAGGAGAGAATGGAAATACAAACAATGTGTTGTACTTAGAAAGGAATGATCATTCTATTTCATTTCAAAACACAATTCATGCATATTTCTTTAGATTTGGATGATTTTATCTTCTCTTTGTCTCTAGTTCCTATATAGAGACAATCTGGATTCATGAACAAAGCTGGATTTGGAGTCTGAGAAGACCTGGATTTAAATCTAGTTTTTGATTTTCTTTAGAGATGCTGGGTAATATATTTTATGTTTCTGTTCTTCAGACATCTCCCTAGGATTTGTCTCATACAAAGGCTGAATCTGCATTGATGAAGAAAGTTTTCACTTAGGAGTTCTCTATTCCATCAAAATAACTTCTCCTTCCTATATTTACTAATCCACAGAGCCTTGAATATAGCATATACTTAATAATCATTTATTGAATTGATGGAATTATCTATCTGGGTATTATTATTACAAAGAGCACATTTACATCCATTATCTCATTTGATCAATCAATAAACATTTATTAACTATTTCCTCTGTGCTAAGTACTGTGAAAAGCAATAAATACACAAAGATCCAAGTGATCTACATCATAAAGAGCTTGCAATATATCAGGAAAACTTCATAAAGTTATGTTCACATATTATGTACAAAAGAGATATGAAAATTTTTGGAGGAATGGCACTAATAGCTGGCAAGAAGGTAAAACTGGGGAAGGGTCAAAATAAGACTTCATATAGAAGGGGATACTTTACTTGTGTCTTGAAGGAAACTAGGAATTCTCAAAGGCAGTGGCTAATGTTGAGAACAAAATATGTAACTTTGCTTTATTTCTAGTAGACCTTTTCTTCTCTTCTTGTGTTACTGTTCTCTGACCTTCCCACTGAGAGGCTGTTGCATTGTCTGACCTCTGTCCTTTTCCCTTTTATTTCATTCCCAGTCCACAAGCAACACCTGTGTCAATAAAGGCTGCCCAGCAACTCCCTCAAGTGTCACAATCCACAATTGCAGAGGCTCTCGGAAACTTGTCCTACCCCTTCACCGAGGTATCGTACTTAATAATTCCCCATTTTTTTTGTTTTGTTTTAAATGGGATTATTTCCCACCCCACCCCCACCCCCCACAGCATGGTCAGTAAGTTTCTGTATGCTAGGGATTGCGAACAGCACTATAGCAGGTGTTGAATCTTGTGAAATGTCATGGTGGCAAGTTTTCAAACAGACAAGAGAACTATAGATAGAATAAGCATTTAAGTCTCTCATCAGTCTCCTGGCTCAGCCCTTTGATATGTTGGCTCCATATTTTACACAGAGGTCTCCATTAAAGATAACCCAACTATTACATAATTGGCAATGGATTTTTGAAGAAAAGGTTTCTAAGATCCCTATTAAAGGACCAACTATCTTTACAGATGCATCCAAATATAACATTTGTGCTGTATACTCACATGACAACTATAAAGAAAGTAGTCAGAACTCCTTTTCGGTCCACTCAGCAGAATGAATTGTATGCAATCTTCTAGCTCTTACTTATTATCCAGGAGATGTAAATATAATATCTGATTCAGCCTACTCAGTAGGTGTGGTACAAAGAATTGCCACAGCCCAAATAAAATTTGTAGCTTCCTATATATATATATATATCAGCTCTTTAAGCAACTTCAAGAGCAACTGAGAAAGCATCCAGGTAAAATTTATATCTTGCATGGGCACTTTCATAGTGGACTTCCAGGTCCTGTTTTTTTTTTTTTAATGGAAATTTAAAGGCAGATCGCCTTCTAATCATGTTAGCCAATACTCCTTTATTTTAGGCAGCCCAAGAATCTCATTCTAAATATCATCAGGCTGCTTGAGCTTTATGTTTGCAATTTGGAATTACAAGAGAGGAAGCTAGGAGCATAGTAAAAGCCTTTGCAGCCTGCCTTCCTTTCCACACTCCTATGCTCCCTCCAGGGAAAAACCCTCATGGTTTGAGACCCAGTGAAATTTGGCAAATGGGATATGACCCATTATAAATCTTTTGGTCATTTGTCTCATCCATTTTGTATTAGACACTTTTTCAGGATTTACTTTTGCAATACCAGCAGCAAAAGATACAGCCTGATATGGTCACTGATTTCCTTATACAAGCTTTTGCAATCATGGGTATGCCACAAGTAATAAAAACAGATAATGGACTTGTATATACTTCTAAACATTTTGCATACTTTTGTGCTCAGTATCAAATTTTACACACCACTGGGTATACCTTTTAATCATCAAGGACAGGAAATAGCAGAAAGGAGAAATAGAGACATCAAGATGCTCCTCCAAAAACAAAAGAAAGGGAGAGCCACAGGTAACCCTAGAGAAATTTTAAATTTAGGTCTCTATACTATTAATTTTTTTGATTTTTGATAAAGATGCACTGGCTCCCGCAGACAGGTTTTATAACCCACAGAAAGGGCAGTGTTCAGTGTGAGCAGTTCCACTATCGAAAGATAGTGGTGGATACACCAGGTAATGTGAAGAGATCCAGAAAGTGGTGAATGGAAGGTATCAGATAGGTTAAGTGCTTGGGGGAGAGGGTTGGCTTGTATCTCTACAAATGAAAAAGGAATCAAATGGGTGCTAATGAGCCATATTCACTTTTTCCATTGGAGAGAGAAAGAGAAGACCCTTGAAAGGAAGGAGAAGACATAAGAAACATCAGATGGTTCCATTGCTGACTGTGCCCACCATTGAAAGAGCCTGGTAGTTATGGCACTTAAGAACATCAAAAAATTGTTGATAAGACTGTTGTAGGACTTTAAAACCAGAAGGAATACTTGGATTCCTTGAGACATGATGAGACTTTTGTAGGACTTCAAAACTTGCAGGAATCATTGGATTCCCTGACATGTGAAGTGATGGATAATATACTGGTTTTAGACCATCTTTTGTATATGTAATTATTATTTATATACCCTCCTTGTAGGACTTATGGATATGTATATTCATATTATTTGTTATATCACTATGTTGTTCTATGTTGTTTGTTACATTACTACTAGTCTGAGTTATATTACTATGTGCTTGTGTAATATCTCCCATGCTACTGGATTTATGTATACCTGTTTCAATTTCAGCCAAGAAGAAACTACTATCAATATCTGATTTGACTCCTCATTTCCCTTTGGTGTTTTCTTCTCCCTTCCTGAGAAGTGAGGGAGGGCATGATCACCCCCTTTTTATTGTTTTCATCTCCCTTCCTGAGAAGTGAGGGAGGGCATAATCACCCCCTCATCTCCCTTCCTGAGAAATCAGGGAGGGTATGACCATTTGTATTCTAAAAGAAAATAAAGCAAAAGATGTAGAGGACTAGAACTCTGAAAAGGTATACTTAAATCTAGGTCAGCATGGTGCTTATAGTTAAGTACCTATTCAATGTGAGATAATGGTGATGTAATGGTTATTAGTGCTCAGTGTGGTGTAGTGATATAATCATACTTAAGTATTTAAGGACTAGGACAACTGGGAATGCTCTCTCAGCCACAGTTTTCAGCCACAGGCACAAGAGAAGATGCCAAATTCCAGACTCCATTTTTGACCAGCCACGTGGCCGTCCTGCCTCCTCCACTCCTCCACTAAGACTAAGACTCGGGCTGAGCCTGAGGTCTTTCAGAGAATTAGTCTGAACATTACAGGTTAGGAATGCCAGTGCAAAGACAAAGAAATCAGAGATGGCACTCTATGTATGAGGAACACAAAGGAGATTACTGGGTACATGATGAATAATAATATGTAACAAAGTTGGAAAGTTAATTTGCACCCAGGTATATAAATCAATCTTCACAGCAACCCGTGAACTAGATAATATAAATATAATCTTCCTCCTTTTTCAGAAAAAAATGCTCTGAGAAGTTAAATCATCTACTCAGTCACCAAGCTAGTGGTTATAGAACTGAAGCTTAAATTTAGGGCTTTTGAATTCATTTATCCAGCAAATATTTTGCATCACCAAAGGGAAAATATTCCAGGGAGAATGAAAAAAAGAAGTCAGCAGGAATCTGGATCAAAAGCTAGCCTATCTCAGTTAAATGTTTACTTTGGTTATAACAAAATGAATGGGTCACTTAGATATAATGAGCAAGCAATTAAATTTTTGAGGTTATATTTACTTATGGGCACCCTGATCCAGGCACTCTCTTGGCATACTTGGACCCTTCACCTTGAAGCCTGAAAAAGGGCACAAGCCCAGGTTACAATTTCTGCATTTAGTCGCTCCAATAATCTTTGCTGAACAACCTGCTTTGCAGAGTCGCAGACAGGGCTGCTCATTCCATGATCCTGAATACTAATCATGAACCTTCAAGAGCAATCATTGGCCATGAATTCAGACCTGCTCCCTAGGACACTTTCCCCCCTTTCCAAACTATGCAGGAGAGAGTAGACTGGGGGATTTGTTAGCCTCAGCAATTGGTTAATTAACATTCTCTTCCAACCTTTCTGGAAAATGGTCACAGGCTTATAATCCACTTCCTTTATATTCGAATAGCATGTTTATTCTGCTGAGAAGATTGCTAATTAGTGCAACTTAACATACTTTGGAAGCATTATTTTTCCTAAGTCAGTAAGAAAAAACAGACTAACTGATTCAAATTAAGGCCAAAACAACCCACATTTCCCCTTATAATTGAGGAATTAATGAGAAAACATTGGACTTATCCTGGAGACTGTTAAACAGCCAGCTAGGGTGCAAGACATGACTAGTAAATTTCTTTGTCTGCATTAGAATTGGATAAAAATAACAATCATCTACTACAACCTCACTGGGAAAAGAATACTGAATTTTGAACTAAGGACGAGATCACATTCAACTTTTGATACCAAGTATCTATGTGATCTTTAACAAGTCATTTCCCTTCAGTCATTAGTTTCTTCATCTGTTGTTTGTCCCTTATTTCCAAAGAGGATCATGAAATCAGGGAGGTAATGCTAGTGAACTGGATTTGTGGGAGGGAAGGCTATGCAAGGTTACCTGCCTCACTTTCCCCTCCAGAGCTATCTAAGTTAGACTGCCAAATATAGATCAGGATGAC
This sequence comes from Sarcophilus harrisii, assembly GCF_902635505.1. Lineage (NCBI taxonomy): Eukaryota > Metazoa > Chordata > Mammalia > Dasyuromorphia > Dasyuridae > Sarcophilus > Sarcophilus harrisii. The sequence continues at coordinate 516,409,159 of NC_045428.1, forward strand.
TGGAGATAGATGGGGATATCTTGGCCTTTTTAAATTAAGGTCTTTTCTAGGTATCAGTTTGACTGAGGCAACACCCATTCAATAGGCTAGGCAAATCTGTAAAATAAAGTAGTTAGACCAGATTATCTCTGAAGTTCAATTCTAAATATCAGAATCAGAGGATTTATGAGTTCAAAGAGACCTCAGCAGTGATGTAGTCTAAATCATACATGAAAGGGATTTCTACTCTAACATATTCCATGAATGATTATCCATATGTCAATTTTACTATGATCCAAGGATCAGGACAGGTTGGAAGCACACATGATGTAAATGAAAAGAGATTTCTATTTCAAAGTTTTACTTCTGATAGAGACTTTAATGAGATGATGAGACATTATTCTGGACAAGTAGAATATAATCTTCTTAATGGCAATGGCAATCTCTTTTTTGTATTTCTATTCTCATCATAAAGCACGGTGCTTAGTACATAGTAGGCACTTGTAACAGATGGTTGTTTATTGTTCATGTCATGAACACACTGGAATCTATTTTCTCCACCCATATCAGGAGAAATTAAAAGGGGTCAGGCAAATTTAGAGATTGGGATAACCTGATCTTTTTCAATTAGATTTTAATTCAGTTCAATGTAAATCAAATTTGTTACATTATTTTTAACATTTATTATGTTACTATTCAAGGCACTATATTAGTTGCTAGGGAAATATAGTTGTTGGTGTTATTGTTGTTGTTGTTTTTAGGCAATCCTTGCCTGTAAAGAATTTATAATGTACCAATGGAATACATACCAATGGAATGGATTCTGCTTCCATATGGGTGCAATCCCTGCTTCTTTCTTTTGATCAGGGAACTGTAATGAATATTTCCTCAGTAAAGGATATATAATTGAATGACCCTGTGGTTTGATTTACAAAAACTATGATTTCCCAGACCACAATGCCAAACCTTCCCTATTATAGATGTTTTTTTCCTTAAAGCATAAGCACCATGAGGGCAGAAAATCTCTATCCTTTGTATTTGTGTATCCAACATTCAGTTTAATGCTTGCTTACAAAAATTAGCTGATTTCTTCTTTTCATTCATAACAATTGAAATTTACATAAACAATCAAAATTAACAAAGGGTTTCTTATAGTTAGTTTCTTTTCACTTTCCTCATTTCTCAAGGTGATAGAAATTATAGATGCAATTAACCCTATTTTTATACAAATAAAAAAAGGTTTAAGGAGTGACTTTAAAAGCCAAGCTGGCAGAATATAGGCAGCAACCTAGCTAAACTCTTGTAACATTGTTCTCCAAAGAACTTTAAAATACCTCATCAAAGCAAATTTTATACTGATAGAGCCAAGTTAGAGTAAAACATTTTTGTAGCCTAAAATTACTTAGGAAGTCAGAAAAGGAGTAGTTTGTGATACTGTGAGAGGTGACCTGAATTGCAACCACCATGACATTAGTGGTAGACAACAGTGGTAGCAGTAACTATAGCTGCTTTGGAAGCTTTCAGTCCAGACATAGTAATGGGGGCCAACCATCTAGGCAGAAAAAAAAAATTATAGGGTACCGGTTGTTGGTACTGAGTGCAGTTGTCATTGACTAGAAACTCTTTTTATTACCCATTTGCAGTTCTGGGTCATAGTTCCAAAACAGAAAGAAACACTGGAAGCAGGAGTCCTGACTGCAACTCCAAGGAAGAAAGGGGCACTAGAATATGAGGTTGATGGAGAAAAAGAGACCTGGTTACAGTTCCAGAGTCAAGAGGAGTGATAGTGCATGTGGATATATGAGATTTGGATTCCTTCCTCGGTAAAGACCAGAATATAGAGCAGGAAAGCAGTGATCACTCCTCTGCCTAGATCAGGCAATTTGGAAGCAATAAGTACTTTCAAACTTCCAGAACTCTGAAAGTAGCACCATGAAAAAGCCTGAAGCTTGGGACAGTCCCCTCACCACCCCCGGGTAAGCCTAACTTTAATATAAAGTTCAAAATCAAGAAATAGGCTAGGAAAAGATGTGCAAAACAAAAGTAACAAAAAAGAATTTGACTGGAAAAAGCTATTATAGTGACACAGAAGACCAAGACACAAATTCAGAAGAAGATATCAAAGTGAAAACATTAAGCAGTCTCAAAGAAAAATGCCAATTAGATCAAAGTCTCAAAAGAAGTTTTGAAAGTAATAAAAAAGAGACAAGATTGGTAGAGATCATGTTGAAGAAAATAATGAGAGTAATGTGAAAAAAATATGAAAATAGAAAAAATAGCTTGGCTTAAAAAAACACAAGAAGATTAAAGACAATAATACCTTAAATAATAGAATTGGCTCAATAACAAACGAGGCACAAGAACTCACTGAAAAAAAAGAGCTCTTTAAAAAGTCTAATAGGCCAATGGAAAAGTAAATATAAAAAATCACTGAAGAAACTAATTTCTTAAAAAACCAAAGTAGAATAAATAGGGGAAAATTAAGTCAAAAACTGAAAACTAGTAACTCTGTGAAACATCAAAAAGCAATACAACAAAGGCAAAAGAATGAGATAGAGAAGAAAATGTGAAATATATCATTGGAAAAAAAAACAGCTGATGTGGGAAAAGATGCAGAAAGATCATTTAGGAATTATTGGACTAACTGAAAGTCAAGATAAAAAAAGACATTCGATATCATCTTTCAAAAAATTGTTAAGGAAAACTGCCTTGACATCTTAGATCCAGAGTGTAAAATAAAAATTGAAAGAAGCTATCTATCATAGTCTGAAAGAGATACTAAAATTAAGACTCCCTGGAATATAATAGCCAAATTTCAGAGTTCTCAAAACAAAGGGAAAAATATTGAATGCAGTGAGAAAGATATAATTCAATATGGTAGAACCATAGTTAGGATCACACAAGACTGAGTAGTTTCCATGTTAAAGGAGTAGAAGGTTTGGGATAAGATGTTCCAAGATACAAATAAGCTAGGATTACAGTCCAAGAAGAATCTACTCAGAAAAATTGAATATAAATCTATTTTTATTTTATTAAAACTTTTTATTTACAAAACATATGCATGGGAAATTTTTCAACATTGACCCTTGCAAAACCTTCTGTTCCAAATTTTCCCCTCCTTTCTCCTACCCCCTCTGCTCGATGGCAGGTAGTCTAATACATATTAAATATGTTCAAATAAATGTTAAATCCAATATATATATATGTGTGTGTACATACACATTATTTATATAGTTATCTTGCTGCATAAGAAAAATTATATCAAGAAGGGAAAAAAATGAGAAAGCAAACAATAACAGAAAGAGTGAGAATGCTATGTCGTGGTCCACATTTAGTGCCTATGGACCTTTCTCTGGGTGGCTTTCTTCATCACTGAACAATTGGTTTGAATCATCTTATTATTGAAGAGAGCCATGTCCATCAGAACTGATCATTATATAGTCTTGTTGTTGCTGTGTATAATGATCTTTTGGTTCTGTTCATTTCACTTAGCATCAGTTCATGGTTATCTCTCCAGGACTCTCTGAAATCATCCATGTAGGATGTTTCTTACAGAACAATAATATTCCATAACAATCATGTATCATAATTTATTCATCCATTCTCCAATTGATGGGCATCCCATTCAGCTTCCAATTTCTTGCCACTACAAAAAGAGCTGCCACAAACATTTTTGCACTTGTGGGACCCTTTCCCTCTTTTAAGGTCTCTTTGGGATATAAGTTCAGTATATATATATATATATATATATATATATATATATATATATATATATATTTACCATATCTCACTGATCATAATGGTAAATATAACTCATCTGAATTGTTTCAATGATGGAAGGATACATACACACATATGTGTGTGTGTGTGTGTGTGTGTGTGTGTGTGTGGAGAGAGAGAGAGAAAGAGAGAGAGAGAGAACACACACACACATATATACTCTATATTTCTATATATAAACAAACTAATGTGTGTATGTGTGTGTGTGTGTGTGTGTGTGTGTGTTTGTGAAGTTTTAATTGGGTAGAGAAATATATTTTGCCCAACAGGGAAATAGGAGGGTCAGGGGATAAGAGATATTGTGAGAATGATAAAAGGAAGGGTGGATTAAGAAGGGCAATGATCAGAACCAAAACAGACTTTTGATGAGAGAAAAAAATAAAGAGAGAGATATGGATAACGAAGGCTAATAGGATAAAGGAAAACACACAATAATCATAACTATGAAAAAATTCCAATATAATTAGCTCACCCTTAAAACAGAAGTAGGTAGCAGAGTTAGAATAAAGAGCTGGAGCAGAATCTATTATACTTCAGTTCAAGTAAAAAGACAGAGATAGTAAATGTGATCTCAGACAAAGCTAAAGCAAAAAATAGACTTATTACAAGAAATAATCAGGGAAACTACATTTTGCTAAAAGGTACCATAAATAATGAAGTAATATAGACAATATTATATATATATATATATATATATATATATTATATTTTATAAAATTTATAAAATTATTATATATGTTTATATATATAATATTTATAATAATAAAATATAAAAAATATGAGTCAAAATCATAAAAATAAGATCCATTCCCCAACTAATAAATGGCCAAAGGATATGAACAGGGATCTTTCAGAAGATGAAATAAAAAATGTCTATAATCATACAAAAGTTATAAATCATTATTGATTAGAATTGGAAATTGAGGGAATATTCATCAATTGGAAATGGATGAACAAATTGTGACATGTGGACTGTGTCAGAGTACAATTGCACTATGAGAAATGACAAGGGGAGTAGTGTCAGAAAAAAAGGGCAAGATTTATATAAAGTAATGCAAAGTGAAGTGAGAAGAACCAGGAGAACAATGTGTACAATAAAAGTAATATTAAAAGTATGTTCACTTGTGAAAAACTTGGCTACTCTAATCAATACAATAATATAAGATAATTCTGAAAATCTCATGATGAAAAACAAATTGCTATTTGTTTCCAGAGAGAGAACTGATGAACTTTGAGTACAAACTGAAGTATAATTGTTGGTAAACTTGTGAACTAATCCAACCATTCTGGAGAGCAATTTGAAACTATGCCCAAAGGGCTATCACACTTTGATCCAGCAGTGTCTCTACTGGGTCTATAACCTAAAGTGATCAAAAAAAGGGAAAAGGACCATATTGCAAAAATGTTTATAGCAGCCCTTTTCATAGTAGCAAGAAACTGGAAACTGAGAGGATGCCCATCAGTTGGGGAGTGACCAAAAATTATGGCATATTAATGTTATGAAATATTATTTTCCATAAGAAATGATCAGCAGGATGATTTTAGAAAGTCCCAAGAGAACATTGTACTCAGCAACAACAAGACTATGTGATGATCAACTCTGATGGATGTGACTTTTCAACAATAAGGTGATTCAGGCCAATTCTAACAAACTTATAATGGAGAGAACTATTGACATCCAGAAAGAAGATTGTGGGAACTGAATGTATATCACAATATATTATTTTTACCTTTTTAATTGTTGTTTGCTTGCCTTTTTTCTTTATCATTTCTTTTCTTTTTGATATGATTTTTCTTGTGCAGCATGATAAGTGTGGAAATGTGGATAGAAGAATTGGATTATTTGCTGTCTAGAAGAGAGGTAAGGGCAAGGGAGAGAAATTTGGAATGCAAGGTTTTACAAGGGTGAGTGTTGAAAACTATCTTTGCATATAACTTGAAAATAAAAAGCTATTATTAAAAAGAAATTGAAGTATAATTTTCTTGTTTTATTTATTAATTTTGGTGACAATTGATAGATTTATTTTGTATGATTTTATATGTATAATTGAAATCATTTTGATCGCTGTCTCAATGGGTGAGGTGAGACTAGTAAGGAAAGAGAATTTTGATTCAAAAATCAGTGACTTATTGGAATTACATAGCTGACAAGCGAGAGAGGGAGTATTTGAACTCAAAACTTGAATAATTACAAGTCCAAGTCATTTTCATCTGTCCTATTCTGCCTCTACTGCCATGTACAAATTAATATAACAGGAAAAAATGGAGATCAAAGGCAAACAATGACAAATGAGAGAGAGAGAGAGAAAGAGAGAGAGAGAGAAAGAGAGAGAGAGATTGAGATTAGTTTTAGGTGGAGAGGAGGTTGGAAGTAGGTATCAGAGGAGGGTTACTGGAGGAGGCAACCTTTGAATTAGGTCATTTCATGTGTTCTTATGAAAAGCAAATAAATACAAAAGTCAGGAGGATGGATCAAACTAAATGAAGTGGAGGCATCCTGGGTCAATTTATTGAAATCACTAATAACCACTTCTAAATGGCAGCAAGCTAACTTCCTCTGTTTTAGAAGCTACCCATGGAGCCAAGGTAAATTATAACAACAAAATGATAAAACAACATCCAGCATTAGCTTTCTACTAATGAGAAAATCCCAGCATTTCATTAGTAATCCCATAAATAATGACTGGAAATCTCCAGATGGAAAGATCCAATTGCTAGACAAGTCAGCCCAGCAGGAGTAGTCATTTTAGAGATTTGTGCTTGAATTGTACCCTTCCTCACCCAGCCAGAGAAAATTAAACACAATACATCAACTATCAAAGCATATTGGTGGGCACTGTTCAATTATTCATTAACTGATGGTAGATGATAACGTGTGCAACTCCCATTAAGTTTACTTGTCATTTGCTTCTCATAGACATCTGCAATCATGCTTAAAGGATAACACAGAGAAGGGCTCTTCCCTTTAGCCTGAATTAGGAAAGGTTACTTTTTCATAGCATTGAAAATATTCCTTGGAATGTACTTTCTTAGGCTTCAGTTTTCAAAGAATACGGAGACTGAAAGTTTAATATTTAGCAAAGGACCTTTGAACAAATAGGTGTTAAATCATTGTTTTCTGAGTTGAATGAAGTTATAACAGCTTCCTTTGGCTAACACTGAGAGAAATCAAGAGGAAGGATTTGGAATCAGAAGGCTGTGGAAGAGGTTCATTGATCTAGAGCCAGAAGGAATCTTAGAAACAATTTATTCCACTACTCCCTGCCTTTATTTTTACAGATGAGGAAACTAAGGTCCAATGAATTTATGCAACTTCCTCAAGTTTCATCAAATAGGGAGTGACAAAACCAGAACTGAAATGTAGGCTCTTTAACTTCTAAATAGATACTTTCCACAGATATTTTCACTACTTTTGCCCAAATCACAGAGTTGCTGTTAATTAACTGTGTAACATGGAACAAGAGACTTCATCTTTCATCTTTTCCTTGAAAGGACTGGCTTAGATATTCTCTAGGCTTCTTAGAATCATCAATTACATGAAAAGATATCATTTAATTTCTTAAATGTTGCTTCCTCATCTATAAGATAAGAAAAAATAATTCTTGCTGGATCTATTCTCCAGACTCGTGAGAAAAGAAATTTTGTAAATTTAAGAGCACTACATGAATTTGTTATTTTTACTCTTTTGGGAAAAAGATTTGGGATCCAAATATGTGGATTCCAATACTGGCTCTGATACTTAGTAGGATACTTAGTGAAATCCACTAAACCTCTTTGTCTTTATAAGACTTGATTTCTTAATAAGTATGGAATGTACTGTGTACCTCATAGGGTTACAGAGACGGGGGGTGGGGGGCAGAGGAGCACTTTATAAACCTCTTATTGCTAGAATAACAGAAATTTATATGTTGTAGAGGTGCAAAATGAGATTCTCCAAAGCTTTCCACAAGTCACTGTCTATGCATAGATGAATTTTCTAAGAGAATAAATAAGGTATTAAGAATATCCCTAAGTCCAGATGCCATTGCTAAATATGTAGGAGATTTTATATCCATTATAATATGGAAGGCTCTGTGAAACTTTTAAATTGCTCTAGCCTTTCAAAGTAAATGACAGCAAAATGCACATCATAATAAGTAGAACCAGAGTTGTTTCTTAAATTTATTTAGAAAACAGCATAATAATTGTTTATATTAATATTTTTCTATTATCCATTGTATCCATAGCATTCCCTTTTAGTTGCAACAAACCCATGATGGGATGGAAAATTCTTATCTCTGTACTGCAGATGACGAAAGTGAAGTTGAAAACAATAATTTATCTAAAAAACAGTGATCAGATTGCATGTTAAAAAAATGCCTATTTGTATGTCGGTAGAAGGCTAGCCCTCAATTCTGACCTTAATAATATGAACCTTGTGTGATAAGGTCCAGGAAAAGACAGGACTCTGAGATTTGTATTTTGTTGTAGCTATAAATTTAGTTTTTTTTTCCCCACTATACACATTTCTTCTAAAAATCTAACTCATAATACATTCAATATCATATTCATAAGAGGAAGTAAAATAGAGATAGAGAAATATGTGCATATACACACATACATACACACACACACACACACATATATATACAGAAATGTGTCAATGAATTTTTATATGATTGGGTATATCTATTATATGTATAATGTAATAAATATATTGTATATGTATAGTACATTAATATATGTACCAAGACAATATATTATATATATATATAGTCTATGTACATAGACAATATATATATAATATATAATACATGCATTTTATATATATATATATATATATATATATATATATATTATCTTCCATACAAAAAAATGTATCATTTAAAATTTTGTATAGTACTAGCTCTGGGATTTTCAGGAGATTTGAGTTAGGTGAGTAGGTATCCATAATCACAGTCATTTCTTTGTTTTCCCAAGCAAAACACAACTCTGGAAGGCAAAGAAGGCCTAATTTGGGATAGTGATTCTGGTAGCCTCATAGGATCAGAGATTTTGATGTAGAAGAGACTTCAGACATCTTGCTCCTAGTCTTTTTTTTTTTAAATCAATGGAGAAATGTGACCCAAAGAGGTTAAGATCCCGCTCTAAGTGACACAAGTATTAGGTAGAAGAACTTAAATTTTAATCTGGTCTTCTGCCTCCAAATCCAGAAAACTTTCTGTTACTTTGAGTAAATACTTTAATGATTTTTTAGCCTCAGTTTCTTCATCTGCAAAGTTAAGTTAATACTTGTAAAAGTAATGAGAAAGAAATAAGAAAATGTATGTAAAGTGTTTTATGAAATGACCCAATACCAAAATGGAATGTTAGTATGAGAATTACTATTACTATTATTACTGATAACTACCAATATTACCTAAAATTGTCATTTAGTTCCAAAGACACAATCAAGCAATATAAATCTAAGGAATTAAAGTATGATAGAAATGTCATTTCATGGTTTAAAGGGAGCTCTGAGAGATCCTGAAACCTGAGAATACGAGGAGTTTAAGAGTATGTGCCCAACACATCTATATGAAATAAGTGTGTCCAAGCATAGCAAACTGAATTAATGACATTTCACAGAGTTTGGTTTATTTTTTTCCTGCTGTCCTGCCAACTTTGGCTCTTGGGATGGAGAGAGAGAAAGAAGAAATACACATTTATTAAATTCCTACTATGTTCCAGGCACTGTGATAACATTTTATAAACATTGTCTTCTTTGATTCTCAAGCCAGCTCTGGGATGGGGGTGGTATTATCATTCTCATTTTATACTTGAGGAAACAGGTAAATAACAGTTAATGAGCTGCCCAAAGTAACTCAGAAGGTGTCTTGTGCTAGATCTGAAATAAGTTGTTCCTGATTACAAACCCCAAACTCTATTCAGTATGCTACTTAGTTGCTTCAGGTTCCCAAATCTGGGCCAGACTGGAAACTTTGATTGTTAGTTGTATCATGTCTTCTAGGTTGGCAACTTTATTTTCTAATAGTTTTTTTTTTAATGATACAACTATCAGAGTTCACCATTGTTTCTTTTCTTTCTACATCTAACATCTCTGCTCTCCATAAGGAATCAGATCCTATTTCTCCCATTTCAGTCAATCTGGAGTATTTTCCTACAACTTAATTGACTTTACAAATAAGCTACTATATGAATGGCAGATAATTTTTGCCCTGGAAAAGCTCTAAGATATGGTCTGATTGATAGTCTTAAAACAAAAAGTCTTAGATTTTCTGGATCATAGATTTTCATTAAAAAAGTAATTAAAAAGAAAAATAGAATTTTTATATTTTGAAAAAAAAAACTAGTCTTCAATTCTTTGTTTTTATATAACCTTGGCTTCATTTTTATTATTAAAGCTTTTTAATTTTCAAAAAATACACATGAATAATTTTTTAACCATGCATCACAATCTCCCCAAATTCCTCTTGCTATCTCCCATAAATGGCAAGTAATGCAATATGTTAAACATCGTAATATGTGTAATGGGCTGAAGCTCAAGTTGATGCACTGAGGTCCCAAGCATGTGAGGCTAAATAGTAATTGGACCATACTCTATTAATATATATGCTTGGAGAAAGAATGGCCTCTGCCCACTCTTTGTGCAAATCCTGATGTGTTGTTTAGGAAATGACAATTTTGGTGGGTGGAGGCAGAGGAGCAGAGAGAGTAGTGGAAAGAGAAGGCTGGCTGGCTTCTAGTCTGGCTGGTTTTTTGACTCAGCTGCATACATTGCTATCGTGATGCCCCCTTCACCTCCGATCCCCCTTCACCTCCGATCCTTCTTCACCTCTACTGAGAATAAAGATTGAAGATTTTCCCTTAACCTGAATTCCTAACTACGGCTGATTTTAAAATACATGGTCATCCCAACATGTATGTTATATTCAATACATGCTTGGAACAATGCTCAAAATTTATCAAACTGTGCATACCCTTTGATCCAGCAGTGTTACTACTGGGCTTATATCCCAAAGAGATTATAACGAAGGGAAAAGGACCTGTATGTGCACAAATGTTTGTGGCAGCCCTTTTTGTAGTGGCTAGAAACTGGAAACTGAATGGATGCCCATCAGTTGGAGAATGGCTGAATAAATTGTGGTATATGAATATTATGGAATATTATTGCTCTGTAAGAAATGACCACCAGGATGATTTCAGAAAGGCCTGGAGAGACTTACATGAACTGATGCTGAGTGAAATGAGCAGGACCAGGAAATCATTATATACTTCAACAACAATACTATATGATGACCAGTTCTGATGGACCTGGCCATCCTCAGCAACGAGATCAACTAAATCATTTCCAATGGAGCAGTAATGAACTGAACCAGTTACGCCCAGAAAAAGAACTCTGGATGATGACTAAAAACCATTACATTGAATTCCCAATCCCTATATTTATGCCCACCTGCATTTTTGATTTCCTTCACAAGCTAATTGTACAATATTTCAGAGTCTGACTCTTTTTGTACAGCAAAATAACGGTTTGGTCATGTATACTTATTGTGTATCTAATTTATATTTTAATATATTTAACATCTACTGGTCATCCTGCTATCTGGGGGAGGGGGTGGGGGGGTAAGAGGTCAAAAATTGGAACAAGAGGTTTGGCAATTGTTAATGCTGTAAAGTTACCCATGCATATAACCTGTAAATAAAAGGCTATTAAATAAAAATAAAAAAAATAAATTCAATACATGCACACATATTTATACAATATTTATACAATTATTTTGCTGCTCAAGAAAAATCAAATTTAAAAAATGAGAACAAAAATAAAATACAAGCAAACAAAAAAAGAGTGAAAATGCTATATTATGATCCACATTTGGTTTGCATAGTCTTCTATCTGGCTGTAGATGGTTCTCTTCATCACAAGATCATTGTAACTGACTTGGATCATCTGATTTTTTGAAAAGAGCCACATCCATCAGAATTGATCATCTTATAATCTTGTTATTGCCATGTATAATGGTCTCATTTTGCTCATTTCATTTAGCTCAGTTCATGTAAGTCTCTCCAGACCTCTTTGAAATCATCCTGCTGTTCATTTCTTATAGAACAATAATATTCCATAACATTCATATATCATAACTTATTCAGCCATTCTCTAAGTTTCCAATTTCTTGCCACTACAAAAAGGGCTATTATATATATATATATATATATATATATATATATATATATATATATATATGTTTTTATTAAAGCTTTTTATTTACAAAACATAATATGCATGGGTAATTTTTCAACATCGACCCTTGCAAAACCTTCTATTCCAAATTTTCCCCTCCTCCCCACCCCCTCCCCTAGATGGCAGGTGGTCCAATATATGTTAAATATACCATAAACATTTTTGCACATGTGGATCCTTTTTCCTCCTTTAAGATCTCTTTGAGATATAAGCCCAATAGAAACACTGCACATGATATGCACAAGTTGATAGTCCTTTGGGCATAGTTCCAAATTGATCCAGAATGGTTGGATCTGTTCACAATTTCACCAGCAATGCATTTGTGTCCCAGTTTTTCCACATCTCCTCTAATATTCATCATTATCTTTTCCTGTAACCTTAACTAATTTGAGAGATGTGTAGTGTGGAGTTTTCTTAATTTGCATTTTTCTGATCTTTATTTCTTTAAAAAAAAAAAAGAAATTTAATGTAATAGAGAAGTAATGGCCAAAGCAAGATGGAGAGTAAATAGATCTTTGTCTGAACTCTTCTTGGCTTCCCTCAGATTAACATCATATCAAATCTCTGAACTGGCTTTGTAGTGACAGAGCCCACAAATATTTAGAATCACAAATTTTTAGTAAAATATGTTTTGGAAAAATTTCAGGAAAGACTGTCTCAATCAGGCATGAGGGAGGCACCCCAATGCAGGTGTTGTGCAGGGATCTAAGGCAGAATGGCCTCTGTGTGCTAGGGAAATCTACTGGGAGGTGCTTAGCCAAAATACAGCAGTACCTAACTATTCTGTTCTATTTAGAAGCCTTTGTATCCACAGACTAGCTGTAAGACCTCCTACTCAACTACTGAGTGAGCTCCTGGACTCCAGCATAACAAACAGGAATTGACCATGCCCATCCAGCAGAGGAATGAAGCTCGCAGCACTGCCCTCACAGCAGTGTGAAGTTACTTTTGCCTGTAGAGGAAGCTTGGGGTAATCTTCCCTTTGCCATAAGACCAGACCTCAACCTTTTAAAATGAGCAAAAAAACAAACAAAAAAAAAGAGCTCTCAGCCTAGATAGATTTTATGGAGACAAGGAAGAACAGATTTCAAATCCTGAGCACACTAAAGACAAAATGTCTCAAGATGAAGCTTCAAAGATGATTTGAATGGGTCTCCATCTCACAAAGCTCTCTTGGAAGAATTCAAAAAGGTTCTTAAAAGAATTAGAAGAAAAACAAGAAAAGGAAATGAGAGCATTGCAGCCTAACTTGGAAAAGGAAACAGAAATTATCTGAAGAAAATTCCTTAAAATAGATTGATGAAATGGAAAAAGAAAAAAAAAATGCCAGGAAAAACAGAATTTATGAAATGAAAAAAAAAAAACAGTGAACAAAACAACTCATTTAAAAGTTCAATTGACCAAATGAAAAAGGAGATAAAACAGCTAACTAAAGAAAATAATCCACTAAAAATTAGAATTGAATAAATATAAATGAAAGAGTCAATGAGACTTCGCAAAACCAAACAAAATAAAACAAAAAAAGAAAAAAAATAGAAGGGAATGTAAAATACCTCATAGGAAAAACAATAACCTGGAAAATAGATCTAGGCGAGACAATGAAAGAATTATTGTATTACCTGAAAACCATGATTAAAAAAAAAAAAAGATCCTAGACAACATCTGTCAAGAAATCATCAAGGAAAATTTGCCTGATGTCTTAAAACCAGTGGGCAAAATAGCTCTTGAATCCAACAATCACCTCCTGAAAGAAACTTCACATTGCAAATTCCAAGGAGTATTATAGCTAAATTTCAGAATTATCAATTCAAGGAGAAAATACTGCAAACAGTCAGAAAGAAAAAAATTCATATATCAAGGAGTCACAATCAGGATTACCTAGGGCCTAGAAGTTTCCTATTCAAAGGATCAAAGACCACAGAATATTATATTACAAGTGGTAAAGGAGCTTGGACTATATCTATCAAAATTAAGCATTGTTTGTCAAGCAAACTGTAATGTTCTCTTCTCTAAAATATAATCATTCTCTGGGAGCAGGTTTCTTGGGGAGCTTCTTGAGGCAGAAAGTTTTAGTTCAGAGTAATAATCATTTCAAATTCAGCCAGGAGTTAAAGTCCAAATCTATATTGTCTCTTCCAAAATACTCCAGTTAGCCTTCCTTGGTTCCGAGAACTCTTGTTGTTAGTTCTTTGCCTTTTCCAGCTTCAGCCTTTCTTCTTCTGAATGTCTTCAGCCAGCACAAAAGTAGAATGTCGAATGAATATGACTCTGCCTCCCAGAGAGGTGTGAACTCTCCTAAAGGTGTGAACTAAGTACATAAGCATTGTCTCTATCAACTCCAGTGACTTAGCACCTTGTTTCAAGTTCTGGCCCATAACAGAAAACAATGGAAATTCAATGAAATAGATGGATTTTTGATGAGAAGACCAGAACTGAACAGAACATTTGATCTTCAAATACAGAGCTGGAGAGAAGTTTCAAAAGATAAAAAGAAAACTATGTTGTTTTTTTTTAAGTTAAAAAATTTATATCCCTATATGGGAAGATGATATGTATAATTCTTGAAAATATCTTTATTAGAGATATACTTAGAAGGTTTAGGTATAGTTTGACTTTATTGTGATGATATCAAAAAGAAACTAGGAATGAAAAAGTGATTTTACTGTAAGAAGAGGAAAAGAAATGTAAAATAGGGTAAATTTATCACATGAAGAGGCAAAAAAAGGAAAGAAGGGAGGGGCAAGCATTGTATAAACCTTAATCTCATCAATTTTGGTTCAAAGGGAGAATATCAGACATATTTAGTTTTATAGAGAAGCTTGTCTCATCCTACAAGGAAATAGGAGGGGAAAGGAGAAAGGAAATATAGAGACTAATAGAAGGGTGACAGAAGTACAAGAGGAAAAAAATAAAAAAGGGGGGAGGAATTTTAAAAGTGGAGGAGTGTTTGGGGGAGGTAGTGGTCAGCAGCAAAAGACTGCAGAGAAGAGAAAGGGGAAAAGAAAAGAGAAAAGTATAACTCAGGGGAGAATAAGATGGTGAGAAATAAAGAATTAGTAATTTTAATTGACAATATGAATGGGATGAATTCTGACATAAAAAAGAAAGTGGATAGCAGACTCAATTAAAAGATAAAATCCTACAATATATTAAGAAACATTTACGGCAGAATGATACATACAGAGTAAATATAAAAGGCTGCAACATAACCTATTTTGTCTCTACTGAAGTTAAAAATGTATGTGATCCTGTACTGATCCTGATCTCAGATTAAGTAAAAACAAAAATAGATGCAATAAAATTAGATAAGGAAGGAAACTACATCTTGATAAAAGGTACCATAGATAATTCAGTGATATCAATACTAAATATATATGTATCAAGTGGTATAGTATCCAAATTCTTAGAGAAGAAATTAAGAGAGCTGCAAGAATAAAAAGACAACTAAACTATACTAGTGGAGGATTCCCAACTTTGCTCTATCAGAACTAGATAAATCAAACCACAAAATAAAAAAGAAAAAAAAATGTAAGGAGGTAAATAGAATTTTAGAAGAGTTTGATATGATAGACCTTTGGAGAAAATGTAATAGAGACAGAAAAAAAATATACTTTTTTTTTCTCAGTGGTACATGGGACCTACTTCAAAATCAAATGCAGAAAGAAGTTAAATTACAACATCTGAAAAGCAAAACTTAGTTTTAACCTATCAAAAACTATCCTCTTATTGGAAATTATTTAACACAGAGTAATGTTGAAATTTATTTTTATTTTTTAAATGAGGATTTTTTTTGTTCATTTGTACTCAGACTTCATGAAAATATATACCTGGAATTAAAGAATATTCTATTTTTTGTCACTTTTCAATTCATTTATTTTTAATATACATTGCTTTATGAGTCAAGTCATAAGAAAAATCAGAGCAAAAAGGAAAAATCATGGGAGGGAAAAAAAGAAGTGAACATAGCATGCTTTTATTTGCATTTAATCTCCATAGTTCTTTTTTTGGGGAGAAGATAGTGTTTTCTGTACAAAAAGTACTGGGATTCCTTTGGATCACCAAACAACTGAGAAAAACCACTGGTGATCATTACACATTCTTGTTATTATGGTGTACAATGTATTCCTGATTGTGCTTGTTTCACTCAACAACAGTTCATGTAAATCTTTATAAGTCTTTAAAATCATTTTTTTTCATCATTTTTTTATAGAACAATAATATTCCATTATCTTCATATACCATAATTTATTCAGCCATTCCCCAATTGATGGACATCTATGCATTTTCTAATTCTTTGCTAAGAGCTGCTACAAACATTTTTTGCACATGTGGATCCTTTCCTCTTCTTTATGATTTCTTTGGGATTCCAAATCAGTAGTTGCACTTCTAGGACAAAGGATATAAACAGTTGATAGCCCTTTGGGCATAGGTATAGATTGCTCTCAAGAATGGTTTCATCATTTCACAAGCCCACCAACAATGCATTAGTGTCCCAGTTTTTCCACATTCCGAATACTCCATTTTCACAGACCTCTTTTCAGTTCAATATCATCATGGAATAGGGCATAACTAAAGTAGCAATCTCTCCCATTATACTCTCATTTTTCGTATAAAGATGCAATTATTCTGGCTATTGTATTGAAGAGGATAGCAGCAGGAAGAATAATCACACATGCATCTTCCTCAAATATAAATTACTCTTAATGAGACAGAATTTAGTAATTATTTTAGGCTTTAAATAATTAAGTCAAAAGAAGTGTTCTCACAATGGAGCTATCAGAATCTCCTCTGTTTGTAATATGTGAATTATTTCAAAGAACTTCTTTACGGATTTGTGAAAATGAAACTGTATCAGCCTAAAGTGTATATCATCATGGACACCATTTTAAAATGAACTTCTTTACAGTTTGCTCCATTTATCTTCTTTGATGCATGTCAAAACCCTTTTTAAGAGAATCTTGTTAATTGTTCATTGATAAATCCTGCACAAGGAGCCCACCTAAAGACATATTTCTGACATTTCAGGCAGATCAATAGTTTATGTTGGAAACACAATTAGAATTCTTTATTCTTGTAGGATAACTGTATTGTTTCCTTTTCTGGAGACATTTCTTTTATGACATGTTTTATACTATTGAGATAGCTGACTTTAAGAACTGTACTTATTACATTTGGTACATAGCCCAAATATTTTAAACTTTAATCTAATGCTCAATAGCCAGTGGAAACGTAATTAAGTTTTACTTTACAGTCACTTATAAATACATACTTTGATTTTGATCTTCAAGATATTCCTGAAGAGCAAACTTATTCAAACTAAAACTCTGCTCTTGAATCTCTAAAGGAGTTAAGAAGCTACAAGGTCAAGAAAGGGAGCCATAAATTATCTTTGCAAAGTTACTGACTGAAGAACCAAGAAAAATGAAACCAAGAACTAAAAAAAATGATAATTTACTCCATTTTTTCTCTTATAAATGAGTAAACTAAAGATTAACATCATACAGAGAAATAAGATCAAGCTTTGAAGCCCTAGAACTTGAATTAAAACTCTAACTCTGATCATTGCTACCTGTGTGACCTTAGATCACTTAATATCACTGACCATCACTTTTATTTTCTGTAAAACAGATCCTTTTACTAGTTAGCCTTCAATTTCCTTTCTAGTTCTACATCTAAGATTTTATGAAGGGCCTTTCCTAAAGTTCCAAAGCTGGTAAGTAGAAGAAAAGGCATTAAATTTTTGCTAATAAAAATAAATTTTGTAGATATTTCCTGATTTTCAGAATATAATTGAGACCCATCACTTCACCTAAAGAGATTGGCCACCTATGTTTTCTGACTTGTTTTATTAAGACTGGTACTGACTTTGTTTCTATATGTGCACTTCTCCATTGATATGACATCATTTTCATGCCCATTTTTAATTCCTGATTTTCAGACTTCAAAAATCATTCCTCTTTTGTCTCATCCTGAAATTTTCTTCAGTACATGGACCCTCCTTTGAATGGAATATCCAACCATCTATTTGGCTTTCTCAAACTGGACTATTCATCTTCAATGCCATATGCCATTATTGAGTTCCTTCTGGGGCCCTCATTTGATAGACAAGTCAAAACTATTCTCAATTTGTCTCTCAGTCTTTTTCTGACTTTTAGATTTCGATGGGCCTTAAGAGCAATACACTTCTCCCCATCAACTACCTTTTGCATGTTGGCTTTCTCCTTACAAGTCAAGTTTCTTATAGGCATGGACTGTATAATTTCTTGTGTTTATGTCACTGAACATTGTAGATGGCATATAATAAACATTTAGCAAATGATTGTTTCTTTATTTTGTCTTTGTAAATATGTGTTCTGTATTTTGGTATTTATTCAATTTAACCATCATTGCTTAGGAATTAAAGCAGTGAAATAATCAAATAGTACATGTGGCTACACACCACACACACACACACACACACACACACACTCACACACATATATAAAATGGGCATCATTACATCATAAAATTTTCCATAGACCAAATTTCTAAAATTACTTTCCTCAGAAAATCTCTTTAATAAATCAGGATGAATATCAATCGAAGACCTAATACTACTAAAATAAAATTTTATATCACCAAACCTAGGCTTCTCTTATGAATATTGAATTAAATCACCAGAGTAAACATCAAGAAAAAATTAAGATTTCATCTTTTGCAGTGAGAAGAAAAATGCACAAAAAGCATTCATCATTTCACTAGCTTAGACATTTGACATCAGGGAAAGAAGTAATTTCACTGCATTCCTTTGAGATTTATATGAATTTACTTAGAACTTTTGTCTTAGTAGTTTTTTTCTCAAACATTTATAATTGGAATAAAGGGGAAAATGGAAATAAGTGTGTAATAAATCAAAGGGGCCATATTAGAACTTAGTCTTGGGTTCCAATCCCTCTGGCATTAATGAAGTTTCAACCTCAACCAAATCACTTAATTTCTCTGGGTCTCAGTTTCTTTTTTTCTAAAATGAAGTGATTTGATTAGATAGTATCTATGATTCTTTCTGGGCATGAAAATGATATACCACATCATGGAGAAGTACACATATGGAAAAAAAAATGTCAGTAACAGTCTTAATAAAACAAGTCATAAAATATAGATGGGCAATCTCTTTAGGTGAAGTGATGGGTCTCAATTATATTTTAAAGAGAATAATAATCATAGCTAGCATTTAAATATATATGTGTATATATATATATATATATATATTCATTTGATATTCACAATAACCTTGTGAAGTAAGCATTGCATCCCCATTTTACAGATGAGACTAAGAAAAAGAATGTGAGAGAGTTTGGCTGACTTGCCTAGAGTCACAGTATCTGAGGTAGTGTTTGAACTCAGGTTTTCCTGATTCTTAATTCATGGCTCTCAGTCACTTTTCTATCCAGTCAAAATTTCTACCATTTGACCATGACCTCCATGAATAAAGAGGCTATGTTTTATGTGTATTTATATTTCTTTTTGCAACTAAAACAGTGTTGTGAATACATTTGGCACTTATTAAATATTTGTTATTGAATGACATATAAATATATTATTTCAATTATATCATACACATTTTGCAAGACTCAATTCATGTTTCTCTATCCTATCCCAAGGAATATTTCTTCCCCATATGTTCCAGACAGAATTGATCTTTCCTTCTTCGGGCCACTGCATTGTTGTTATCTAGATATGTTGACATTTTGTATTCTGTCTTTTCAGACTACTTTGTGTACTTTAATGTACTATGGAAATATGAATTATATTCATAGTTTTGAAAAAAGAGAACTGTTGGAATCCTAATGTTAACTCAACTTGAAACTAGGTGATAACTCAAGGGAGATGTTAGAATCCTAGTGTTAACTCAATGGAATTGATACAATGCTTGTGTTCACACCTTTAGAGACCTCATATAATCAAGAAGTATTTAAGTACTTATTGGAGTTTGCAAGTATGGGAGACTCACAAAGTTAACTTTGTAACTTTGTGAATTCACACCTCCCTTAATCCCTGCCTCCAGAAAGAGGAGTCAACCTTTGGGAGATCATATATATATAGAAGCTCTTAGAGCTTCAAGTTAATTACTTCAGAACATTGCCAGGGGTCAGAGAGGATCACTCTGGGAGGAAGCCCACAAGCCCTCTCTCGGAGGCAAGAGAAATTCATTCCAACTTTACCTTGTTGCTGGCTGGAGGCTGAAGAAAGCAGAGGCAAAGGACAACTGCAAGAGCTCTTGGAACCAAGCCGAATAGGCCTCTAAGAAAACTAACCGGGCTATTTTGGAAGGATAAAATAAACATTTGAACTTTTATCACCTGGCTGTTTTGGAGTGACTATTACTTTTAACTGAAACTAAAGCTGCCTCCAGAAAACCTCCCCAAGAAACCTACTCCCAGAGAGAACCATTATATTTTAAAGAAGAGAACACCACACAGATGATTAGAAAATATGCATAGAAAAATGCTGAACTGTTTATGACAGGGATTATTATTATTATTTGCATTTGTCATTGACTCCTTCAGCAATCTGGTATAGCCCACGGGTCCTTTTTCAGAAAAAATATTCTTATTTTTTTCACTTCCAAGTTCATGATCCCCTTGAAATCCATTCATATACTATTTAGGAGATACCTGTGAAACCCAGGTCAAGAATTGTTGGTTTGTGTGTATATTCATGTATGTTTGTATTCACATATGTTTACATATATGTCTAATGTACATATATGCATATGTTCACATATTCAATGATTTTCCCATTTATATTAGCCATGGTTTATGTGGAGTTTCTGTGGGAAACATCAGAGGATATTAGAGGACTACAATCTAAATTTCACTTGATAATGTGACATGACAGCCAAGAAAGTTAAAATAGTTTAAACAGAACTGGATTTGACTTCAAGATCCCCTCAGACACTTACTAGCTATGTGATTCTGGGAAAGTCATTTAACTTCGCTCACTATGTTTTCTCAACTTATGGCAGCTAATGGATAAAGCACAGCCATTGGAGTAAAAAGAAGTAAATTCAAATCCTGCCTAGAATACTTACCTTGCTATGTGATGCTGTGTTTTGCCTCAGTTTCCTCAAATATCAAATAAAGATAATAATAGCATCTACTTTGTGGCACTTTTGAGGAAATAAAAGGTGATCATATATCTAAAGCTCTTTTTGAACCTTAAAGTACAATATGAATGATAATGTATTTTCTTAAAAAAATGTGTTTTGAGGATCAAATGAGAACATGTATCCAGTGATTTACAAATCTTGAAATTCTATATAAATGCTAATTGCTTAGATTGTTATTAATAGTTATATTAATTTATTTATTATCAATTATTATTGTTATTTACACTATTATTATTTTACATTATGAGGAGGATATTCTAGTAAATCTCAACTATAAGAACTGCCCTGTGTAAAGATATTAGTCTTTTTCTACTTTGCTCCAAAGTATAATTAAGGACTGTGAATATAAGTTGCTCAGAGGCCACTTTCAGTTATATATCAAGAAAAGGAAAGAAAAAAAAAGAAAGAAGGAAGGAAGGAAGGAAAGAAGAAGGAAAGAAAGAAACAACAAAGAAAGAGACAAAGGGAGAAAGGGAAGGAGGAATAAAAAGGAAGAAGGAAGGAAAGAAGGAAAGAAAGAAGAAAGAAGGAAGGAAGGAAGGAAGGAAGGAAAGAGAGAGAGAGAGAGAGAGAGAGAGAGAGAAAGAAAGAAAAACTTTCTAACAATTTGAATTACTCCATCTTGCCTCTGGAAGTAATAAACTCTCCCTAATACGAAGTCTTGAAACAAAACTCAAATTATTTGTTCCATTAATTATATAAGATACTAGTTCAAATATGAATAGAATTAGATGGACACCAAGATCTCTTGATACCAAAATGAATGTTCTTCTGATTTTGATCTCCATTTTTCCTCCTCACTCCCATACTCATCCCACTGCTCAATATCAGAAGATAGTTTTAATAAATAAAATGGGTTTTTAAGTTGGCAACATCCAGTTATTAGAACTCTGTTGTGCAGAGGTTTATTTCTTCTGCTTTCTTGAATATAGCAGCTCAAAATCTATATAGTTTTATCTTATAAAGATGAACTCAATTAAAAAAAAAACATGATAAAATAACAAACAAAAAATTCCTGTTGAAAATGGGGATATCAAGGTGATAGTCTTTGAAAAAAAAATTTCCATAAATTTATGCTCAGATTTTAGTCTACAGCAATGACCTTGACCCATGGTGCTTACCAGCACCTATCTGATACAGATATTCAATACAAGCATTCTAATAATGCTTACAAATAATCAAAACCTTTCCAAATGACTGAAATGAGCTAAGAACTGAGACAATAAATGTTTAATACTTTTTAATGGAAACTTTTAAAAAATATTCAAGTCATAGAATTTAAAATACTGAAATCATATGATCAACGGATTAGAATTGGATATCTACATGTCCACTGCATGGTATAAGATAAGTAGTTTATCAGATCATTGCAAACCTGAAAACTAGAAATAGTTTCCTTTTTTGTTTGTTTGCTTTTTAGGGCAAGATGAAAAGAGAGGCTGACAGTATCTTCCCTACCTGACAAAATCAGTCTCAACTTATTGATTGGTGTCCAAGGAGCAGGAGACAAAATGAATTATCTAATATGTTAAAACAAGGTCATTAAAAGGAAGTTGAAAGGGTTTTAGAGGTAGGCATTGTTGACTGCCAAATTATACTAGCTCACCAGTTCAATGCAACTCTATAAAATCTATTTCCACTCTTTCTTCCCCTGCCCTGCTTTCACTCAACTTTAGCCAACCAATGGAAATGAAAAAGCCTTCCTCAATGGGCTTATCTTATCAAAAGGTATCTTAAGGGAAGAAGAGCTAGCTAGCTAGTCAACCAGAATTTATTATTCCCTTATTGAATGTCAAGCATTGTGTTAAATTCTGGGGATATAAAGGAAGTCAAATATCTAATTCTTGTTCTCAAGGAGTTTTAACTTCATAATGCCTAAAGTACAGTTCAGAAGAGAAAGTGCAGAAATTATATTATCAATCCAAATAGAGTACTCACATCTCTCACTTTTTTCCCATTTCTTTACCTCCTTCACAATCCCTTTTTACCTTATATGAAGGCAAATTTCCAAATGTTATCATGTGCATAGAACCATTTTCAAGTTTTTTAGCATTATTCAAGTTCTTAGCATCTAACAACCACCATAACTACCACAGAGATAGTTTTGGTCTATTCCTTCTGCCCATCTGACACTGCCCTGAATACAGAAGATGTACTGTAGGCTACTGTTAGGGAGAGTAAAAGGTCTCCTCTAATCCAGCAGGCATCTCAGTTTCTTGGCAGGGATCCTGGGCATTTCCTTTCCTACAGGGCAAACTCTGAGTTTTGAAGGCCCATCAATCTGTCAATCCTTTCTCTTCCTAGGCCAAATAAAGTTTCCCACAGTGAATTACACTGTTTTTTCATAAAGAACTTTGTAAAGACTTTTACAAAATAATACAAATCCAAGGTTAGCACAATTAAAATAATAATGTAAATGATGACAATTAAAATATAAATGAAACAAAGAAGAAAGATGTCATTTTAAAAGAACATAAGTTTTTTTTTAGGGAGAAAATACCTTGATCAATTGATATTCTTATTAAACCTTGAATTATATTATTTTATGAATGGAATGTAAATGATTTGTATATTCAACATTGTAATGTTCTGGTTAGCTCTCTGGAGGTCTTGGGACCAGCCTTATTTTCAGCAGAATAATCACCCCTAGAATAGTCAGGGATAAAGTTCAAAGTCTTTGTTATCTCCTTCACAGTCTGTCTCCTTCATCTGGGGCCTGGCTAGCTTTCTGGTGGTCTCAGTGGAAAAATGCAAGAGGCAGGAGGGTCACCAGGATGGTCTGTCTTGAAGTCTGTGTCTGGCTGAGTTTGTCCCAGTTTATATACTCTATTACAATTATGTCATTATCATATACTGAGTATAAACCAATCATTATGTCACTAGGGAACAATTTGTTGTAAGATTAAATCAATCATACTGAACTAGAGAATGTACATACTAAACTAGATAATCATTGTGTTATCAATTCCACTGAATTAACATCTTGTTGTAGCATTAAATCAATCATACTGAGCCTTAAGTATATTTTTATAGAGTTCTGCCCTTTACACAACTTGTGTTTGGTTGGTTGAGCAAGGATAAGGTGGGAGGGAGAGGGGAATCCAGGGCAATGATTTCATCAAAATGAGAAGTTATATTTGGCTTAAGCCAATAGTCTGGTAATTTATAATTTAGATAGTTGAGTGGCCATATTGAATACTTAGATGACTTTCTCATCTGTGATCATGCAGCTAGCATATATCAATAGCAGTATTTGACCCCATGTCTTTTTCAGTCTAAATGAAAGTTTTAAATCCAGCCCTTTGTCCTCCATTCCCTTTAATATGTGTTTATAATAATGGGGAGGACAGTATCTTCTTTTTCTTTTCTAAAATCCCTTTGCTAAGGTTTTATTCATCTGTATAATCATAGAATAAAAGTGACTTTCAATTCTCAAAGAGAATGCTCATGGAGCTTGAAGTCTGGTAAATACTATCAAATTGGATGGGTTTCAATTATAGGAGCACTAATGAAATCTGTCTAGTAGCATCATACTACCTCTGGCATTTTTTGGCTTATTCTTTTGATTTCATTAGTGTAAAAACTACTATTCCATTCTATCACTCTTCTGTGTCATAGCCTAAGTAAATTTGTAGACTTCCATCACTGGAAGATTGGTCACTAATTTATGATTGACAATCAGGGGATAGTTGTAACAAAAAATTAGATGGACTGTGAATCGAGATTAGTATCCATAATGATGGAGGGAGTAACCATGATGATGAAACAAAAAGCAAGGGCATTTTTGAAGCATGAAAATATTGTTGCTGTTGCTGTTGACTATGTGATTATTATACCTCTTTCATAAACCAGTATGGCCAAATTGTTCAACAGTGAGTGGCCAACAAGCTAGATATGAGTCTTTTATTTTATCTTTAGACAATAAACCCGACTCACCATGTAGATAATATTTGAAGTCTTTCTCACTTGACAAAACCAGTGAGAATTGACAATACATTGCTATAATCTTTGAACATTCAATGCCTCTCTAGCTAGATATACATTTCTGTACCTCACAGTTACAGAAATCTTTGCTATTCACAAAATTCTTTTCATGTTGCAATATTGTAGGGGTCGACAATGTATATAAACAATAGGGAATCTGAGATATTTAAGCAACCAGCTTGAAGTCAGACTAGTTTGTGTCAACTTACTTAAAAGGGAAATAAAAGCAAGGTGGTCTTACTTTTGGAGTTTTCTTGAAAAAGATACTGGAGTGCTTTACTTTTTCTAGTTCACTTTACAGATTAAAAAAAAAAAACTGAGGCGACCTAGGTAAAGTGACATGTTTAGGATTACACAACCCGTATTTTAGGCTCAAATAGAACTTATAAAGAATAATTTTCTTGACTCCAAGCCTAGTCTGAGAGATTTAAGGAACTAGCTTGAAATCACAGTAGTTTGCATCAACTTGCTTAAAAGGGAAACAAAACCAAGGCTCTCTCACTCAGTAAATGAACAAGCATTTGTTGTGTGTATGTTGTACAAAATACTGAACTAAGTCGTGGGGAATACAAAGATTAAAAAAAAAGACTTTGCATTCCTTTAAGGACTTTGCATCCTACTGAAGGGGAAAATACATTTCAGTCATTTTTCAGTTTGGTCTAACTCTTTGTGACCTCTTTTGGAGATTTCTTGGAAAAGATACAAGAATGCTTTGCCTTTTCCATTTCACTTTATAGATGAGAAAACTGTGACTAGTCCAGGGTCATATAACTTGTACCTTAGACTAGAATCAAGCTCATGAAGGAGACTCCTCCTGACTCCAAATGTATATTGTTCTATCCACTACATCATTTAATGACTCATACAGCTACTATACTGTCTATCCATCCCATCTACCCATCTTCATCTACCCATGCATCATCTACCTACTTATCTATCATCTATCTATCTATCTATCTGTCTGTCTATCTATCCATCATCTATAATTATTGATGATGTAGTAGTATAGACATCAGAAAGGGGACCATATTCGAGATGAGCCCCAAGTTGAGCCTTGAAAGGAGCAAAATATCAAAAAAGGAGGAACTGAGAAGGAAAAAAAAATCCAAGAATGGAGATAGCCTAGATAAAGAGATGAAGATGGAAAATGTGAAAACCTAAGATGAAACTCAATTCTTTTGTTTCCAAGTCTATTTTAATTTTCACTTGCCCAGAGTTTAAGACCCATAAATAAAATAATTTAAAAAGTATTTATTAAGTATCTGCTATATACTAGTCACATTTGTCAAGTACTGAGGATAAAAAAATAAACCTCAAGGAGGTTTGAGAGGTTAGAGAGGAAATATCATTCCAGGAGTCCATGGTAATATCTGTTTCTAAACATGGCCTAATAGAATATTGCCCCCGGTATACTATATGCCTCTGTAATAGGTTATAGCTAAACCTATACTCATGAGGTGATTACGGTCAGGTCCTGTGACACATAGAGATGTCCAGGAGGGAAGCTCATAGGCTCTTTGGCAGATAGGATTATATACATATAGGAATAAGGGGATACTACTAGATGGTAAATTCTACTATGTAGGCATTTAGGAAACAAATATTTCTTCATTTCACACTTAAATAAAGATTGATTTTGTTTGGTGGAGCTGGAATTTCTATTTGCATTTAAAAAATGCCCATTCAGTTAGTTTGTTGTCCCTTTAGACATGGCAGAATACTCTTCTATGCTGGCCACTTTTGCTACCACTTCAGTGTCATCTATGTAAAGAAAAAAAGAGAGGAAAAAAGAAGACATTGATATTCATCTGACCCATAATTAGAGCCAGCACTACCAACATTTTCCCTTCTGTCTTTAATAGCTGAATCTTTACTGTCTAAGTAAATCTTCTTTTATACTCTTAACCTAGGCCAAGTGAATGATTGAAATATGACCTTTATCAGAGTTTACAACTCAACATCATTGACCCTTCTGCTTTTTTCCTCATACATGGCATTCTATCTCTCAACTCTGTGATTTTTTTTTTACTCTATATTTCTCATGCCTGGCTATTCCAACTCACTTCTACTCCTGTTTTCTGTAACTTTCTTCAGCACTTCAGCTCAAATCTCACCTTCTACAAAATTTTATTCTTTACATCTTCACCTTTTTCAGTGCTAGTACATTTCTTTTGAAATTGTCTTCTATTTATACCATACATATTTTATATATACATATTTATTTGCATATTGTCTCCCCAATAAAATGAGAACTTCTTGATAACAGGGACTGTTTTATTTATTTATTTTTCCTTTCTTTGTATTTTCTGTACTTAGCAAAGTAGCTAATTAATAGGTGCTCAATAAGGGCTTTTTGACAGACCCTGACACCTACAATTAGAATGGCAACCATTAGTCATGTACCATATCCAGTCACTCTCTAATAATTCTCCCAGAGTTATCTTCTCTCCTAACAATGAACAAAGTATGCAGTTGCAATGGTAGTCTGGTCTTTCTCCACCAGAATGTTAAGTAACCTTAAATAATGAATTAAAGGTAAAAGGGAAGGAAAGCAAAAGAAGATTTATGGACTCTCTGTTATTTATAAAAAGGAGTGGTTATATCTATTGAACAGATTCCCTTTAATAATGAAAACATTGACTATTTCAGAGAAAATAGTATTTCAGTAAGTCAATAAATACTTATTAAGCACCTACAATATGCCAGACATTACAGTAAATGGCTGTTGTCCTTTGCATTAAATCTTTGTAAACACCATATCTCTTTCACCAAAGAAACCAGTATCTGGATCAAGATTTTAATTTCCGGGAACAGGGGGGCGGAGCCAAGATGGCGGAGAAGACACACGCGTCTTTCTAAGCTCTTCTCTTACCCTCTTTATCAATATTATATCGAGCCTCAAAAATAGTCTTGACTGCTACAATTCGTAAAGATAAGAAGTAGAACAACTCACCGGCCGAAGACAATCTGCAGTCTCCAAAAAGGTTGGTTCAGGGGCCAGGGGGAGATCAGCGCAGACTGGGAGAGAAATTAGGTTCCGAGGAGAGTCTCAAACCCAGGGTGAAGGCACAGATCTCAGCATTAGCGCGCAGCCCCAACCCGCAGTAAGGGCTTTTCCTTGGGCAGTTGTGATCCTGCACGGCAGGAGGACGCAGCCCGGGTTAGCCTCCAATCTGCGTAGGGGGGAGCTCGGCTTAGGGCCATAGAGCTTTTCCAGGGCCGATTTGCATCAGGCAGAGACACTGGGCAGAGTTTGTGGCTGTCTGCATTCTGCGGTTTGGGCTCAGCTGCTAATACTCACAGTCCCACAAGAGGCTCCGGCCTGGGGCGTGACACTTTCACCACTTAGTCTCTAGCCGAGGGCAATCGATAATCCACTCAGCCCTACTAAGCAGTTTGATAGCTCGGCCAGTGCTGAATCCACTTCCTGTTGGGGAAGGAAAACTCTCACCCAGAGCACTCCCATACCTTGGAGCCGAAATCGGTTTACATCTTTCCCTGCTCTGCAGAGGAAGCTGTAACCCCTTGCCTAGGAGACCACCTAAAGGCTTTAAAACATGAATAAAAAGATGAAAAGAAGATCGACAGCTTCTATGCAGAAAAGAGCAGGTCAGCAAACCTGAAGAGACCTCAAACAGCAAAAATGCATCAGACTGCCTCCTTACATAATGCTCTCAAGAAGAGACCATTAAAAGTCTCAAAAGAGAGTTAGAAGATAAATGGGGAAAGGAAAGAGAAGCCTTACAAGAGAGCAACAACTTCCTGAAATACGAATTGGAAAAGTTAAAAAATTCCCAGGAAGTGCAAATTGGTGAATTGGAAAAAATAAAAAAATCACAGGAAAGTAAGAATTGTGAATTGGAAAAAATAAAGAATTCACTAGAAAGTAGGATCCGTGAATTGGAAAGAAAATAATTCACTAAAAAAAATTAGTGAAATGGAAAAAATTCCACAGACCAAAACAATACATTCAAAACTCAATTGACATATACAGAAAGAAGTAAAAAGCTAATGAAGAAAATAATTCTTTAAAAATTAGAACTGAACAAATTGAAACTAATGATGCATTGAGACAGCAAGAATCAGTCAAGCAAAACCAAAAAATGACAAACTGGAAAAAACCATGAATTATCTACTTGCTAAAATGACAGACTTGGAAAATAGATCTAGGAGAGATAATCTGAGGATTATTGGACTTTCCGAAAACTATGATGAAAAAAAGAGCCTAGATACTATTTTACAAGAAATCATCAAAGAGAACTGCCCAGATGTAATAGAATCAGAAGGTAAAATAGGCATTGAAAGAATTCATCGAACACCTTCTGAAAGAAACCCTAAAATAAAAACCCCAAGGAATATTGTGGCAAAATTTCAGAACTATCAGATTAAGGAAAAAATTTTACAAGCAGCCAAAAAAAAACCATTTAAATACCGAGGTGCCACAATAAGGATCACCCAAGATCTGGCTGCCTCTACATTAAAGGAAAGAAGGGCCTGATATATGATATTCCGAAAGGCACAAGAACTTGAGGATGCAGCCAAGAATAAACTACCCAGCTAAGCTGAGCATTTTCTTCCAGGGAAGAAGATGGACGTTTAATGAAACAAATGAATTCCATTTGTTTCTGAAGAAAAAACCAGAACTAAACAAAAAATTTGATCTCCAAGAATAGAACTCAAGAGATGCAGAAAAAGGTAAAAATAACTCTTGAGAATTGTATTTCTGTTGTGGATATACAAAAAAATACATAAAATTTGATAGTACTGATATAACATAAAAAGGAAGTAGATATGGAAAAGGGATGATGGCAGAATAAGGTGGGAAGGAGGGATAAAAGAGGGAAACCACATCCCACAAAGAGGCTAAGAACTTATCATATCTGAGAGGAATTTAGAGAGGGGAGGAACATTGTGTGAATCTTACTCTCATCAGAGTTAGCTCAAAGGAAAAATAATTGACATTTGTTTTAGAGAAAATTCTCTCTCCTCATTAAAAACGGGGAGAGGAAAAGGAAAAGAAAAGAGTAATAAGGAAGGAAGGGGAAAGACTCAAAGGGGGAGGGAGGGATTATAAGAGGATAAGTATCGTGATACAAGAGGGGTACATAAGTTTAAAAGGGGAAAGAGGGTTGGGGAGGCAAGAATAAGTAAAGCACAATCTGGGGTTATTAGGATGGCAGGAAATACAGATTTAGTAATTCTAACCTAAATGTGAATGGATGAACTCCCCATAAAGAGGAGGCAGATAGCAGACTGGATCAAAAGTCAGAACCCTACAATATGTTGTTTACAAGAAACACATTTAAAGCAGGGGATACATATAGAGTAAAGGTAAAAGGCTGGAGCAAATCTATCTATGACTTCAGGTGAAGTCAAAAAGAGGGTAGCCATCCTTATCTCAGATCAAGCAAAAGTAAAATTGATCTAATTAAAGAGATAAGGAAGGAAACTACATCCTGCTAAAGGGTCAGCATAAACAACGAAGCAATATCAATATTAAACATTTATGCACCAAGTGGTATGGCACTCAGCTTCCTAAAGGAGAAGTTAAGAGAGTTGCAAGAAGAAATAGACAACAAAACTGTAATAGTAGGAGATCTCAACCTTGCACTCTCAGAATTAGACAAATCAAACCACAAAACAAATAAGAAAGAAATTAAAAAGTAAATATAATATTAGAAAATTAGGTATGTTGGATCTTTGGAGAAAATTGAATGGAGATAGAAGAGAATATACTTTCTTCTCAGCAGTTCATGGAACCTATTCAAAAATTGACCATATATTAGGACATAAAGACCTCAAAATTAAATGCAAGAAAGCAGAAATAGTAAATGCTTTCTTTTCAGATCATGATGCAATAAAACTACATTCAACAAAAAGTTAGGGAAATAGACCAAAAAGTAATTGGAAACTAAACAATCTCATCTTAAAGAATGATTGGGTGAAGCAGCAAATTATAGATACAATTAATAATTTCACTCAAGATAATGACAATGATGAGACATCATACCAAAATTTGTGGGATGCAGCCAAAGCGGTAATAAGAGGAATTTTATATCCTTAGAGGCTTACTTGAATAAAACAGAAAAGAAAAGATTAATGAATTGGGCTTAACTAAAAAACTAAAAAGACCAAATTAAAAACCCCAATCAAATACTAAATTGGAAATTCTAAAATTAAAAGGAGAAATTAAAATATTGAAAGTAAAAAACTATTGAACTAATTAATAAAACTAAGAGTTGGTTCTATGAAAAAGCCAATAAAATAGATAAGCCTTTAGTAAATCTGATTAGAAAAAGGAGGGAAGAAATGAAATTAGTAGTCTTAAAATGAAAGGAGAACTTTCCACCAATGAAGAGGAAATTAGAGAAATTATAAGGAGTTATTTTGCTCAACTTTATGCCAATAAATTTGATAACCTAAGTGAAATGGATGACTACCTCCAAAATACAGACTTCCCAGACTAACAGAGGAAGAAGTAAATTGCTTGAATAGTCCCATTTCAGAAAAAGAAATAGAACAGGCAATTAAACAACTCCCTAAGAAAAATCCCAGGACCAGATGGATTTACATGTGAATTTTACCAAACATTTAAAGAACAATTGGCCCCAATGCTATATAAATTATTTGATAAAATAGGGAATGAAGGAGTCCTACCAAATTCCTTCTATGACACACACACGGTACTGATACCTAAACCAGGTAGGCTGAAAACAGAGAAAGAAAATTATAGACCAATCTCCTAATGAATATTGATGCTAAAATCTTAAATAAGATATTAGCAAAAGACTACAGAAAATCATCTCCAAGATAATACACTATGATCAAGTAGGATTTATACCAGGAATGCAGGGCTGGTTCAATATTAGGAAAACTATCAATATAATTGGCCATGTCAATAACCAAATTAACAAAACCATATGATCATCTCAATAGATGCAGAAAAAGCATTTGATAAAATCCAACATCCATTCCTATTAAAAACACTTGAGAGTATAGGAATAAATGGACTTTTCCTTAAAATAATCAGCAGCATCTATTTAAAACCATCAGTAAGCATCATATGTAATGGAGACAAACTGCAACCATTCCCAATAAGATCTGAGTGAAACAAGGTTGCCCACTATCACCGTTACTATTTAATATTGTATTAGAAACGCTAGCTATAGCAATAAGAGCTGAGAAAGAGATTAAAGGAATAAGAATAGGCAATGAGGAAGCCAAATTATCACTCTTTGCCGATGACATGATGGTATACTTAGAGAACCCCAGAGATTCTGCTAAAAGTTATTAGAAATAATCCACAACTTTAGCAAAGTTGCTGGTTATAAAATAAACCACATAAGTCATCAGCATTCTTATATATCACTAACAAAATCCAACAGTCAGAGTTACAAAGAGAAATTCCATTTAAAGTAACTACTGATAATATAAAATATTTAGGAATCTATCTGCCAAGGGAAAATCAGAAACTATATGAGCAAAATTACAGACCACTTTTCACACAAATTAAGTCTGATCTAACCAATTGGAAAAATATTAAATGCTCTTGGATAGGTCGAGCAAATATAATAAAGATGACAATATTACCTAAACTAATCTATTTATTTAGCGCTATACCAATCAGACTCCCAAAAACTATTTTAATGACCTAGAAAAATAACAACAAAGTTCATATGGAAAACAAAAGGTCAAGAATTTCAAGGAATTAATAAAAAAAATCAAATGATGGTGGCTTAGCTGTACCAGATCTAAAACTATACTATAGAGCAGCAGTTACCAAAACTATTTGGTATTGGCTAAGGAATAGATTAGTTGATCAGTGGAATAGATTAGGTTCAAGGGATAAAACAGTCAACAAATATAGCAACCTAGTCTTTGACAAACCCAAAGATCCCAGCTTTTGGGATAAGAACTTACTGTTTGATAAAAATTGCTGGGAAAATTGGAAACTAATATGGCAGAAACTAGGCATTGATCCATACTTAACGCCGATACCAAGATAAGGTCAAAATGGGTTCATGACCTAGGCATAAAGAATGAAATTATTAATAAATTAGAGGAACATAGGATAGTTTACCTCTCAGACCTGTGGAAGGGGAAGGTTTTTATGACCAACAGAACTAGCGATCATTACTGATCACAAAATAGAAAATTTCGATTATACAAACTGAAAAGTTTTGTACAAACAAAACTAATGCAGACAAGATTAGAAGGAAGCAATAAACTGGGAAAATATTTTTATAGTCAAAGGTTCTGATAAAGGCCTCATTTCCAAAATATATAGAGAATTAACTCTAATTTATAAAAATCAAGCCATTCTCCAATTGAAAATGGTCAAAGGATATGAACAGACAATTCTCAGATGAAGAAATTGAAACTATTTCTAGTCATATGAAAAGATGCTCCAAGTCATTATTAATCAGAGAAATGCAAATTAAGACAACTCTAAGATACCACTACACACCAGTCAGATTGGCTAAGATGACAGGAAAAAATAATGATGATTGTTGGAGGGGATATGGGAAAACTGGGACATTGATTCATTGTTGGTGGAGTTGTGAACGAATCCAACCATTTTGGAGAGTAGTTTGGAACTATGCTCAAAAAGTTATCAAAATGTGCATACCCTTTGATCCAGCAGTGTTACTACTGGGATTATATCCCAAAGAGATTATAAAGAAGGGAAAGGGACCTGTATGTGCACGAATGTTTGTGGCAGCCCTTTTTGTATTGGCTAGAAACTGGAAACTGAATGGATGTCCATCAGTTGGAGAATGGCTGAATAAATTGTGGTATATGAAAATTATGGAATATTACTGTTCTGTAAGAAATGACCAACAGGATGATTTCAGAAAGGCCTGGAGAGACTTACACAAACTGATGCTAAGTGAAATGAGCAGGACCAGGAGATCATTATATACTTCAACAACAATACTAGATGATGACCAGTCCTGATGGATCAGGCCATCCTCAGCAACGAGATCAACCAAATCATTTCTAATGGAGCAGTAATGAACTGAACTAGCTATACCCAGAAAAAGAACTCTGGGAGATGACTAAAAACCATTACATTGAATTCCCAGTCCCTATATTTATGCACACCTGCATCTTTGATTTCCTTCACAAGCTAATTGTACAATAATTCAGAGTCTGATTCTTTTTGTACAGCAAAATAATGTTTTGGTCATGTATACTTATTGTGTATCTAAGTTATATTTTAATATATTTAACATCTACTGGTCATCCTGCCATTAAGGGAGGGTGGGGGGTAAGAGGTGAAAAATTGGAACAAGAGGTTTGGCAATTGTTAATGCTGTAAAGTTACCCATGTATATATCCTGTAAATTAAAGGCTATTAAATTAAAAAAAAAAAAAATTGGAAAAAAAAAAAAAGATTTTAATTTCCCTGCTCCTGTCACTTCAAACAAGTTCTGTTGATGTCATGTCTGGATTCTAAACCAGTAAGATCCATCATCTTTGACCAGGAACTCTCCCTCTGCTGAAGAGAAACACATACAATTTTAACTGGAAAAGCCAAGTGAAATTAAGAGGATAGCTCTAATGGACATCCATTTCTTTCATCAAATTAACATGTCTTTCTCCCATCTCTGTAAAAAGGCCTCTTATTGAAACTTCATCCACTTCAGAATCACTGAGAATGGAGCCATTTGGATGGAGCATGATCACCTCAAAGAAATGAATGTTATCCTAAAATATTTTCACTGATCTTGATAGTTATACTATAGAGATTCTTTCATGGCTTGCATTTAGGAGCCAGAGAAATTAATCTAAATCTCAGTAGTGGGGATTGGGTTTATAAAAGAACTGTTCATCATTTAGAGAGTTGTGAAGTATGGCCCATTTCTCATAACAATAGTTATTTCTATATTATTAAAACTCTTATAAAGTGCTCTTCTTACAAGGGCTCTTCACTTGGGGTCTTTGATTTCTCTCTCTCCCTCCCTCTTCTCCCCTTTCTCCTTCCTCCCCCCTTCTCTCGAGCAGGTTATATGTATTTGTGTATTAAATAATAAAATGCTTAATTTTCTTTGTAATAATATATATTTTATTTTATGCATTTAAAGCCATTATTCTGAAAAGGAATCTATTGGCCACCTGGGAGAGCCAATGGGGGCCATGCCAAAATATTAATAATTTCAGGCATATTGAGAATATTGTGAAAATATTTGTGAGAAAATTAACATCAACGTTTTGCAGAAATGAACTAAAAGTAAAGTAAACCTAACTAAAAACAACAGAAGAAAAATTGCAGAATAAAACTTTGGATTTATTACAAAGGAAAACTTCCCAATAATCAGGATGACCTCAAATAGGATGGGCTGTCTATCGAAACATAGATATCACCATTCTGACAAAATATTCTGAAATGTTAACAACAAGAAGTGCCCTGGGACACCTTTCAGTTGCAAAAGATTCAGAGGGTTAATGAATCATTCTGTAATTTAAAAACACAGTAGATGTCAGATTTGAGCTTCAAAACTGATTCCAAACTCTTGAGTCCAAAGACAAATGCAATTTCTTCTTCATTATATCTTTCTGAAAAATGGGTACATATCTATGTTTGGGGAATAGACTTGAGAGAGGATATTTCAAGAATCAGTGGATTGGGTTGATTTATAAGAGCCCATCCACTGTAATAAACATATCCATATGAGATTTTCTATAACACTAAAAAACATATAAATATGATATTTTCTATAATTTTCCCTTTCACCATACTGGTTTTATAATAATTTTATACAAACTTGTGGCAATCAATCAATACCACTTATTGGATGTCTTTTATATATCAAAGCTGATGCTAGGCACTGAGGTTATCAATGCAAAAGAAGAAAGTCTTTAGATTTTCAGAGAGCACTACATTTTCCACCTATGTATTTTTGAAATAGCTTCCTCTGGTGATTAAAATAAACACCTAACTTAGCCCTAATTCCTATATTCCTATTTCCTTCTAAATGGCTTAACCACTATTTTTTGTAAAATAATTTTATTTTCGAAATAAATGCAAAGATAGTTTTCAACATTCACCTTGTAAAATCTTGTGCTCCAAATTCGTCTTGCTTCCTTCCCCCCTCCCCTTCTCCTAGACAGCATGTAATCCAGCATATGTTAAACATATGCAATTCTTTTATCCATATTTCCACAATTATGCTGTACAAGAAAAATCAGATCACTCTGGTGATTAAAATAAACACCTAACTTAGCCCTAATTCCTATATCCCTATTTCCTTCTAAATGGCTTAACCACTATTTTTTGTAAAATAATTTTATTTTCAAAATAAATGCAAAGATAGTTTTCAACATTCACCTTGTAAAATCTTGTGCTCCAAATTCGTCTTGCTTCCTTCCCCCCTCCCCTTCTCCTAGACAGCATGTAATCCAGCATATGTTAAACATATGCAATTCTTTTATCCATATTTCCACAATTATGCTGCACAAGAAAAATCAGATCAAAAAGGAAAAAAATGAGAGAGAAAAGAAAAATCAAGCAAACAACAAAAAAGTGAAAATACTATTTTGTGATCTATACTCAGTCCCATAGTTCTCTCTTTGGATGCAGATGGCTCTCTCCATCACAAGACCATGGGAACTGGTCTGACTCTGTTGAAAAGAGCCATGACAATCAGAATTGATCATTATATAATCTAGTTGTTGGTGCATACAATGTCTTCTTGACTCTTCTAACTCTACTTAGCATCAATTCATGTAAATCTCTCCAGACATTTCTAAAATAATCCTGTTGATTATTTCTTATAGGAAAAATAATATTCCATAAAATTCATATACCAAAAGTTATTCAACCATTCTCCAACTGATGGGCATCCAACTCAGTTTCTAGCTCCCCACCACTAGAAAAAGGGCTGCTACAAACATTTTTGCACATAAGACTACCTTTTGAATGAAACCTTTCCTGATGCACCACCAACCCTGCAAATTGCAATTAGTTTTTTTTTTTTTTTTTGTTTTTTTTTTTATCAATATTTCTTACATTCTTTAGTGCGGATATTGTGTTTCACCCTATAAAATGAAAGCTCCTTAGGGACTTCATTTTTGTTTTGTTTTATTTTTGCAAGCCTAACAGCAGAATTCTTGCTTTAGAAGATAAATGTAATGTATGCTTTATTAGTAGTAATAGTAACAACAATAATAATAACCAGTTAGTGTAAAGTATGGGCTAGCTCCCTAGAGGGCTTCAGGGTCAGCCAGAGCCAGGATAAATCAAAGTCCTTGGTCTTTAGGGGGAGAAGTGAAGAAGGCAGGCAACTTACCACAAGGCTTGCCAAAGATATATCCTGCATTGTGGACTCAGGAGTCGCCAGCCTCTCTCCTCCTATTCCTCCTGCCAAGTGACTCTGGCTTCTCTTTCCCCATCCTCCAATCCTTGCCTAGGATTATCTTCACACCAAACATTTAGCAAACAGCAATGGGGAGGAGAGCCATTATCCAAATATATACTAATTGAGTCATTATCTTACATCGAATAAGTAATTAGCCTTAAGTGCTCTGTTGCCTGATTCAAACATACCTTTTTGGAATTTCAGCCTTCTACAAGTTAATTAACTTTTTAAAAATTTGTTTTTTCTCCTATATTTACATAACTAATACTGGGTTTCTCATGTATGTAAAATAAAAAGGTGAACTATAATGTTCCTTTCATGTATTTCGAGTTCTAAATTCTATAATCTTCACTTATAAAGTGTTTTTTAATTGCACATGAATGATAAAAACTTTAGAAGACATTAAAAATAATACCACATCATACTTATGGCATATGTGAATTGGTGCATAATGTACTCATTGTCATATCATAACTTTTGTATTTTTAATACTTCAGTATTGTGCATATGAAGTAATTCACATTTGATATGCTTAATATGGATATGTTGGTACCTATTCTTCATATCACATATATAGACTTTTTTTGATTTAAGGAATCATCATAATGCAAAATGCCCTGTTCAGTTAGTTCTTAAGATCAACTCCACCATATTTACTTTCATCAACCCCTGTCTTTTGATTTCTCCTTCCTCTCCTGCATTGTTCAATTGACTTTCACAGTTGGGTGGGCTCTTTCAATTAAAAGGATAAAGATCAACTCCACTCAGTTTCTGGACCTATTGCTGGAGATAATTTTCCTTTTTCTGTACAACTGCTGAAAAGAGTCTCTTTTCTTAAGATTTACACTCTCTTTGCACAGTTTTCACAAGGTGAATGTTCATGGAATGTCGTTGAAGGGGTTTTGGTATTTCATCCACGTTATCAGTAGGCTTCAGTTTCTGCCTCTAAAGATAACTGTTTTACTGGCTATATGAATTCAAGAATACTGGGGATGGCTGCCTTTTCTATATTCCTCACTTGTTACCTTAATAGAATAATTGAGAAATTAATTATATCTTGAGTTAGCATATCAGAAGTTCCTATGACTTTTACAAAGATTGGGGAAGAAACACACTTCTCAAAAATTTCTGTAATACCTGTCAAATAACAGAGATTTCAAAAATTATCCTCCTGAAGGAAAGTCTGAGGTTTTCAAAAATAGATCTGTATTTTAAATATGTCTAAATCATTTGAAATGAAAACAAGGGAATATTAGGCTGGTTTCCCTTGATTAGTCGATTGGTTTTAGTTTTTTCCCCCGTTAAATAGGGAAATAAATACTGAAATACTATATTGAAATAAAATAATATTCTGGTCACTATAGTGAAAATATCTAGGCTGGTTTCTTTATTCTAGTAATAAATAATTAGTTCTTTAAGTTTCAACTTTTGAGATTCTATATCCTCAAAATTCTAAAAATCATTCCCCATTCAAGATCAAAACTACTAATTATTCTGCCCTTAGAATATCAACTGGACTGTATAGGAAGGCATCAGCATGTTTACTGTTAAATTTTTTTTCCATTCTTTCAATTAAAATGAAATATCAACAAGTATATATTAAGCAAATACTATATCTAGGGAACTATTGTGTAGGTGGCAGGAATGCTCACAAAGAGGAAATAACAGGTCATTGATTCAATTGACAGGGCATTGTGAATGGAAAAAAAGATGTCAATATTCTCTGTACACACGAATGTATAATTGAACAGAAAGAGAAACAAGCTTTCACCTGTCTTGACATGCTGGGGATGGTGTGCTCATGTGCTCACCCCTCATATGAAATGATCAAAAGTGATACCTTGTATAACTAGAAATTATATCTAGGATTTTCATGATATTTAATTTCAACTCCGAAATGTAAATCTATAAAATAGTTTACTCTAATTTCAAGTCTGTGATTTTATGATAATATCTTCATTTGTGAATTCTAAGGTTGGAAAAATACCCTATACACACACACACACACACACACACACACACACACATATATATATATATATATATATATTAAATGATTCTCTGATAATTTTTTCTAAATGACTTTTACCCTATTCTGTTAATTTTCTACATTTTGTCACTTTATCCATTTCTCTGGCCCATAATACAAGGAAGCAAAATATGTCAATATAAAACTCTTAAAAGAATATCACATTAAATTTCATCTCAATTTAATGGATTTTCCCCAGTATTAAAATGAATTAGAAGAACTACAAATAAAATTAATTTTTCTAAAGACTCCATTGAAAATGATCCTTTGATCATGGATTTCATTTATTTAGACATGCTTCTTGAAAATATCTCCTGTATCAAAAATTGTATTTAAGACCACTCTACGTACCAAAGAAATTCAAAGCATAATCTTTAGATTTGAGAGGCATTTGTTTCCGTTGGAGAGGTATGACTTGTCATCTGTAAAATAAAAGGATTAGACCAGGTTCCCTCCAGTTGAAAAGGCACAATGATAGTAATGACAAAGAAAACTACCAAATCCAAATGAAACTGCAACTAGAACTTTAGAATATGACTATAACAACTTGCATGGAATTTGCCTCCTTCTGAGAAAAAGATATCATGTATAGGCAACATGAGTTGACTAAGAAAAGTAAAAGATTACCATCCCTTCTTCCTTCCATTCTTATGGCATGAGAAATATACTTGTTATATTGTTCCACCATTTCCTTTCTCCTCACTTCCAGGTGCAGGAGACTTAATTCCCACTGGACCAATAATTGTGTTATCATGACCTTAGAGTTAAAATTCTAAACTGGAAGTTCTAGCCAGTTTGTCCAGCAGGAAAATCCTCAGAAGCCAGAAATTGGACCTATGGAGGACTTTAGACATGGAACTTGGACTCTGCTATATAGAAACGTAGCTGAGCTATAAATCAAATGCTTTCCCTTTCTCAAACTATGACATGGTGGTATTGGGAAGAATTATGCCTGCATATGTTAAAGAAGTACATTAGTGAAACTGTAGTTAAACTTTTCAAGTGATTTTTTAAAACAAAAAGTGAACCTAATCATAAAATAGAATGGAATTGGAGTATAGACGATATTGTCTATGACTGGAGAAACACAATTATCGGTGTTGAAGCCAATGGCAGAAAGACTAGACATAACTAGACCTCTGTAAGGATATTGAGAACATCCTAGGGTGTGGATGAAATGGAATATGGCTGTTCTTCTGAATAATTTCACATACTTAATAGGTACATAGGAATTATCTATTTTCTCTTCCATTAGAATATAGGTGCCTTGAGAGTAAGAGTTTTATATTTGTTTGCTTGTTTTGTCTTTCTTTCTGTCCTCAATGCTAATCCCTATATCTATTTCAAAAGAAATATTTATTAAATGCTTATTGACTGTCTGAGTATAACTTATATACTTTAACATTTTGAGGATTTGTCTACACTTGATACCTACTATATATATCATAGGCAGAACTTGGGTTGAAATCTTTCTGATATCAAAACTAACCCTAATCCACCAAATCTTTCTTTCTAAATGGGATATGACAAATACTATCTAAAGATATCAACACAGTTCACATCTGCTTTGACATGTTTGTGACCTCTCTCATAGTATTGCAACAAGCCAGTGGTTCTGGCTCTGTCATTTTCATCAGAACCCAGCCACTTCCATCCAACATTTACCTGATTATAGTTTCTATAATGATGAGCAGATGGATAACCATCTGCTAATTATTATCTCTGTGTATCTGACTGCCTCAGTTCAATGACATCATTTAGTGTGTTTGCACTTTGTCTGGACAATATTTGAAGGGCTATTGTTTGGCAGTGCTACATCTCCTGAAGGATACTGCTTGGGTGGTGAGTGACAGTGTACATAGAATTTTGCTGTGTTCCATAAAGTTGTAGTCTTGGAACCAGTAAGATCTTTCTTCAAATGGTACCCATAATATACCCTCAGTATGATTTTTTCAAGTAATGTCTATGCTCATAACTCATCTATAAATTACAAATTATAATAACATGCCATTAAAATGATAAAGAGTTTATCATGTTATTTTAAAATTCACAAGCTAAGTCACTGTAAGAATAAAAAAAATCACTGTCATTTATCTGAATTCATACTACATTGTACAAATTCACATTACATATTTTCATTAGTCTAGAACCAATTATCATAATTTTACATAAGTATGAATTTGAATACATATAACCACTTTATAGAATTGGTTATTCACAGAACTCTAGATTAAGCCGAATAAGAAAATATAGAGTGTTTCATAAATCTTTAGGTGCTATGTAAATATTGATAATGAGATTAATAAAAATTATGATCTACAGCTGTGAGAGTTTTCACTTCATTTTATGAAACTTATGTGCTCTGCATGAAATTAAAGATTTCTATTCTTAATTAGGAAATGTCTTCTTGGCCATTTCTGGAGGTCAAAGAATTATTTTGAGCCACCTTTAATCACAGTTCAGAGTATTTTTTAGGAAACTAAGAGGCAATAGGGAGATTTTCAAGTTTATGGTATCACTGAAAGTTTGACAGGCTACTAGAGATAGCATTCACTTAAGACTCCTTAAACTCCTTAAAAAATAAAAATGATCAAAAAAAGAAAAAGAGGAAAAAAAACGTACAACAGCTAAATGAAAAAAAAATACTCCTTAAAAGTTAGAATAGATCAAGTGAAAACTAATGTCTCTGAGACATTAATAATCAATGAACAAATTCAAAAGAATGAAAAAAATAGAAAAGAAATGTAAAATACCTCATGGAAAAAAGCTGATCAGGAAAATAGACTTAGGAGAAACACTATCAGTATTATCTGACTACCTGAAAGTCAATGAAAAAGGAGGACTTGAACAGCCTTTTTCAGGAAATCAAGAAAAATTCCTTTGATATCCTGAAACCAGAAGGCAAATAGGCATTGAAAGAATACAATGATCATATCAGGAAAGTGTTAACATAAAATCTCCAAGGAACATTATGTTTAAATGTCAGAACTATTAGGTCAAGGGAAAAATACTAGAAGTGGCAAGAAAGAAACAAATTCAAGTATCAGCAAGTGACAAGTATTACACAAGATTTAGTAGCTTCAACATTAAAGAATCAGAGGTCATGGAACATGATATTCTGGAAAAGAAAGGAGCTAGGACTACAACCAAGAATCACTTACCCAGCAAAATTAATCATAATATATTAAGGGAGGAAATAAGTATTCAAAGAAATAGAAGAGTTTCAAGCATTTATAAGAGAATAGAATTAAACCAAAAAATTATTCTCTAATATCAAGACCCAAGAGAAACATAAAAAGGTAAAAAGAGAAAATAAAATAAAAGGGATTAAATAGGCATAAATAGTTTATATTTCTATATGGAAAGATGATTCTTGTAATTCTGAAATGTATCACTAATAATACAGTTAGAAGGAATATACATTGATAGAGGAATGGATATAAGGTGAATTTAAGGGAATGACAAAAATTAATTAAGGGGTAAGAAAAAGGAGTACATTGTATACAGAAGCAAGGGAGAGGTGAAATGGAGTAAATAATTTCACATGAAAAAGTGGGAAAGATCTATAATAGAAGGGGAAGATGGGAGGATGGGTAATGGACATTGCTTGAACCTTACTCTTATCAGTATTGGCTGATAAAGAAATCTATCTCACCCAAGAAGAAAGTAAGAGGGGAGAAGATTAAGAAA
This sequence comes from Sarcophilus harrisii, assembly GCF_902635505.1. Taxonomy (NCBI): domain Eukaryota; kingdom Metazoa; phylum Chordata; class Mammalia; order Dasyuromorphia; family Dasyuridae; genus Sarcophilus; species Sarcophilus harrisii. The sequence continues at coordinate 516,452,352 of NC_045428.1, forward strand.
AGGTATGTGTGTGGAAACCAACACAATAGGGGGGAGATTGGGCGAGGTTGTAGGCAGAAGTAAATTGTTTCCACTTTTGAAAGGATAAAAGGAGAGAGAACAAATGGTAGAAAAAATGGAATGGAGGGAATGCTGTTAGCAAACATGAGTGTGAATATGAATGGATGAACTATCCCATAAAATAGGAACAGATAGCAATGGATCAAAACCCAGAATACTATAGCATAGTGTTTAAAAGGAACTCTCAGTGTAATAGGTTGTATTCACAAAGCATAATAGTTAATGACTATACTTAATCTAGTGTTTGATAAACCTAAAGACCCCAGTTTCTGGGAGAAGTCATTATTTGACAAAATTGTTGGGAAAAGTGGAAATTAGTATGACAGAAACTAGGCATTGACTTATACCTAGTACCCTCTACCAAGGTAAGGTCTAAATGGGATCATATTTAAAATGCAGAGTGATTTTATAAGCAAATTAGAAAAACAAAGATAGTCTACCTCTCAGATCTGTGGAGAAGGAAGGAATTTATAGTAAAAAAGAACAAAATAATAAAAAATGGATTTTTTTTTATTTTATGAAGTTAAAAAGATGGTGTATAAGCAAAATCAATACAGGAAAGATTAGAAAGGAAACAAGAAACAGGGAAAAAGTTTTACAACCAAGGGTTCTAATAAAGGCCTCATTTCTAAAACATATAGAGAATTGACTCAAATTTATAAGATTTAAAGCCATTCTCCAGTTGATAAATGATGAAAGAATATTTACAATTATTTTGATGATCAACTTTTTTAAGCTTTTTATTTTCAAAACACATGGATGTATAATTCTTCAACATTAATCCTTGCAAAACAATGTGTTCCAATTCCACCCCTCCCCCCCTTCCCTGGATGGCACGTACTCCAATATATGTTAAACATGGTAGAAAGTTATGTTGAATAGAAATAGGTAGAAATATATGTTAAATCCAATATATGCATACATATTTATACAATTATCTTGCTGCACAAGAAAAATCAAATCAAACAGGAAAAAATGGAAAGAAAAAAATTCCAGCTTATAACAACAAAAAGAGTGAAAATTCTATGTTGTGAACCACACTCAGTTCCCATAGTCTTCTGTCTGGGTGTAGATGGCTTTCTTCATCACAAAATTATTGGAAATGGTCTGAAATAATCTCATTTTTGAAGAATCAGAATTGATTATTGTATAATCATGTTGTTGCCATGTGCAATGATCTTCTGGTTCTGCTCATTTCACTTAGCATCGGTTCATATAAGTCTTTCCAGGCCTCTCTGAAATCATCCTGCTGATAATTTCTCACAGAAAAATAAAATTCCATAACATTTATATACCATAAGTTATTCAGAAATATTCCAAAGTGATGGACACCCACTCAATTTCCAGTTTCTTGCCACTACAAAAAGGGCTGCCACAAACATTTTTGCACATGTGGGTTCTTTTTCCTCCTTTAAGATTTCTTTGGGATATAAGCCCAGTAGAAACACTGCTGGATCAAAAGGTATGCACAGTTTGATAACTTTTTGAGAATAATTCCAAATTGTTCTCCAGAATGGTTATATCCATGCACAACTCCATGCATCAATGTCCCAGTTTTTCCACATCCCCTCCAACATTCATCACTAACTTTTCCTGTCATCTTAGCCAATCTGATAGGTGTGTAGTAATATTTCAGAGTTGTCTTAATTTGCATTTCTCTGATCAATAGTGATTTAGAGCACTTTTTTCATATGACTAGAAATCATTTTGATTTACTCATTTGAAAACTGTCTTCATATCATTTGACCATTTATCAATTGGAGAATGGCTTGAATTACTATAAATATGAGTAAATTCTCTATATATTTTAGAAATGAGACTTTTATCAGAACCCTGGAATGTAAAATTATTTTCCAATTTTATTGCTTCCCTTCTAATCTTGTCTTAATAGTTTTGTTTGTACAAAAACTTTTTAAAGTAATATAATTAAAATTATCTATTTTGTGATCAATAACGATCTCCAGTTCTTCATTGGTCACAAATTCCTTCCTCCTCCATAGATCTCACAGGTAAACTCTTCTCTGTTCTTCTAAATTGCTTATAATATCACTCTTTATGTCTAGATCATAAAACCATTTTGACCTTATCTTGGCATATGGTGTTTGGTGTGGGTCAATGCCTAGCAGACAATTTTCTGATGAAGAAATTGAACCCATTTGTAGTCATATAAAAATGCTCCAAGTCATTATTGATCAGAGAAATGCAAATTACAAAAAAATAAAAAAAGACTTACATATAGAAAGGTATTTTTATGATGGCAAAATATTTGAAATCAAGGGGATGCCTATCAATTTGAGAGTGACTACCAAACTGTAACATACAAATATAATGGAATACTATTATTCAATAAGAAATGATGAACAGGAAGATTAAAAAAACCCTGGAAAGACTTGTATAAATTGATGCAAAGTGAAATGAGCAGAATAAGGAAAATATAGCTAAGAATACTAGCAATATTGCATGACATAGGTCTCCTGAGCAACACAATTTCCAAGGGAAGGCAAGGGAAGGAAAATATCTGAAACTCGAGGTTTTGCAAAGATGAATGTTGAAAACTTTCTATGTCTATGTTTTGAAAATAAATAGTTTTAAAGCAGAGACACACAAAGAAAAAATAAGGGGTTGGATATTTGAGGAATAATGGATTACAAGTATTTTTATTGAAAAAAGAACAGAACTGAATAAAAAAAATTAACTGTCACATAAGATTCTAGAGAAGCATAAAATGATAAACAGGAACAGGAAAATGAAACCATAAGGAACTTAATAAATTTAAACTGTTTACATCCCTATATGTGAAGGTGTCATTTATAACTTATAAGACCTTTCTCATTATTAAGATAATTAGAGGATATATAAATTGAGGATGCAGGTATTAGTTGAATGTGAAGGGATAACATCTAAAAAAATAAAATTAAGTCATAAGAAAGGAATGTACTGGAAGAAAAGGAGAAGTAGAAGGGGGTAAATTATCTCACATAAAAGAGGCAAGAAAAATCTTTTACAGTGGAGAGGAAAAGGGAGAAAATAAGAGACAGTGACTAAAAGTACTCTCATGAGATGAGGCTAAAAGAGGGAATAACATATACACTCAACTGAACATAGAAATATCTCTTAAGTTCTTAGGAATGGAACAAGCTAAAAGTGGGATTGATAGAAGGCAAGGCATATTGAGGGAAGGGGTAATTAGAAGTAAAAAAGTAAATAAATTTTACAATTAAAAAACTTCAAAAGTTTTTACTCTTCAAAAGAGGAGCAGGGTAAAAGAGAGAGGAGAACAAATGGGGTGGGAAGAGACGGCAATAGTAATTATGAAAAAATAAAGCATATCTCTGATAAAGATCTTTTTTTGCAAACATATAGAGAATTGCGTCAATTTTATAAAAAAAGAGCTATTCTCCAATTGATAGATGATCAAAAAATAACAATAGTTTTCAGATGTAGCAATCAGAGCTATTTATGCTCTTGTGGTAAAATGCTTTAAGGCACCACTTATAGGAGAACTGAAAATTAAAATAGTTCAGAAATACTACACATGCTTATTAAATTGGCTAACAGGATAGAAAAAGGAAATTGCAAATGACTGGGAGAGTTTGGGGAAAATAAGAAATTAATACTCTTGTTGTTGGAGTTAACTGGTTCAACCACTTTGTACCACAATTTGTAACTATGTCCAAAGAGTTATAAACCCATGCATATATTCTGACATAGTAATACTAATACTGAGTTTGTATTTAACAAAGAGATCTAAAAAAGGGAAAGGACTCTTATATACAAAAATATTTATAACAACTACTTTCTGAGGACAAAGAATTAGAAATTGAGATTCTCATTAGTTGGGGAATGCCTGAATAAATTGTGATATGTAATATGATGGAATACTATGTGCTATAAGAAATGATGAGAAGTATATTCTCATAATTACCTGGAAAGACTTTCATGATGATGTAAAGTGAAATGTATCATGCACAAAATAGCAGTAATATTGTAAGATGATCAACTATGAATGATATAAATATTCTCAGCAATATAATGACCTAAGGCAACACTGAAGAACTTATGATCAAAAATGCTATTCATACCGAGAGAAAGAACTAATGACGTCTCAATGAATATTGAAGCATACTTTTAAAAATTAATTTGTTTTACTTAAGGATTTCTTGAGGTTTTTTTGTCGATATTTTCTTTCACAAAATGGAAGTTTTTTTTCATGATGAAACATGTACAACCTATTTTGAATCACTTATATTGTCAATGGGCAAGGTTGGGGATAGGAGAAAGGAAAGGAAGTTAGAACTCAATGTTTAAAAAAATATATTTTAAAATTGTTTTTGCATGTAACTTGGAAAAATAAAATACTAAACAATTTTTTAAAAATAATTTTAGCACTAATTTTTAAATATAATTCATTTTATTCTATTTTCATAATTATTCTTATTCTTTTTCTCTATTCATACTAATAATTTGCCCTAGCTTCATCTCTAGATTTTGTCCTTTTAAACTCCAATTTACCTAAGAATAAGAGCTAACATTTATATGGTATATCTCAAAATTCTTATTGAAGCTTTAAACTTTAGTAACTTAAGACTTTAATAAAATATTTGATAATACTTTATGTGGTGCTTTAAGGTTCACCAAATGCTGTATATCAATTTCCAACTATTTGACAAAGCAATAATCATTCCAACAATCTGGTACTGGATACAAAATAGAGTAGTCAATCAGTAATAATCTAATGTTTTATAAGCCAAAAGAGCTAATATTTGAGAGCAAGAAATTTCTGGGAAAAGTGAAAATCACTTTGGCAGAAAATAGGGATAGACCAACATTTTATACCATATGCCAAATTGGAACCAAATTATTTGTAAGGATATCGTAAGTAGATTAGAAAAGCATGGGAAAATTTAGCTGCCTATTCAATGGATAAGGAAAAACCATATCCATAAAAGTGATACAGAGTATCAAAGGAAATAAAATAGATCATTATGATCATATTAAATTTAAAAAAGCTTTTTGATTCCCATAAATAAAACCAGTGCAGCTAAAATTAGAAGGAAAGCAAGAGACAGGGAGAAATTATTTTACATTAAGTCTCTCTGATAAAATCTGCATTTCTCAAAAAAATAGAAAACTCAGCCACACTTATTAAAAGAGTCATTTCCTAACTGATAAATGATCAAAGGTACTTTTCAAAAAAAGAAATAAAAGTGACCAATAGTCACATGAAAAAATTTACTCTAACAAACTGTTGATTAGAGAAATATAAATTAAAACAGCTTTGAGCTACAACCTCATACTTCTCAGATTGGCTATTATGGCAGAAAAGGAAAATGATAAACACTGTAGAAAATATGGAAAAATATTTAAACTTAGGCACTGTTGGTGGAATAGTGAACTGGTACAATTAATCTGGAGAGAAATTTGTAACTATTTCCAAAGGCATATAAAACAATGTATAATGTTTGACCCATTAATACCACTACTAGTTTTATATTCCAAAGAGATCAAAAAAAAAAAAAGAAAAAAAAGACAGATATGTTCAAAAATGTTTATAATACTTCTTTTTGTAGTGGTAAAAAATTGGAAACTGAGGGTATGCTGATTAAGTGGGGAATTACTGAACATTTTGTAGAATATTACTAAGATAGAATACTATTATGCTACAAGAAATTATGAGCAGGATGATTTTTTAAAATACTGGGAAGTATTATATGAACTGATACAAAGTGACGTCAGCAAAACCTGGAAAACAATGTATACAGTAATAGCAATATTGTCATGATGGGTGGCACAGTGGAGAGAGTGCCTGTCTGGAGTTAAATTCATCTTTATAAGTTCAGCATGGGCCTCACAAACGTACTACTTATGTGAACTTGGACAAATTACTGAACCCCATTTGCCATAGTTTCTTGATTTGTAAAATAAGCTGGAATATTTGGAAAAATAGGTAATAAAGGAGTCTTGCCAAATTTCTTCTATGACACAAATATGGTATCTAAATCAGGAAGAGCCAAAATACAGAAAAAAAAAAAAATTATGGACGAATTTCCCTAATGAATGTTGATGCAAAAGATTTGAATAAAATATTAGCAAAGAGATTACTACAATTTATTAGCAACATAATACATTATGACTAAGTAGGATTTATATCAACCAGTCGGTTGATATCAACCAATATAGACCAGTAAGACTGGTCCACTATCGAGAAAATTATTGCAATAATTGACCATGTCAATAACAAAACTGACAGAAATACGATAATTTCAATAGAGCAGAAATTTTTTTTGATAAACTATAACTCCCATTAAAATCACTAGAAAGCATAGGAATAAATGGAGTTTTCCTTTTAAAATGATAAGCAGCAATCATCCAAAACCATTAGTTATCATTGTTTGTAGTAGGGAGAAGCTAGAAGCATTTCCAATAAGATCAGGGATGAAACAATGTAGCCTATTATCACCATTATTATTAAATATTTTATTAGAATTGTTACCTTTAGCAATAAAAGAAGAAAAAGAAATTGAAGGAATTGGAATAGCCAGTGAGGAGATACAACCATCAGATGATATTTTGCCATGGACATTATCGCTTACTTAAAGAATCATCCAAAAACTTATTTGAAACTATTAACAACTCTATCAAAGTTGCAAGCTACAAAATAACCCAATAAAATCATCAGTGTTTCTACATGTTACTAACAAATCCCAGCAGCAAGAGATAGAAAGGGAAATTCTATTTAAAATAACAATAGATGTTCAATATTGTATTAGAAATGCTAGCTTTGGCAATAAGAGTTGAGAAAGAGATAAAAGGAATTAGAGTAGGTAACAAGGAAACCAAATTATCACTCTTTGAAGATAATATGATGGCATACTTAAAGAACCCCAGAGATTCTCCTGAAAAGCTATTATAAATAATCCACACCATTAGCAAAGTTGCAGGATACAAAATAAACCCACATATATCACCAGCATTCTTATATATCACTAAAAAAAAAAATCCAACAGTTAGTGCTACAAAGAGAAATTCCATTTAAAGTAACTGCCGATAATATAAAATATTTGGGAATCTATCTGCCAAGGGAAAATCAGGAACTATATGAGCAAAACTACAAAATACTTTTCACGCAAATTAAGTCAGATCTAATTAATTGGAAAAATATTAAGTGCTCTTGGATAGGTCAAGCAAATATAATAAGAATTACAATTCTACCTAAACTAACCCATTTATTTTGTGCTATACCAATCACACTCCCAAAAAACTATTTTAATGGCCTAGAAAAAATAACAACAAAATTCATCTGGAAGAACAAAAGGTCAAGACTTTCAAGGGAACTAATTTTTCCCTCCCAACATGATTCATAAGGAAGTGTTATAACCAGAAAAAATGATTTTTACATGTAACAGGGGAAAATAAAAATATAAAATAAAACTGAAATTAAACAAATAAAAATTAGCTGGAGGTAGAAATGGAAAACTACTCCAGTATTTTTTTCCAAAAAAAACCCAAATATGCTGATGAATAGTTGAACATGACTGAAAACAGATTGAACAATAACAATGATCCATTGTGAGAGACAGATACTTTGATAAAGTCAATAATTCAGGATAATTCTATAGGTTCTATGGGAAAAAATATGCTGCCCACCTCTAAGAAGTGCTTCATCAACTCTGAATGCAGATTGAAGAATGTTTTATCCCTTCTTTTTTCTCTTTCTAGCCTTTTCCTTTTTCTTTCTTCTTTTGCAACATGACTAATATGGAAATATTTTTTTGCTTTATTTCACATAATAATTGATAGCATTTTATTTTCCATCTCAATAGATGTGGGAAGAGGAGTAGAAAGAAAAAGATTCAGAACTCAAAAGTTTTTTAAATGAATGCTTAATTAATGAATTTAAATAAGCAAATAAGCCTTGATGATATAGATAAAGGTATCTGAATCAGAATCTAAGTTCCTGTATTACTGACTCCAATCAAGCACCTGTCCAATGTATTACCTTCTTTTCTTAATTTGAAAGCTTTTAATTGTGACAACACAAATTTATTTTCAAAGGAATCTCTTGAGAAGACCTTCTTAACCCTCTATGCCTTTGAGATCTTTACATTATATAATCTGCCCCATGCTTAAATTTTTGAACCACTTGCTCTTAATGTTTTGAGTACTCATAGAAAACACTTACAGTTCCTTTATTGTCTATCACAAATTAAAGAATACAATTTAAATAAAAGCAAAGAATATTCAGGATGTATGTAGAAGTGCAGAGTAGTTCATTTTGACTGGAAGGTAAAGAAAAATGCTATAAATTTCTAAAGTCATGTGATGTTAGTCTGTGGAAGACTTTGAAGGACAATCTAAGAACTTCAGACTTTACTTGATATGCATTTAAAAACTTTGAGCAAGGTGTATGACACCTTGTATGTATGTATATGTTCCCATAAGTCATAAGGGGGATTAGGCTGAATGCTATGCTAATGTTTAAGCAATTCAAGAAAAATTTACCAAATAATATGAGCAAATTATAATACTTATTTTCAGGGAAATTAAAAATATTAACTTCGTGTTATCACAGAAGTGTGTGTGCGTGTGTGTTTTTCTTTATAACTCTATCTCTAGGTCATGTTTGCATTTCTATGTGAAAATTTGGGCCAAAATTGCAGAACAATTTTGCCTCACAAAGCATAGACTTTTCTGTGGGAATGCTTTTGTGTCTTCACTTTTTAATGTGATTATGTACAGACAGATTTCTAAAGGTAGAAACAGAAGAAGAGAACTTTACTTTCCAGGAAAAAAAAAGAACTGTGTTCTAAGAAGCCACTGATCTAAATTTAGGGGAGGGGGAATAGAGAAAAAGATATGAAATCACAGGTTACTCACAAGACTGCAGCATTTGGCCTGCATTTGTGAAGATTGCATAGATTGGCCCTATTCTGGGAGTCTGAAAGGAGGGAGGAGAGATAATGCATAGCAAGTGGGAAGCTATTCAGAGGGTTGGGGGTGGCATGGGAGAAATCACAGAGAAAAACAGAGAACGAAACAAAGGAACAATGAAAAGAAAAGAGGAGGAGGTGGAGCCCTTCACTGATGCTAAAGTTATGTTGCCTAAACTAAGAAACCACAGCAGGAAATAAGCAAAAGTTGTGATGTGACAGGCAAATGAATTTATGTTTGCACAAGCAAAGTAGAAGGGTTGCCTCAATATATTTATTCTTGCTAGAAATGTAATATGTATTATTCAACTCATAAGTCACTTTACACCTTCTGTGTTTGCCATAAATATATTGACTGTAACGAGTATAGTAAGGTTTGTTAGACATATCCAGACCACAGGCTTAAGAGTTAAATTAAAACTTGTAGATGATGTAGTCTAGAGGTGACAAATAGATATTCTTTAGACTAAATGTTGTCATAATAGTACAAAGGGCATTCTAAACCAGATTATGTTTTAAAGAAACAGTTATAAAATATAATATAAAAATAAAATAGATAATATTTTAAAAATAAATCAATACATTACCTGCAAGATTTAATGAATTGTTTTTCTATTTGAATCTGACATCAATGATCTATGTCAACCAAATCAATAAACAAATGTAGAAATTGAAGTTAAGAGAATGGTTAAATGTACCTTCTGAAGTCATAGAGATTCTTCATCACAAAAGTCAAATTGGACACTAATTCTAATTCCAAAATCTAGAGCTCTTTCCTCTGTAACCTATACTAAAGTATCTGGATAAGTAGCTAAATACTCCACTTGGCTTTGGTATATAATCCCAACTTCAAAATCTAGAAGATGAAGTTCAGTGGTTCAAGTTCATCAAAAATTGTATTCCAATCAGTGTCTTTAGCATGGAGCATCAAACAAAGGCCAGATGTTTAAGGATGGTTGTTGAGAAGGGAAAGAATAGTGCTTGGTTGTAGGACATTTCCACTGAAATCAATGTCTTTACTATCTGTGAAGTTCTTTCTAGTAGTAACCAGTTATATTTTGTTACCGCAATCTGCTTCAAATCTATGTTACTGTCACTATTTCAGAATGTTCTTCTCTAGGGCTGTCTGATCTAACTTATCACGATTATGCAGGACTTATATCTGATATTAATATTGACTCTTATGATGTTATTTTAGAGCTCTGATTAATAAAAATAAATATTGTTACATTATTCAATATTATCATGCACTTATAAAATATTCCTACAAAATCAATTAGTTAAGTTGATTGCTTCAATTTTTGAACATCTGATAAGTTTTCATCAAAGGAAAGGGTAGGATGGAAGCAATCTACTATGTTCTCTTTCATAGATGGTCTGACCTTCTTTTGCAAAGAAAAGAGTTTTACATTTCCAGTTTTTTTTTTTTTTTAAATCTCCCAGACTTTTTGTGAAGGGAAGTCCTTCTAAAATGCTGTGCAAATATAATTTGCTGTTTATGGGACTGAGGAATGTTATTAAATTTCAAAATGCATCACACCCTAAAGAGATAGATAGACTAAGTAACATAATTTGAATTCATTTAAATTTTAAAATAAAATAGTCTGATAACTACTGGAGCACCTCCTTGAGCTTATTCCAGTTTAAAATCTGTTAGAAAGTATTAGATTTGGAATGATCTGGCACATGATCTCATCCAATCTAACCTAACAAACAATTTTAAAGCGTCTACTATGTAAAAGAACAGTCATAGGTTCTGTGGATATAAAGGAAAAATTAAAACAGTCCCAGACATCAAAAAACACTTTTTTCTATTAAGACTTTATTCTCCTGAGAAAATGTCTGATGGGAAATGAATTTTTCCAGGTAGAAGCAGGGTCTGAATAGTTAAAGGAGATAAAGTGTGAAACGATAGGGAAAGGTGGGAAACATTTGAGCCAAAAAAATAGAATAGGGGTCTGGATTAGTTATGCTAGAAGCAAAGGATAACTGATTGTAAATTGTTTGCTGTTACTTTGAACTGAATATTATCATAAGCATTTGAAGGCTTACCTGGTTCCATGACACATGTGGGGTTATCTGCCAAGATAGAATTTAAAAATGTATAGCTGCTACTGGAACCTGATGAATTTATTTCTTCTCCATATTCTCTTCTTTTGGGCTCTCAGATACAATATACTGGATTACCTTAGGGAGTTTCCTGCTTTTTAATTTTTTTAAATAGTATTTTATCCCCCCTCCCCCAGCTATATGCCAAAACATTTTTGGCATTCACTTTTACAAGATTTTGAGTTCCAAATTTTTCTCTCTTCCTAAATTTTTCTCTTCTAAAGATCGATAATGAGATTGATACACACATTGCCAGAGCTAGTTCAGTGTTTTGTAGATTAAAAGAAAGTATGTGAAAGATTGAAGATTTACAGAGACATTGTGCTGATCTCATTGTTGTGTATTTGTGAAATCTTTTAAGCATACCAGCACCATGCCAGCAAGTTGAATTATTTCCATTTGACTTGTCTTAGGGAGTTTCTGAAGATTCCCTAGGAGGGTAAGACACCAGACACTTAAGTACTTTCTGGAACCAAACTGCCAAACATTCAAATTCTACTTTAGAGAAAATATCTGTTTGTTTGAATTCCAAAAAGACTAATTTATGGAAGATTCATGAGGAAACTCTCAGGGTCACTCAATTACATTGCAAAGGACAACCCAGCATGAAGTACTCTTATCAGAGAAGGTGCTATGTTCTAGGAGCAAAGCTTAATCTTAGTAGCTTAGAAGAAACATAAGGGCAAATTTTAAAAACCCACTCCAAATGTTCTCACATACTATTGATGTCTGACTTCTGGTAAAGCATTCCTGATCTCCTATACTGATCAGCCACAATGCTACTGTGATCCTCTTCAAGAATAAAAGACAACAATCAATTAAGCAAGGGAGTTTGAAATAGTTTATACATGTTTTATCATGTAAAATATATTTCCTTATTAGTCAGTTGTGGAAAAAGAAACATAAACAATGAGAAACAATGAAGTGAAAAAATATGCTTTGCTCTGCAGTCTATCACTTTTTTAAAAAAAAATCTGGATTTTTATAACATTTCCTTCACGAGTTCTTTGTGCTTGTTTTGGATAATTGTGGTTCTGAGAAGAGCTGAGTTGTTTATAGTTGATCATCACAAAATGTTGCTGATACTGTCCTTCTTTTTATAAACTTGTTTTATTTATTTTTGTAGTGTTTTTCAATTGATTTACATATATGCATATATAAGATGAATTTTTATTGTATTCTGAAGGAGTATGTTCTAAAGTACTTTTCCCCTTAACAGGGAAAGTAGAATTAGTGAAATTAAAAAAAAAAAAACCATCCCTAGACTTGACTTTCAATTCAGAAGATGTAGAGTCAAATCACAATGCTGACATTAACTAAATGAGATAACTTAGTCATCATTTGTCTTTTATATCCCAAAACTTCAATTCCCTCAACTACAAAATAAAGAAGCTTCACTAGATGAAGCTTAAGGTCACTTGAAATTCTAGAATCTGCACAGCTAGTCTTTTACCAAAACTGTATACATAGAATACTATAATATCCTTCTAACTTGTCTGTCTTTAAGTTTAATTCAGTTCTTATACACAAATCAATCATCCTAAAGCTCTAATAAAAACAAAAACCAAATTTCACTTTATATATCTTTACTTTTAAATAACATTAATTTATAAATGTGTGCCTTTTCTTTTGTCTACCCAATAAGAGATCATTTGTCACAAAGATTTTTTTAAATGAGAAAAAAAACAACTCAGCAAAACTAACCAATATATGAATTGTCTGAAAGTATAATTCAATATTCCAAACCAATGCATTCTTGTTTCTGCATTCAAAAATAAAAAGAAAGAACACTGACTCAATTCTTTTTCAGGATCATATTTAGTATTCATAGTCTTCATGTATTTTAATGTTGCTATTGTTCTTTCCTTTATTGCCATTGTCAAAATCATTGTATGTATTGTTTTCTGTTTGTGGTTAATTGACTATATCAGATCCAATGTTTTCTCTCAAGTTTCCAAGTGATTCTTTCAAATCTGCATTCCTGGAAACTGGGTGGATTCCTATTAGTCGGGGAATGGCTGAAAAAGTTATGGTATATGAATATATTTATTGTTCAATAAGAAATGATGAGGAGACAGATTACAGAACAGCCTAGAGAGACTTACATGAACTGATGCTAAGTGAAATGAGTAGAACCAAGAGAATATTGTATATAGCAATGACAAGATTATGTGATGATCAACTGAGAGGGACTGGGTTCTTTTTAACAATGAGGTGATAAAATACAATTACAATAGACGTGATGGAAAGAATCATCTAATCCACATCCAGAAAGAGGACTATGGACACTGAATGTGGATCACACTATAATATTTTCACCTTTGTTGTTGTTTGCTTGCTTGTTTTTACTTTCTTTTTTATTTCTTGTGCAGCATGATAAATGTGGAAATATGTTTAGAAAAAAAATTTAACCCCTATTGGATTACTTGCTGTCTGTGAAAGGTGGAAGAAAATTATGCAAGAGTGAATGTTGAAAAGTATCTTTCCAAGTATTTTGAAAAATAATAAGTTATTATTATAAAATAAAGAAAAAAGCTTAAAAAACAAATCTTAGTTTTTATTCATTCTAATGGCACAATAATATTTTATTGTATGTACATTCTATAAATTGTTAACCCCTTTCCCATCAATAAGCACATCTTAATTCCATCAATCAATCAATCAAGCTAATCATATTTCTACGTCCTGCTATGCATTTGTTAAGGTAGTTTTTCACTATTGTTTTAAATTTATTCCCATCCATCATTGAGATCTCTTAGTGAAATAGTATGGACATTGTGATTTTCTTAAAAAGTGCATTGTGGTTGATTTTTGGGGGCGACTTGGGAACTCTTTAGATTGTCTTTCCATAGATTCTTCAACATCCATTATTTTCTCTTTTATCATCTTTGATGGGGAGCTAGGTGATGCATGCAGCAGATCTAGTGTCAGCCCTTACATCAGAAGAAGACTTATCTTTTTGAGTTCAAGTTTAGCCTCAGATACATACTGGCTATGTCAACCTAGAGAAGTCATTTAATCCTGTTTACCTCAGTTCCTCAGTAAATGAGGGGAAGTAAGATGAATGGAAGAAGGAAATAGTAAATCACTCTAGCATCTTTGCCAAGAATTAAACACAATTGAAATAACTGAATAAATCTTATCATTGATAATTAATAATTGAATGTGAAAAATGAAACCAAAATTTGTTTTGATTTTCATTTATTTATTGCCAGTGATTTTGGCATAATCTTATATATGATTACAATTGTTACTTATATAAAAATTCTTTGTTATTTCCAAATGCCTAAAGTCTGAAGTCTAAGTCTATGATTTCAATCCTCCTATAATTTGACTCCAATTAATTTTTCTGAGATGCAGATTGGAATTAGAATGGCACTATTCCTGGAGTGAGAATGGCTATACTCAAGTTCCAGCTCTACCATTTAGTACTTGTACTAAATACTTGAGTAAGATACTTGCACTTCAGAAGCTCAATTTTGTCATCTGTAAAATAACGATCATAATATATGAAATTTCTATCCCTAAAGGACTATTTATGATAAGATTTCAGCAAGACAATATGCATGAAAGCAACTATAATAGGAAAGTTGGTTAAATAAATAAAAAAGAGAATTTTCTTGATTAGCAATCATTAATTAAATAGTTTCATGGTCTACAGCAGTGAGAAGGTTCATGGAGATGCAAATGTTTAGATGTGATATAGTCCTTATACTTACAGAGTTCAGTCCTAGAGAAATACAACCATGAGTAACTGCAGAGTAAAAGAATTTATTATAAGAAAATAATGCAAGTATTAAATAAATCAATATCTCAGTGCTTTTTTTTCCCTGAGAATTCTGTCTACAATGAGTTGAGGTGACTGATTGACTTCTTAATATACCTTCAATACTCTGCCATTATGCTTTTGTTTTCATTGTTTTCTACCTAGTGTATATTTCCTTACCCCTTAGGGTAAGGGGTGTGCTCCAGTGCTCCAGTGCTAACCACTGAAATCCTTTTAGTATCTAAGGCCTATTTTACATGCTATCTATCATATTGGGTTTTCTTTGACCATGTCATAAAAAATGATTTCTCACGCCTCTAGATTTCTTGTTTTCTTTAAAATTATTTTAGTACTCATCACATTTTGCTTTGACATATATTAATCTTTCAAAATCATACAATCATATGATTATATTATCAAACAGGCAGGTATTATATGAATATATATATATATATGTTTATATATGATTACATGTATGTTCCATAAAGTCCAATGTATGTCACTGCATAGAAATTTAACAAGTCCCTTAACTGGTAATCAATGATAGCTAATGACATTCCAAAGGTTTTACAAAGCAGGTATAGGAGTATAGAATTTCTGAATTGTAAGTGCTCTCAAATTGTTTAAATGATAATTAATCAAGAATCTCCAGCAAATGTCAGCTTTTATCTGAAGAGCTCCAATGACAAGGAATATACTACAATCTGAAGCTACCTATTTCACTTTTTAACAGCTCTAAAAGTTAAAGTATTTTTTTAGTCAATACCATTCAGTTCTTGCAACCCAATAAGTAATTCCCTGGGAATTTGTTTTCTTAACCATGTTTAAGAGAAAGATAAGCATAATCTTAATCAGGAACTAAAATAGCTCAGTCATTTTAGTACTAATGCCAAAGAAATTCAAATACCTGTTGTATATAGAATTTTTTTGAGGATATAGAATGTTATGCCATGAATCCATGTTATTATCTATACTAAGACAAAAGCAAAATCTTGTGGGGAAAGCACATGCTTAATGTTCCAAGGAATTCTTCTTTTCAATTATAATTAAATAAAATAACAAAATAAAACAATATTTAGTGCCCTCATCTCACCAACACATAACTATCTATCCACTTTAAATTTGAAAGGTATGTAAGCCAAGTCAAGAGAAAAAACAATTTTACTTAATTGTACTTTCTAAAATACCTAACTTGTCTCATTATACCTTAAAACAGTATCTAATAATTACATTGAACATAATAGATCTTTTTATAAACATTTGCAGATTTAATAAATGGATGATGAATGAATTGAGAGAAAAACTGCCAACTAAATTATTAAAGTAACCTGGTAACAAGGAAGTACATGGTTAAAATATAGATGTTTCAATTTTGCACTAATTTTCTATTGTCTCATAGATCTTTATTCAAAATTAAACTGTGAGACAAAAGGGGATGCCCCCATTTATTTTTTTCATTTGACCTTCAACATGAAGCATAATAACTTTAAGGAAGTCTATTATTAAAAAAAAAAAAGATTACATAGTTATTTCAACTTTTTAATGACAATAAAGCAAACATAGTAACTGTCCATTCAATTGATGGGGCCAATATTTCAGTACATTTTATGCTTACTGTGTGACCTTAGATAAATCAGTTCCTCTAAAAGTTTCATTTTTGGTACATATTTTGCATTTATTTATCTATTATATATCATTTCACCAGTAGAATATATATTCATTGTTTAGGGCAAGACTTGTATCATTTTTGCCCTAATATTCCCAGATGTGTAGCACTTAATAATTCTTATTAATTTCTACTTCAAATCCAGCCATTGTTGCTCCAAGAGAAAGTGAACAGAAAGGATAAATTTAATTAACAATATGCCAGTAACATCCTTTTGGATTAAAAAAAAAATACTTTTAAAGGATTCTCCATAAAAATTATTTGCCTACTCTAAAATATCAACTATATAAGAAAATCCTGTAAAATCTATTTATAATTTGTTGTCTACTCTCAGGACAATCATAAGAACACTTAAAACCAAAAGCATTATATAAGTATGTGCCCAGAACACTGACCAATATTTACCATTTTTTCTTAACCCAATTTGCCTATGATGATTCATCAGACCTTGAGTTTGAACTCTTTTCATGGAAAATAGGATTTTTACTTGATCAATTTCAGAAAACAATGTCAAAAAGCTTAAAATAAGCTATTAATTATATTTCTTTTTGCTTACTGGAAACCAATACATAAAGACACTCTGAATTACTCCAGGCTTAATATAACTTGGTGTGGAGCACAGGGTATCCTTGGTGAATAACCATTAGCACTTAGTGCCTCTTTTAGAATCACAATAATGACAAACAACTTGGACATCTTAGAATGTAGAAAAATATATCAATTGTTTTTGGCTAATGGTGGATCCTGCTTCCAAAATTAAGCACTGTCAAATTTCCAAGAGTGTCTGACAATATCTGAAATGTATTCTAGATCTCAATCATTCCAAGGCTGAAGATCATGCCAGAAGGGCACTGGCTAGATGTCAGATCATCAGATGCCTTTTCTGGAGTGAGATGTGTTTGATCTTAAATCAAAATATTAGCGACATTTCCAGTTATCACCTCAAGCACTACTCATTGATAACTTTCCAATGTCAACAAAGTCATTTGTCTTTATTTCAATTGCCAAGCATAGCTATATATAGCTTTCAAATGATGACCTCAATTCCATTAGCATTGTCTTCCTCTTTAATGAATACATACTCCAACCTCACAAATAAAAGGTAAGAATTCACAGCCAGCTCTTTGGTTCATTGTGTCCTGCATAGATCTCTGAGAGTCCTAGGCAAACCAGTTAATGCCAAAAATAACCATGAAGAGGTGAGAAGCCCTTGATCCAGTGCCAGTCACCTAGAACTATTCATCAAAGATACATTTATTTTTCAGAGACAAAGTTAAGCTAGAAATATTTACAGTGGACTCTATTTAGCACTAGGCCAAATATTGAATGATAGGGTCAGAAGGGGTAGTGATGATAATCAGCTATAATTACAGTAATTATCTGTATTTCTGGATTGCTTAGATTTTTGGGAAAAAATGAAATGTTACCAAAGACAATGCAATATGCATCCATTATTCCCTAAATCATCCTAAGCATCTGTATCATAAAATTACTAATTGTAACATATTTTATAGCACTTTTAGTTTCACCAAGTGATCACCTCATAAAAAGTCTGATGAGGGAAGTAGCATTGATAATTCTTGGCCTCAGTTTACAAATGAGAAAACTGAAGTCCAGAAAGGTTGAGCAATCTGCCCAATGCCAGTCTGTTAGCTATTGTGTGATATTGGATCAAAAACCAGTTCTACTCTGAGATCAGTACTCTCATACTTGGCCAAATATGCTTTCTGAGGGACTACCCATTTATCTTCTTTCAAACAGTTAGGGAGTACAATGGATGAGGTTCTGATCTTGAAGTTAGGAAGTCCTGATATAAAATCCAGTTTCAGAAACTTATGTGTAGTTGATTCTGGGCATATTATTTAACTTTTACCTTCATCACTTTCCTCAAATATTTCCTCAACAAAATGGGAGTAACAACAAAAAACAATAATAATATCAAAGGATTGTTATGTGAATCAAATAAGAAAATATTTTAAATTGCTTAGCACAGTGTCAGACCCATCGTAAGTGCTTAAGGATTTGTTCCTTGTTCCTACCACTTTCTTTGTTTATATAAAGAAAATTTAAATGTATATTTGGATTCTTCTAGGCTTAATATTACTTAGTAGGAATAACAGGGTATCTTTGCTGCCTAGCATTTTCATAAATACAAAGGTTTATAGCATACAAACTAAAAATGATTCCCCGGTAACTCAAGTCAGTAAGTTAAATATGGCCCTTCAATATGTCACATTCTGTTTTAAGAGAGACAAGACATTAACAAGCTTTAATAAGCCAGAGTTCTTTACCTCTGCATCTTATAATCTAATGACTCATAGATTGGCAAATGCATGTTCTGGTTGGTTTTTTTTTTTTTTTTTTTTTTTTTTTTTTTTTTGGATGTCTCTGGACCAGCCTTCCTTTCAGCAGAGTAAAGTCAGGTGTTTAAGTCCAAATTCTTTATCTCCCTCAAAGTCTTGTTTCCTTGCCTGGGGACCAGGATAGCTTTCCTGAAGTCCTCTGGAATGTGTCTTGGTTTCTGTGGGGGAGGCAGGAGGACCACCACGACTGTCTCTATCTTGAAGTCTGTCTCAGTCTGAGGGGTTGTGCTCCAGCCTCCAGCCTTCTGTCTTCTACCAGTCTGTGCCAGTCACCTTCCCAGTCTGTCTCTGAGCCCTCCTGAGTCTTTTTCCAAGTCCTTCTGAGTCTGTCTCTGGCTCAGACAGGCCTTGATCTCAGTAGAAAAATGAAGGAGGAGAGGCCTGACACCAAGGTGGTGTGAGATGGAATGAATGAATCTGGCTGAGTTTGTTCCAGCTTCTGTACTCTGTATTATAATAATTCTGTACTTCTGTATTATAATAAATTACATTATCATAGGTGTGAATCTTGTAGAATAGGTGTTAATCTTGTAGAACTATATTAAGTACTAAATCCACCTTAAGTTCAATTATATCATTTGCTTAATGATAGTTCTGGTCTTGGGCAATCTACTCAAAGAATTTATCCCTAATCACACCTGAATGAAACACATTTAAAATTCATTTTCAAAAGATTTTGGACCATCTCCCATTTGCCATAAAAGTAGACCTCAACCTTTTAAAAAATGAGCAGAAATCAAAAGGAACTCTGGCCATACATAGTTTTTATGGGGAAAGAGAAAAGCAGATTTTTGGGAAAAAATGAAATGCTACCAAAGACAATGCAATATGCTTCATATAAGGAGACACTGATTTGAGAGGAGTCAATTAGTAACTGAAGTAAGATACAGAGTTGTTAGAAAAACTGAAGAAAAGACTAAAAATAAACCCATAGTTGTCCTCCTACTACTTAAAATGAGTTGAATTAAGTATTAGCAATATATCATGTTAAATCAGTTACTTTTATGTTTGCCCCCAAACTCCACTGCATGTTGTAGCACCTTAAATTCAATAAGTATTTAAGTAGCCAGTTGCTATATGCGAAAGTACTGAGTTTGACACCAAAAAATAAAAAAGAAAAGAAAAATCCCTAAATAGCGATGAGATTGCATTCTAATGAATGGCTGGATGGTGTATTATCAAGAAAACTAAACTCTTGTTAGGCCACTTACTACCTATGTGACCTTGAGCACATTGTCTAACCATTGAGGTCTTTTGTAATTTCACCTGTAATTTGGAAGATCGGATTAAGTCTCTTTCTAAGGTCCCTTTTAGCTCTAAATCTATGCTGATTTTCAATCAAAAAATAGCAAAGAACCTTGTGACAAGGAATGCAGTGATCTTAGATGTCATCTGCTCAGAGTAAGTGCTTAATAAATGTTTGTTGATGCAATGACTGACCTCCTTGAGAGACAGAATTTCCTCCGGAGCATTCCTGACAAGGGAACTTTCAGATCCTGTTGTCTTCTCTATACTCGTGATTATTAGCATTCCCATATTAGCAAAATGAATCATAGACTGGAAATTGAATGTTTTTTTATCTTAGCTGGTTACAGAATATGGGAGATTTCAATCCATTTTATTATTAAAATATAAAAGGGGATTCTGTGTAGCAAAAAGGACCTTCCTCTTAAGTCTATCTTTTCTAATTCTGTGTCAACAACTATCTCTGCTGAAAATCTAAATTGACACTAGCTCTCTTATCGATAAACACATACATACATGCGTGCTCATACATAAATACAAACACATACACAATCCATACTTACACAGTGGCAGCGATTGGCAGTATCTCTTGTCCTGGATTTTTAAAAAAAGTGATTTTTGGAAAAATCCACTCCAAAAAGTGAAGTAAGGAATCCAATTTAGTTCATTATTTTGAAAGACATGCTGATGAATGCAAAGAATGTTTGATTATCCCTTTGGCATCATTTTGCTGAAAAAAAATTACACTCATAAACTAGTAAGAGGAAAGTGGAGTTGTACAAGAGAATGAAGTAGTCCCAGAGGGTATTTATGCATTTGTCAAACTAAAGGAAAAATGTTTCAAGATTTTGTAATGATTATGTTAGTTAGTAATTCTAACATGTTTTAAAGAAATAGATACATAAAAAGAAAAGAAGAGAAATAGAGACAGCAGAGAGAAAAACAAAAGGAGACAGCAGATAGAAAGACAAGAGACAGAGACAGGGAGACAGAGACAGAAATGGACAGAGAGGAAGAGAGACACATAGAAAGAGACAAAGACAGACAAAGTCAGACGGAGAGACAGGACAGAATCACAGAGAAATGAAAGAACAACAGAGAGAATCACAGAAAAACACAGAGAAAAATAGATATAAGAGAGAAATCATCTAAATTGGACATTCTATGAAACAGAAAGGCTTCATAAGTGTGAGATCTAAAGCACAATAGGATATCACCTAATAATTCAAAATAAAACTCTAACTATCACATAGATACATAGATTGTCAGAGTGGTAAGGGACCTTGCTTAAGACATAATATATGAAAATAAAATCCAGCATCCTCATTCAATCCTTATTATCAGAAGCATGTACAAATGCAGTATGAACAGGTATTCCAAGTAAAGGGATCTTCCAAAGTGATGTATGGTAGCTTGGTTTTTGAAAATTATAATGAATATAATTTAACCTTTTTTTCCCTACATAACTCCACATATGTAGTATAAGGAAAGTGTTTTGAAAAAGAAGTGGAGAAGCCCAGGTACTAGTTCTGAATCTTTTACTAGATATCTCTGTGGCACTGGACGATTCAATTATTACCCTTGTATTTACTCATCTGTCAAAATGAATTTCATATGAAATCATTCCTCAAGGTCAAATATGTGATTTTGTAAGATCATGAACAACAATTACTGAATTATACATCCTAATTGATATATCATTAAGTAATGCTGGCAGAAGCTAGCAACATATGTGAAAGTCTTTGATTCTAGAGAAAATTGATGTGCTTTCATGTTCCCCCCCACCCCCCCGCATTCTATACTTTTATTATTCCAGATATTAGTAGGAACTTATAGCTACTGCTGTTATCATGTCCTCACCACTTCTCAAATGCTGGCTTAATTTGACTATAATTATGTGCAGAGGGATAATATTCAGAGTGGCTCCATTCCTCCATTAAATAACAACTACCACCATCTTTACCCTTAATCACATTCCTATCCTGCTTTAAAGTTTGTAAAGGATTTCACAAACATTATATCATTTTATTCTCACAATTCAATGAAGTACATGCCTTAATTTTATATATAAGAGATGATATTTGAGCTACCAATACTTTGATCTCTGAGTAAGGTGCATATTAATATACAAAGAAAGCATTGGGTATTTTCATGGTTAAGTAAACTCAAAACATTCTGATCACCAAAAAAATAAGATATAATTTTTCATGAATAAAACTACAGGTACACTCTTTACTTAGATCCTAATGAATCATGAACCATTTGTATTTTTAGGCATATATTCAGTATTGTATGAGCAAAAGGGAATTATCATCATGACCAAAACATTTAACCATCAACAGACATACTTCAATATAAAAAGTGGCAAAATTTCTAAATTATTAACTACAAATAAATATATATTTATTATTAACTATAAGAATTATAAGTATATAATTAATGACTGACTATAAATAAATAATGATAAAATAATTCTTCCATTGCTTTCAGTGATAGCAATATGTCCTGAAAAAATAGTCTGGCTTAATGATATGAAATATGTTATATAAAAAAATGAACAAATTCTTTAAAAATCATAGCAGTGAAGGAAAAAAAGTCACTTTAAAAAGAAAAAAATATGAATAATGATAATAATCAAAAGAAGTCACAAACTATTTTAGCATATCAATAAAGCTTTTTTAATATCCAAAATATTCATGAATTATTTTTAAACTATTATCAGAGTTGGAAAAACTATAGTTGTATTTATTCACTTGAGTAAGTAGTTATATTCTCATATGCAAAGTTTTTTTTTTTCCTCCAAGAGACAACCATGACCATTCATTTAACCAAAATCTTATACTGTGGGTAAAAGTGCAACGACACTTAAAAACACTTGTTTAAGTTTGATCTTTCTATTTTTTTCCCTAAAATCCTACTGAAATAGCCCCTCCTCTTTAGAGATAAGTCTAGATATAGCTCTTCTATATGAGCAGTAGAAAATTATAAGTTTTCCAAGTTTATTAATTTTGTATCATCAATTCCTTCCCATGTTCTGGAGAGTGGACCTATTTTCTTAAAAGTGGTTATGGAATAAGAAGTTGAATTAATTAATAATTAAACATCAAAAATAAGTTGGTATGAGTAGAACCAGGAAAGTCAAAACTGAGTTGTTATGAAATATTTTGAAATACCTTTTTTTAAATCTTTATTTTTTTATTTTGCAGGGAAAATTCAAAGAATTCTGAACACAGTCCCCAACAAAGAATTCATTTCTTACATTGTTAACCCCAACACACATGTGCCTACATACAATACATATTATATATGTTTATGTATATACATACACATATGTATACATGTATACACATAAACATATGTGTATATGAAATCTTCCTCTTCCCTCATTTTAGCATCAAATCTAAATAGCTATCTTATATATTCAGAGATTCTTAAAAGGGAAAATATCTTCAAAACATCTTGTTATCTACTGAGTATATAACATTTTTCGGTTCTGTTTTGTTTTGTTTTCCTTTTCTGTTTTTTTTCTTTTATTCTTTTTTAAAATAAAATGAATTTTAAAAGCCATCTTCTTAAACCTTTTATTTTCTCTACAACATTACCTGAAGTCTCTTCTTGACACTTTCTGGTGATGAAAAATGCATTACCACACAATGCAGTAGATATATCCATATAATTAAAAAAGCTTCTTAAATGCATAAATACATACATAATATATGTATATATAGACCATATAAATGTATTGTTTGTATGCATGCATTTATATTATATATATACATCATTATACATTTATTCTCATCTGTTCAAAAGACGCTCCTACCATACCTTCATAAAGCATTTTTTACAAAAGCTGTGCATAAAGAAATGACATTATTCAAGAATATCATTACAGAACATTGGCTGTAGTGAAGAGCTGAAGAAGAAACTACCCCACCTTCTTCATTTTACAGATAAGGAAACTGATTTTTAGGGGAGGAGAAGGATTCCATTATGATCACATGGATAGTAAATGTTAGAGCCATGAAACAAATCCAAGCATTCTGATTCTAAATCAAGTACTCTTTTCAACACTCCAGACTTGTATACAAATGTTTATTGGCTCTAGAAGTATCCCTGTGTAACAATGCACAATTCTAGCAATGCTGCTGTTAATAAGAAAATAGCTTTGACTCTTCTTGGAAATCACATTCAGGGTTTTGAAAAAGTATATTGAATATGATTAACCATACTCAGTCACCTTCCTCAAGGCCTGATATAACTTTTGGAAACATAAGCAACTAATTAAAATCCACTTAATTTGATAGATCATATGGCTTTTGGAGCACAGATTGAGAACTTGAAAGGCCCCAAAAAAATCATTCACCTCACATCCAGAGACAAGATTATGGAAAATTAATGTACATAACAACATAGTATTTTCATCTACTATTGTTGTTATTTGCTTGCTTGTTTTTTTTTTCCTTTCTTATGATTTTTTCCCTATTTGATCTGTTTTTCCCCCTTAAACAACATGATAAATTTGGAAATAAATTTAGAAAAATTGCACATGTTTAACTTATATTGAATTACTTAAGGAAGGGTTGGAAGAAAATAAGGAATAAAAGGTTTTGCAAGGTTTAATGTTGAAAAGTATCTTTGTATACATATTGAAAAATAAAAAGCTATTATTATTTTAAAAAATAAAAATAAATAAAAGATCTAAGCCAAAAAATCTTTAGCCTAATCCCTTATTTTACAAATGAGGAAAATTAATTCAGAGAAGTATAACAACTTCGTCCAAAATCATATAGGTATTAAGTGGCAGAGTCAGAATTTGAATCCAGATCCTTTTGCTCCAGGATCTTTTTTTTTTTTTCTGGGAATGAAGACCAAAGTTTAGTTCCTGAGTCCAAATTTTATCTCCTGAGAGGTAGAATGTTGTAAAGAAAAAAGAAACATTGAATTGTGAAAATCTTAATTTTTATCTCATCTGTGCCCTTTTCCAGCTGCAAAAATATAAGGAAATTTTGCTGTCTGCCTCTCAGGATTGTCATGAAAATCTAATGAGCTGATAAATGCAAAGTACTTTGTGAATCTTAAATGATAAACAGAATCCTATCTTCATATGTTACATATCATATATTATCACCACATGCTACAGATCATGAAAATGGCACATAGAAAAATGAAGTAAATTGTTAAATGGATAGTATGTGGTAGAAGTAATGTGAGATCTTATTCCTTTGTGATTTCTTAATCTGGTCCTAAAAGTAATTCTAGAAGAAGGTTCTATAAGAAGTGGCAGCTTCCTTAGATGTTCCTGTTCTAAAGGAATTATTTAATAACCTTAACTTCAATATAGAATTTGTGTTATTTTTTTTAAATATGGTAGTCATACTTGTAGGATTAATACATATATAATAACTCATAGTAATCCTGATAAAGTGAATAATAAAATTTAAAAAAGTTATAAATGCAATCTACAAATGTTTCCTGTGTATTCAAGATCTTAAAAATTTCGCTTCAATGAAAATATTCTGCTACTAAAGAATTAGGGCAACCATTCAGAAGGCAGAAATATGATAAATAAATATGAACATTTCTCAGAATATTTCTGTCAAGAGGAAGAATATAAAAGGTGATTCTCTTTTCTACTCACCTTCCTAGAAGTAAAAATTCTCCAACTAGTCCTTGGCGTCTCATAGCCATCAGCAATCCTCTTACTGTCATTCCCTCACAAAAGCATGCCACTACTCTTGCTTTGGGCAGGTGACTGATAAGCTTCTTCAGGAGCTTGTCAAAACTCTGTTCTCCAGCATTACTATAGATTTTATAGGAATGAGCAATACAGATCCCTTCTTTGGCAGACATGTCTTTAAATGCTTCCATTCCACTTTCTCCATAGTTGCCTATATAAAAACACAAACAATGTATGAGAATTAATTATACAGGAATTGGTGCATCAAGCATAATAAAGTTTACATGGCAGTTTTCTAATAACTGCAAATTATATTCCATATAAATTTTTTTAAAAGTATATGAATAAGGGGCAGCTAGGTGATGCAGTAGACAGAGCACCAGTCTTGAGGTCAAGGACCTGTGTTTAAATCCGCCCTCAGACCGTTAGCACTTCATAGCTGTGTGACCCTGGGCAAGTCACTTAAACTCAATTGCCACAGCAAAAAAAAAAAAATATATATATATATATATATAAGTATATGAATATTAATGGATCTTGATGCCTTTGTTATTTAAACCCCCCCCAAAAAAAATTCAGATTTCATGAAAAGAGTCATACTATAGCAACAGATTTCTTGAAGGTTGCATTAAACAATGTATTTACATATGAAACCCCTTTCATCCAAGCCACCTAAAATACATGTTGAGAACATGTGGATTCCTGAATATACACATATGTATATGCATATTATGCAAATAATAATAAAAATTAATTTCAATATAATGGATTTCTTTATAAGGTTATGTAGTTTATATACTTGTAATTATTATTCCGAGAGGGCCATAAATTTCACCAAACTGACAAAGGTATCAATCACACAAAAATTGTATTCCTGCTTTACAATTTCAAGAGGTAGTCATTCATTCAAGTTATTCATCTTTACTTACGAAAAATTAGTTATTTCTCTACGTTTTTAGTCTACAAAAGAACCAAAGTAATAAAGAGTCCAAAATAAAAGCAAGTTCAAAGGATGAAGATAGCCCCTGTGTAGTGGCAACAAAAAAAACAATTCAAATGTATGTATATAATCAGTTTGCAGTTCTTACCACTGGTGTATAAGCCACCAAGGCTCCCTTTGCTGAGAGGAAGGAAATGCTTATTTTACAAGTGTTTAAAAGTGAAAAGACCTCTCTTTGAAAACTTTGATAATAATGACAAGCTGATCTGGGGATTCTATAATTTTAGGTTTATTTTTTAGTAAATTTTGTTCCTTAAATGATTTCTAGGGAGAAAACATGAATGATCAATTCCTTGAAAATCTGGAAAAATACTAATAGCAATATATTGCTATTAGTATTTTTCCAGGTTTATATACATATATATATATATATATATATGACACAATTCAACCCAATAAGCAATTACTAAACATCTACTATTTACAAAGAAAGTATCATGCTAGGGAATAAAGATTCACAGCCCTCCCCTCCCCCAGTACTATGATTTTATAAAATAGAAATTATGATGTTCTCCAAATTTTTCATAATTATCATCAATATGTTTCAACTTCTTACTTATATAGTAATTTGTGAGGAAAAGTTAAGACAAAATATTGGAATACATGGGAGAACTGCTGAAATACACAGGAGCCACCTGACCTTGGCTGCTTGGAGATCAAACCCAGAATGGATCTCCTCTTGTGAGAGGATGATACAAGAAGATTGAGAGGCAGTTGCTGTTCTCTGATGTCTCTGACTGAGAGGTCATTGCATTGTCTGACCCCTCTCCTCTTCCATCTGCCTCCAATTTATCTCATTCCAAGTCTGCAACACCTGTGTCAGCAAAGGCTTCCCTGCAATCCCTTCCGATGTTATGATCCACAGCTGTGGAGGTTCTTAGAGAATTGACCTGTCTCTTAACAATTCCCTGTTTTTTGCTGTTATCCCCTCCTTTCCCCTCCACAGCATGGTCCACACACTGAGGAATGCAAGCAGCACTATCATTTCTGAATGGTTGTAGCCAGTGTTGATCAAGGCAACCTTTCCACTGGAGAAGAAGATTGTAGTTAGAACAGGCATTTAAGTTTCTCATCAGTCTCCTAGCTTGGCCCTTTAATGTATTGGACCATTTAATTACCCCGACTAAAAATGTCTTACGGGGCTCTTCTTCCCTAACTCTGGAAGGATCCTTCTCACAGACAGCTCTGGTTCTTCTTGTAATTCTTCTTATTTTCTGCCCCATGTACATTCAGAAAGTGGTGAATGGAAGGGATCAGATAGGTTAACTGCTTGGGGGAAAGGATTTGCTTGTATCTCTACAGATGGAGAAGGAATCAGATGGATGCCAGTGAGCCATATTCGCCTTGTCCATTGGAGAGAGATGGAGCAGACCCTTGAAAGGAAGTAGAAGATCCAAAAAACATCGGGTGGTTCTGTTGCTGACTGTGCCCACCAGTGAAAGAGCATGACAGTTATGGTGTTTGAATCATGGACATCAAAAATTGTTGGACTTCAAAACCCTCAGGAATCATTGGATTCTCTGAGACATGATAAAACTGTTGCAGGACTTCAAAATCTGCAGGAATCATTGGATTCCCTAACACATAAAAAGAATATTGCAGGACTTGAAAAACTTGCAGGGATCATTGGATTCCCTAATATGTGAAGTAATGGACAATAGATTGATTTTGGACTATTTCTTGGCTGCAGAAGTGTATGTGTGATTGTTATTTACATACCCTCCTTCTAGGACTTCTGGAAATCTTTTACAATACCATGTTGATTCATATTGTTTGTTATATCACTACTTGCATGTACAATTCATGTTTATCATACCACATTGAGCCTGCACTGGCTTGGGGAGAGTCATCACTCCTAGCCTATGCTTTATTGCTATGTGCTTGTGTAATACCTCCCAGGCTGATGGGTTTGTGCATACCTGTTTCTAGTAAGACCCGTCAGCCCAGAAACCCACCAAAAATATCTGGCTTGATTCCCCACTTCCCTTTCGTGTATTTCATCTCCCTTCCTTAGAAGTCAGGGAGGGCATGATCATCTCCTTTTTAGTGCTTTCACCTCCCTTCCTGAGAAGTCTGGGGGGTTATGATCACCTCCTTTTATTGCATATAATTTTTATTTCATTGTGATCTGGAAAAAAATGCATTTACCATTTCTGTCTTGCAGCATTTGATTTTGAGGTCTTTATGACCTAAAATATGATCAATTTTTTATACAAGTTCAATAAAATGCTGAGAAAAAAGTATACTCCTTTCTCTTCATTCAGTTTTCTCCAAAGATCTATCATACCTAATTTTATAACATTGTTTACCTTCTTAATTTCTTGTTTATTTATTTTGTTGTTCTATTTATCTAGTTCTGAGAGAGCAAGATTAAGATGCCCCATTACTATAGTTTTGTTGTCATTTCTTCTTGCAGCTTTCACCTTCTCTAGGAATTTGGATGCTATTCTACTTGTGCATATTATGTTTAGTACTGATATTATTTCATTATTTATGGCACCCTTTAACAAGATATAGTTTCCATCCTTATCTGTTTTAATTAGATCTATTTTTGCTTTTGCTTGATCTGAGATCAGAATTATTATCCATGTTTTTTTTTACTTTAAAACATAATAGATTCTGCTCCAGCCTTTTACCTTTACTCTGTATATATTACTCTGCTTTAAATGTTTTTTTTTTTTTTTTTTTTTTTGTAAACAACATATTGTAGGCTTCTGACTTTTAATCCAGTTTGCTATCCTCTTCTGCCTTATGGGAGAGTTCACCCCATACACCTTTCTCATTAAAACTACTAATTTGGTATCACCCATCACCTCAAATTATATTTTTATCTTTCCTTTTCCCCTTCCCCTCCTCCTCAGTATTTTAATTATGAGCATTACTTGCCTCAAGCAGCTCTCCCTCTTTATAGCCGCACCGCCTGCTTATACCTTTTCTCTACTATATCTATTTTCCCTTCTATTAGCCTACCCCTTCCCTTTTCCCATTTCCATTGGCACTTCCCTATAAGGTGAGGCAAGTTTCTCTATTAAATCAAATATATCTGATATTCTCTTTTTCAGCCAGATCTGATGAAAGTAAGACACACAATGATCACCTCCCCCTTTTTTCCCTCAATTATAATAGGTCTTCTTTGCCTCTTGATGCAATGTGATTTCCCTCATTTTACCTCCATTTCTTTTTTTTCCAATATAATCCCCTTCTTAATTCTTTAGTTTCTAGTTTCTTTTTTTTTATATTATGACAATAAAAGCAAATTATGCCTTCACTCTCTATGTATACCCATAACAGAGATATTGTGCTCAAGAGTTCTTTCCTTTTTACTTTTTAATGCTTTTATTGAATTCTGTATTTTGAGATTAAATTTTTTTTCTTCAGCTCCCATCTTTTCATCAGAAATAGATGAAATCCACTAGTATCATTGAATGCCCATCTTTTTCACTGAAAGATAATGTTCAATTTTGCTGAATAGTTGATTCTTGGCTGCAATCCAATTCTTTTGCCATTTGGGAATATCAGATTCTAGGTTCTCCATTTCTTTAAGGTGGAAGCTGCTAGGTCCTGTCTAATTCTAATTGTGGCTCCTAGATATTTGATTTCTGACTTTCTTTCCAGTTGCTTGCAATATTTTTCCTGGTCTGATGATTCTGAAATTTAACTACAATAATCCCTGGAGTTTTCATTTTGGAGTATCTTTCAGAAGGCAAATGATGAATTCTTTCAATCGCTATTTTACCTTCTGTTTCTAGGACATCAGGGCAGTTTTCTTTGATAATTTGCTGAAAGATGATGTCTAGGCTCCTTTTTCATCATGGCTTTCAATTATTAGCAATAATTGGATTATTAAATCCAATAATCTTTATATTGTCTGTCTTAGATCTATTTTTTCAGGTCACTTGTTTTTCCAGTGAGGTGTTTTACATTTTCTTGATATCTTATTGGGTCATTTATTTCCATTTGTTCAATTCTAATGTTTAGTGAATTATTTTCTTCAATTAACTTTTTTAGCTTCTTTTTTTTTTTGAATGTGGACAATTGGATTTTTAAATGAGTTGTTTCATTCTATGGATCCCCCTCCCTATGTAACAAATTCTGTTTTGAAGAATTGTTTTTTTTTTCATTTTGTCAAATGTTTTCTAAGGAATTTTCTTCAGATAAGTTCTGTATTTCCTTTTCTAAATCCTCTTGCAAAGTTCTCATTTCCTTTCCCCATTTTTGTTCTATCTCTCTTTTAAGATCCTTTTCGAATTCCAAGAGAGCCTTGTGAGTTGGGATCCAATTTATATCACCCTTTGTGACTTCATCTGGAAATGGTCTGCTTTTAGTGTCCTCAGAATTTGAAATCTGCTTTTTTCTTTCCCCATAAAAAAACTATCTTTGCTTTCCTGCTCATTTTTTAAAAAGATTGCGGTCTGCTTTTAGGGCAAAGGGGAGATTGTCCAAGCTTCCTCTACAGGTTACCATGACTGTGCTGGGTTAGTGCTGACTAATGTCTGGTGCTGGTTGGGCATGGTCATGCTGTCCCATGATATTCTGGGGTTTAGGAACTCACTACTTGCCTTTTGTATTTGCTCTGGATGTCTTATAGCTAATCTGTTGATCTCCTGGCTTGCAACAGGACAGCGTAGACAACATTACTGTAGATTCTACCTGGCAGATTCCCCGGAAAGCAGGCAACACTGACCTGGATCTCTGCACAGCCTGCACTTGGCAACTTGTGCCCAGCCATCTGTTCTTGGCCCACCTTGCTTCCATGACCAGTTGAAACAGAATTTTTCTGAAATTCTTCCAAATTATCTTCTGCGGGAAAAATTTGTTACACTCCAAATATTTGCGGGTTATGTTACTCAAAAATCAGTTCAGAGGCTTGATTTGTTACTAAATTGAGGGACATCAGAGAGAGCTCAGATAAAGGCATGCCTTCTCTACTTCATCTTGCTTTCCTACTTGAACTGAATCTTAAAGGAAGGCAGAGAAACTGGGATGTAGATGTGAACAGAGAGGCATTCTAAACATGGGGAAGAAGGCAGTTATTGAAAAGACATAACCTTGAGAGAAGATATACAATATAAAAATGATAGCAAGAAATCCACTATTGTTACATCATAAAGTTCATGAAAGGAGTAAAGTATAAGTAACCTGGATATAAAGGTAGGGACCAGACTGTGAAGCATTTAAATTACAAAGTATTTTATATTAGATCTTACAGGAAATAGGAAGCCACTGGAGTTACACGAAGAGAGTGGTATGTCAAACCTGTGCTTTTTGAAAAAATGACTTTGATAACTGAATAAAGAATAAGTAGATGAGAGAGTTGAGACTGGGAGACTGAATGGAAAACTATAAATAGTCTAGGCATGTGGAGATAAGTGTATTGATTATGTGAGTAGAAAGAATTTGCTTCATAGAAAAGTGTTTGGGTTTTTTAACATTCCTAATAAACCACCTGTTCCTGATTTTTAACTGAGACTGATTCAAACTGGTCACACATTTACAAGGTATTAGAATAAAATAATAGATCTTCATTTGTTTTTGCATTAGGAAAAATGACCTGCTCTCCAACAGTAAGGATGAATTTCATGAATAATACCAAGTAAAAGTCCAAAAGAATGTATATCATTTCTTGTTATTCAGATCTCTGATTACCACTGTGTAAAATAAATGTTAGCTGTTCTAGGTTGCAATGAAACAATATAGATCGGGATAATGTATATACATAGAACCAATCATTTGGAAGAAAATCATCAATTCTCTATCTTTTTTCCAGTGCATTGATGTTGAATATTAAGGAAATATATGTGGATTTTCAATTTTGATCAGATCTCTGGTATTTATAACCATGGATCATAGTCTCATATATCTAAAGATAAAGGAACCTCTGATGTCATTTGCTCCAGTCTTCACCATCTGTGTCTTTTCCAAGTTGCTTATTATTTTAAGAAATTTAAACCTATAAATCACTGCTGATCAAAGAAATGTAAATTAAGACATCTCTGAGATACCACTACACACCTCTAAGACTGGCTAAGATGACAGAAAAAGACAATGAAGAATGTTGGAGGGGATACGGAAAAACTGGGACAGTATACATTGATGGTGGAATTGTGAAAGGACCCAATCATTCTGGAGTGCAATTTGGAACTATGCTCAAAAAGTTATCACACTGTCTATACCATTTGTTTCAGCAGTTTCTAGGCTTATATCCTAAAGAGATCTTATAGGAGGGAAAGGGATCCATATGTGCAAAACTGAGTGACAGCCCTTTTTGTAGTGGCAAAAAACTGGAAACTGAATGGATGTCCATTAGTTGGAGAATGGCTGAATAATTTATGGTATACGAATATTATGGAATATTATTGTTTTATAAGAAATGATCAGCAGGATGATTTTAGAGAGGCCTGGAGAGACTTATATGAATTGATACTAAGTGAAATGAGAAGAATAAGGGGATATATATATGATAGCATATATGAGGATCTGATGGATGTGGCTTGTTACAACAATGAAATAATTGAGGCCAGTTCCAATGATCTTGTGATGTAGAGAGGTATCTACACCTAAAAAGAGCATTGTGGGAACTGAGTGTGGATCACAACATAGTATTTTCACTCTTTTTGTTGTTGTTTGCTTGAATTTTGCTTTCTTTCTCATTTTCCTCTTTTTGATCTGATTTTTCTCGTATAGCAAGATTATTGTATAAATATGTATACATATATTGGATTTAACATATATTTTGATGTGTTTAACATATATTGGATTACTTCCCATCTAGAGGAGGGATAAAGAGAAGGAGGGGAAAATTTGGAACGCAAGATTTGATAAGGTTCCATGTTGAAAAATTATCCATGTATATCTTTTGAAAATAAAATTTGAAAAAAAATTGAAAATAAAAATAAGCTTATTAAAAACAAAGAAATTGAAATGGATAAATTAAGTGACTTTTTTGCACTTAAAAGTATTTTATTTTTTCAAATTACATGTAAAGATAGTTTTCAACATTTGTTTTTATAAATTTTGAATTTCAGTTTTTCTTTTTTTTTATTAAAGCTGTTTATTTTCAAAAGATATGCATAGGTTATTTTCAACATCCTTTTCAAAACCTTGTGCTCCAAATTTTTTTGTCTTCCTTTTTCTCTGGAAATATGTATACATATTTACACAATAATCTTTGAATATGTAACTTTTTTAATTTGTAAAAAATATTATTAAAGCTTTTTATATAATTATCTTATTACATAAGAAAAATCAGATCAAAAAGGAACAAAGTGAGAAAGAAAATAAAATGCAATCAAACAACAACAAAAGAAGTCAAAATGCCATATTGTGATTCACATTCAATTTGTACAGACCTCTCTCTGGGTGTAGATGACTCTCATCATCATAAGATCTTTGGAACTGACCTGAATCATCTCCATGTAACTTTAAAAATAAAAGATTTGTACATGCCTTTGTTCCTTTAAAAATCCAGGGCAGTAGAATAAGACTTTCTCTTCTGTTTCTAGAATTCATCCTTATGATTTTTGCCATGAGAGCTCATATCAATCACTTGGTGAAACTAGTCCAGTGCATTATTTATTGCTTATCCTTCTCTAGCATGGTTCAGTGGAATAAACACTCATTCATTCTATGATATATTCCCAATATAAAAAGTTTTATATAAGTGATCACAAAATCCATATTTAATACTAAATCATCATATCGTGATGTTATGTATAAGTAAAAACTATTAGAGATTTATAAATTGGATTGTCAACATTTCTATTAATTGTGGACATCTGGAATACCATTCAATTATATTATTAGTTTTTTGAGGGACAATTAGATTTAATTTATTGTATCTTTTAAGAAAAATGAACTAAGCTCAAGGACTTTCTGAATTAGAAATAAAAAGTCATGTCTCTGAGTATATTGAAAGTTCCCATTATTAATAGGATTTTGTGTTTCATATTAAATAAGAAGATATTGATAATTGTGTCAGTAAATTGTCATTAAGTCACACAGAAGTCTATGTTTCAACATGGGTGGAAAATTTTGAAGAGTTTTTTTTTTTTTTTCATGAATACTTTTTCCTGAAAAAACAATCAATTAAATGGTTCCTCTTCTATATAAAAGTGATATACAGAAAATAGAACAGTGAAGACCAGGGTTGGTGGAGATAGCTTGAGGAGAATATAATGAAATTCCATTGAGGGACTAATGTAAAAAATAATTCAGGTTTTATGCAACCAGTGAAAATCCTACATAAATGAAAAAAATATCCAAGATTAGGATAAGAAAACAGGTGATAATATCTAATTTCATGTAAATGGCTACTTATGTAAAGTAATGAATTCTAATTTTATGTTAAATTAATAATCATGTAT
Organism: Sarcophilus harrisii; assembly: GCF_902635505.1. NCBI lineage: Eukaryota > Metazoa > Chordata > Mammalia > Dasyuromorphia > Dasyuridae > Sarcophilus > Sarcophilus harrisii. The sequence continues at coordinate 516,487,531 of NC_045428.1, forward strand.
ATACCTAAGAAGTTGTTTAAATAGGCCTAAGAAAGTATAAAGAAGACACAAAAGTCCAGCAAGCTTGTGGTGGAATCTCAGAGTCCATTTATCCCAATGAGAAACTAAACAAGAATCATTCTCAACAATTCTGACTAGTGGTCTTTTAATACTGCTTGAAAATTCCAGTGAGAAGAGAGCCCCTTCCTTCCAAGTAAGTACTTTAGCAGGGTAGGAGTCAGTCTTGTGTTGATGGACCCTTTTATTGTGGATGATCCATTGATTTTAAAATCAGCCATTCCTCAAATCTCTTTAAACATGGAAGAGAATAACAGACACTGAAACTAGCCACTGAGCAGAGGAAAAATAACACATTTATCACTTTTACTCAGTTGAGAGTCTGTGGACAGAGAGCCATAGAGTTAGTAAAATTCCCAGAGCAGCTGGGAGCAATTAAATTCCACTCACCATGTGGGCCACTAATTCCACTAATCTGCAGTGAAGACCCATTTTTATCAACTCTAGAGTAATGGGTAAGAAAAGATTTTCTATCATCCAAGCTCATAGGTTTAGGCACAACCTCCTGTCTATCAGAAATTATAGGTCTCCTCATATTGCTAAAACTGGCTTAGTCCTGGAATACTAATTGACAAGTGCTAAGGGAATGCTGTATATAGTTACAATATAAGGTTAACCAAGAACAATGCAAAGCAAACTGGCCACCAACATGCTTTTAAACAACAATGAACAAATATTGTTTACTATGTTTTAACTTTTGTTGAGAAGTCTTTACTAAGGTTTCTTAATGTTAGTGCCTATTCTCCAAGATGATCTTCAGTTTGTTTTGTATATATATTCTTGGAATATAGTTTATTGCATGCTTTCTCCCCCATTAGAATATGTACCTCTTAAATACATGCACTGTTTTTGTTTGTTTGTTTGTTTTTTCTCTCATTGAAATACTACTGCTTGTATAATGCCAGACACATGATAGGTACATGATAAATGCTTTTTGACAATTTAGTCTCCTTTAGTCTGCTTTCTCATCTGAAAAAAGGGAATAATACCATGCTATCTCACTCACCAGGATATTGTGAGGCTCAAATAATAGTTGTAAATCATTTTTATGCCCCAAAGCACTATCAAATATCAGCAATTATTTCTATCTTATGAAAAACAAGGTCCTAAAGGGATCCTTGAACAAGGAAATGACATTGTTAGATTTGTACATTGGGAAGATTTGTGTGGCAGTTTTGTGAAGAATGGACTTAGGAGGAAAGAGACAGTCCACAGTCTATTTCATCCAACTCAGGGAGAAGTATAGAAAGTGCCTGTAATGGAAAAGTAAATTTGTGAATTGAGAGAAGGGCATGACTGTGACAGGTATCTTAGAGAGCAATTTATGGTACTTGCTCACAGTTGGGTATAGAGATGACGGAATAGGGAAGAGTTAAAGATGAATTCAGAATTTCAGGCATGGGTGACTGGGAAGAGGCTCTATATTTTGAAGAGACAAGCATAATTGTTGTTAATTAAATGTTTAATTCATGTTCATTATGTCTAGCACATCAGTTTTAGAGAGGCCAAAATTGTGATGCAATACATTTGTATGTTTGTGTATTTTACATACATACACTTTGTAGTACATTACAATATTCAGAAAAGGAAAGTACCTTAGAAATTATCATATGCAAATAAATAACTTAAGACCTGAGGGAGGAAGAAATGAATTATTCAATATCACATAGTAAAAATATCCCCTTCTCTCCTATGATAAGCTACCCCACTGTAGTTCAAGCTCTCATCACTTTACATATGGACTATTCCAATAAGCTGCTGGTGGGTCAACCAGCTTCAAGTATTTCCCTATTCCATTCTATTTTCCACCAAGGTATAAAAGTGACTTACTTTAATTTCATGTCTAACAATGTTACAGCTCAATAAATTCCAATGATTCCCTATTACTTACATGAATAAACATAAAATTATGTTTGCCATTTAATATATTCATAACCTAGCCCATTCTAACTTTTTAAACTTCTTACACCTTACTCTCTGACATGTGCTTTAACACATTTTTCATATTCCATGAATAAGATTGTCTTTCTTAGGTCTGGTCATTTTCTCTGTCTATTCCCTCTAGCAGGATTGCTGTCTCTCCTCAACTCTTCCTATTGACTTGCCTGCTTTCTTCAAGTCCTAACTAAAATCCTGTCTTATTCAGGAAGCATTTTCTGTTTCCATTTAATGCTACTGCCTTTATTCTAATTATACTGCATGTAGATTACTTATCTGGCATGTTATATCCCCCACTAAACTGTACCTGAGGGCAGGGGCACTATCTTTTGCTTCTTTTTGAATTCTGAATACTGAGTACTGGACCAAGCATAAAGTAGACACTTGAAAATGATTGATATTAAGTGGCAGGGTTGAAATTTGAACCAATATCCTTTGAATTCAGGGTTCTTTCTAGCATCCTGTGTATTCATCATTAAATGTAACTTAATTTTAGAGATGAATAAATATGAACTGATTCTTATTCACTTTTTGCACAATATCATTTGTTTCTTCCACCATAGAAATTACCATTTATCTCAATAATATAAAATGCTTTTGCCCCATCATGACTTGGGTTTGTAAGAGTTGAAATTATGTCAATGTCCAATTATGCAAAGCAATAATTAAATCCTAATTCTCACAGACATGCATTTGTTATCTCAGATAGCAGAAATCAGTTTGTTTTATTTACAAGTTCTGAAGAATACAGAATTTGTAGCCAAATAGGTTAATTACCATAAAATGCTAGAAACAATTTTGCTGAAGGAGAGGCAGTGTCAGCTAGTTAAACAATTCCTATATAATATACTCACAGCCACTATTCCTATTATCACAAATACTAAATGTATGACTACTGAGTAACTTACTTTGATAGCTTACACTGCCTCAGTGTAAGCAAATTTCATCTCAATGCTCTGTGTTTAGAATAGTGCCTGGCACATAGAAGGCATTTATTAATCGTTAATTTTCAGAATAACAAGATCAATCCAACCCATAAGTATCTTGGTAGATAAATCCTAGGGAATGACCCAGGAAAGAGGTGAATTGCCCAGTCACAGAGTAACACTTTAAATGTCAGCGTTAAGATTAGAACTCAAGCCTTTTGGAATTTAAGTCAAACACCCAAATCACAATGTCATACTGCCTTTAAATGTAAATACTATAAAAAAAATCTTTGTCACACACTTTTAAACTTAGATCAAATATTCATCAGAAGAAATGTTTGTGCTAGATTCTACTCAAAGTTGTTTATTACATAAAGTACTAGAAGGATTTTGTTAAACACTTCCACTTACAACACTGCCATGGCCATGAAACACACAAATTTTACAAAATGGATCTAATGTATTCTAGCATTCTAGCATAGCAAATATTTCTGAATAATTCCTTCAATTTTGACCTATTCAAAAGAAATTTCTCTTAAGAGAGTCTTCCCAAATATTGTTAGCATTTAATAGAGAATGACAAGGTTTAAAAAGTGGTACATAATGTTGGTTTCTCTTGGTTTTAGTGTTTGTTTTTCTTTTTTCTTTTCTTTTTTTTTTTTTTTTTTTTTTGTGATGACAAGCATGGTAATGGTGGTGATAGGAATTTTTAACCTGGGAAGGTAGAGCACTGACCATGCCAGTTTTCCCCATAAGTGTCAGGGCAATGACGACCAGAAACTTATACAAGATAAGAAACATGGCAGAAAAAAAGAGCTTACATGTCACCATGTATTTTAGGAATATGGCATCAGACAAAAGTAGAGAAAGTCATGTATTAGACTCAAGGCAAAAATCTATGGGACTTACCAATATTACTCACTGTTATCTTTAATGTATCCTCTGACAAGCCACCATGATGGTGCAGAGCCTTACCTTATACCAATAAAAAAATGCCTAAGGCAACTGTACTGCCTTTCAAAAGTCTGACTGCCTCTTATAAAAAAGTCCATAACCAGGAAAGTTTAAAGCCAGAATATAAGAGAATATGAAATGAAAGAAGGAAAGAAAAACTTCAAGAAAATAGCTCCAAGCAGTTACAATGTCTCCAACATCTTAATCATTCCTTCTAAAACTCTCACAAATACATGAGTTTCAATTGGATGGCTTGATAATTATGACTCACTCTGTGAATATTCTGTGTGGATTTTCACACAGAATAAATTTTCAGTAAAGAACTTATATTTTGCACTCTTATATTTTGCATATGGTTTTCCTGGATGTCCCTATGTAAATTTGCAGTATGTGACTGAACCATTGTTGGGTCTAGATATCAAATGCATCAAGGAGATGATCTGAGCAATGGTAATAATTTAACTTAAAGTGATAAAATCTCAAAAGGAATATGTGGTGATTCACAGAGATAATTACTCCTGCCAACTCTCTGGGTTTATTTAAGAGTATCAAATTGTAATTTTAACATTGGTTTAGAAGATATCGTGGAAGAAGCTAGTGTTTAGATGAAAAACAAAAAGAAAGATTTGTGGAGTAGTTAAGTAGATGCAAAGAATAACAGAATGAATAAGATGTATAGAAAAGCAGTACGAACTAACATGTGATGGAATACTGAGAGCTATAGTCCATAATATTTCTATTGAAGTCTAGAGTAGGAAAAATGAGTTCATGTAAAGGATAGAGATTTGAACTGTAGGAATGTAGAGAGACTTTGAATGAAAAAGGGCAATTCTGAAACTTCACAACATATCTGTTTTAACCCCTGTGATTCTCATGACTCTACTCCCAATTAAGAAAGTCATGCTATGTATAGAGAGAATGACAAGAGGTTACTATTCAGAGAGAATATTAGAGTATTAAGTCATTTGACTACTCTAGGACTTATCTTTCTCATATAGATAATGGGGGCAATAACTAGAATACCTCAAAAGTTCCTCATCAAGGAAGTGTGTGATATATAATAAACATATTTCCACTCAAAGTTTTTAGTTCATGATGCTATAATCTGAATTGGAATCTTTTGACAACCCTATAATATTTATTTAAGAGAAGAATGTGTTTAAGGGATAGAGTACAGATAGATTCAAAACTTGAGGCAGAAGTTACATAAAATCTACATATGTCATAAAATTCTATAACTACTCTACTATAACTATGTTTAATTACTTGTTCCAAGAGAATGGGTGAATAGAGGCAGGTATCAGAATATAATGATAAGACCAACTGTGTTTCTGTGCTCCTTAGCCTGTTGTTAATGTATGGGCTCCTAAACATATGAAATACAAGGTGCTGATTTCCAGAATAGATTACTACTGAGCCACAAATCTGGGGTCACAGTATCAGTAATGAGTATGTACTTATGGGCATTTGACGAACTTATGTGAATTAGCTAGAAATACTTAATCATCCAGTCATATTTAATATTGAAGAGAAAGAAAAATATATGCCATCACAAGTTATCTTGACAAGAATGAGTTTTGCTTATTGTTTGAAAAATTGAAGATAAGAATTTTTTATTAAGACTTCCTAGAGTCTTCTGAAATTGTGTATTTCAAGAAATATTTGCTTGAAAATGAGAATTTCAAGAAATAAGGGAAGAGTGCTGATTTTCATTCCATCATGATATTGTTTTGTGGAAATTTGCATATGGAAGAATACAGATACAAAACCATCAATACATATCCATATGTATATACACATATATACATGTACAGACACACACATAATTTTCACTATCTCTTTCTTGAAATGGCTTCCCACATTTCAACATTTTTCCTTGCTGTTCTTTAAAATAAACAAATAAATATGTTTTTCCAGAAGGAAATTATGACTTATTTTTCTTTCACAATCTAAGTCCTCTTCCTTCCATTTTCTCCTGCTTTCTTTTGAAATTGTCACTTCAGCTCCAGCCTCATCATTGAAAGTCTCATTAAGAGTAATTCTATTTACTTGTACAGAACGAGGTATTGTGCAAATTACTGTTGCCAGTGTGTCAGTGTTTTTTCAGGCATATTTTATTTTTGGCTAGTCACTTCTGATCCTTGTGTCTAACTCCATTTAATAACCGGCCTATAATTCTTCTATTCTCTCTATAAAACAGGATAAGATTTTTCAAACTTGAGTCTTTGTAAAGGCAAATTGACTTCACCAATAACTTCACCCTTAGTTGGCATATCATTTAGTGTGTTTGGGGCCTACTCCTTCCACTTAGTAGTCTGTCTTTCTAAACCATCAATGAAAAAGGCCAAGGAATGCCAGAGACAAGGGGGAAATTTCTTAGAATCTTTGAAAACTCTAGTATTTAGAAAGAGTATAAAAATGATTGCAGAGAAATACTTTGATGGATGATAGGATCAGAGATTTAAAGCTAGAAGAAACTTAGAGGTTATCTATTCTATAGCTGTGGAACTAAGCCCAAAGAGTTATAAAACTGTGCATATCCTTTGACCCAGATATGCCATTATTGGTCTGTATCCCAAGGAATTCTTAAAGATGGAAAAAGAACCCACATTTGCAAAAATGTTTGTAGCAGTTCTCTTTGTGATAAAAAAGAATTGGGAAAAAAGTAAATGGCCATCAATTGGAGAATGGTTGAAAAAGTTGTGGAACATGAAGAGAATAGGATATTATTGTTCTAAAAAATGAGGAAAAATGATTTTAGAAAAGGCTGGAAAGATTTACACAAACTGATGCTGAGCAAATCAAGCAGAAGCAAGAATACATTGTACACAATAACAGCAAGAATGTGCAACAATCAACTATGAAAAATTTGATTCTTTTCCATGGTTCAGGGATCCAAAGAAATCCCAACAGACTTTTGACAGAAAATGTCATCTGCATTTAAAAAAGAGAACTAAGAAGACTGAATGTAAATCAACACATGTTCTGTTCATTTGTGGGTTTTTTTTTCATTTTTTATCTCTCCTATATATTTTTTTCTCCTTTTGCTCTGATTTTTCTCTTACAACATGATTCAGAAAGAAATGTATATTAAAATCAATAAATTTATGAGAAAAATAACAAACAATGAGATAATTCATGCCAATTTTCGTAGACTTGTGATGTAGAAAGCCATCTGCATAAAGAGATATTTGTGTTTACTGAATGTGGATCACATTGTGTTTACTGAATGTGGATCACAACATAGTATTTTCACCTTTGTTGTTGTTGTTGGCTTATGTATTTTTTCTTTCTCCCCCCCTCCATTTTGATATGATTTTTCTTGTGCAGCATGATAAATGTGAAATTATGTTTAGAAGAATTGTACATGTTTAACCTGTATTGGATGGAGAGAGTGAGGGAGAGCAAAAAATTTTTCAACACAATGTTTTCCAATAAGGAATGTTAAAAATTATTTTGGCATGTATTTTGAAAAATAAAAAGCTATTATTAAAAATAAGCAGAGGAAAGTTTGAGCTTTCTGGTTTTTCAGTTCCATGGGTCAATTGAGGATCTAATCCTGCAATTTTGTTCTTTGAAATTTTATTTCCTGTTAGGACATAGGAGAGGGAGTAAGAAGTGAGGAGGATGGATCTGTGATTTTCTTGTTTTTTTTAGGACAAAGAGCTCCCAGTGAGCAACTTTCTCTGCAACCTAATCTTTGAGAGTGGCCTGAGGAACTCAATGTCAGTATATATAATAAGTATATCACTGAGCTACTAGGCAGATAGATGCCAAAAAGGAAATGATAGTTCCTTTAATAAAAGAAAATGTACTTTGTAAATCAGTATGGTGAGTGCACCAGTAGTGATAAACTCTATCAATATTATTTTCTAAAGAGACCACCTTACAAACAGCAGGAACTCATTAACCTAACTATCAGTTTATTCTTTAACTTTCTTGCCTATTTCTGTTTAGAAGAAGAAAAAGAGATATAAAGGAAGACATTAATATTAACTAGTTTTGTTAAAATATTCTTGGGAAAAAGCTGAGGCATTAGTGAGGACTTCATCAAAAGAGTCCTCACTAATGCCTCAGCTTTTTCCCAAGAATATTGGGATTCCATTTGATGAAGAACTTACTTTATTATGTGTAAAAACGTTAAGGAGAAAAAAGGTAGATGGAAAAGGGAGACAATTATGTTGAAGTACAGGAAGTAATATACATATTTAAAGTTGATCAACTATATGCTTTTATATAAGGTACTACAATAATGAATTGTATGAAAACTGTCTTATATTAGAATCCTTACAAAGTGATGTCAGTTGCCTAATTTAGCATGGTACTTAGCAAATTCTCTAGCTCACCAATGTATTTAAGTATTCATTGGAGTTCACACTTTTGGGAGATTCACAAGTCAGTATTCAGTATGAGATTCAAAGTCAGAAACTCACAATCCCACTCTCTCAGAGGTGGTGTCAACCTTTGAGTTCACACCTCTAAAAGAGCATAAAAAGGAGCTGAATTAGTGAAGTGAGTCAGTTCAGAAGAAGCCCACTCTCGGAGGCAGAGCTAGATTCATTCATCCCATCTCACACCACCATGGTGGCAAGCTCTCCTCCTTCGCTTCTCCACTGAAAGATAGGCCTCTAAGAAAGCTACCTGAGCCCAAGGAAAGAGACAAGACTTGGAAGGAGAAAATAAATATTTGGATTTTATCAGCTGGCTGCATTTGAAGTGATTATTACTCAGGAACCAAAACTAAGGCTGCCTCCAGAAAACCTCCCCAAGAAACCTGCTCAAAGAGAACCATTATATTTTAAAAAAGAGAACACTACAGTTTTATTCAACAAGTCATGCTCCATTGAACACATAGTCTAAAAAGAAGCAGGTATAATGAAATTTAAAACAGTCCCTCAACTTCTTTTACTCCTTGAGTTGTGTATTTTAAATATGACATATTTACTGAAAGAAGAACAGAATAAAATAGCATCATTTATTTCGTTGCTAAGAGACCTATGCCAAAAGATAGAAGAAAGCCTTCAGCATACTGGGTAATCCCTTGCTGTCACCTTCTGGGAGAATATGGACAAGAGCCATACAAGATATCTAGGAATATTAGGGTTGCTGTCTTCAACACTAGAGAACATAAGACTCATTGATTCATTGAAATATTAAAAACTCAAAGAAATAAAATTTATATATAAGAGCCTGGAGTTATTTGTAGGTTGTTAGCTTTAAATAAGATAGAGGAAAAAATATGTTACAGTCTTCATTTTAAAAAGATTTTATATTTGAATAATAAAGTGAGTTGCAGAAAAGAACAACATACTAATTAAAAATAAATATGATAATGATATTGAAGATAAACTCTATGACTGTGGGTAAATGATTTATCCTCTCTACATATCAGTTCATCCTTTACAAAATAAGGGTCTGGTCCTGATATATTTGTAGTATCCTTTAGTTCTGTATTTAGTTACCTTTTTATTCTGTACTTCCCATTTTTTTCTTTTTTTGAAATATATACGATAAATTTATTATATATTTAAAAGAAATGGTAAGATTGAACATAATATATTTGCAGTTTCATGTGTTATTATTTTTATTACAAAATATTATGGGAAAGTTTGTTTTATTCCATAAATTAAAAATAAAATAAATAAACACAAAAGCAGCTTATAATCTAATGAGGAAGTTGGAAAATGACACATGCACACAAATAACAATAGGATAAGTTAAGAAATGATTAAATGAATAGGAAACATCAAATAGTGGATTGAAGAATTCAAGAGTGAGAATGACTTCCACCTTGTGCAGAGGTTTCATAAAAAGTTTCATGGAGGGGGTGACAGCTGAAGTGAAGAGAGGAAAGGATTTCATTAGATAAAAATGAGGGGATGGGGAATCTTGTCTAGGTATGGATACACAAAGGCATGTATACGATATGATGATATCATAGTAGTCTGATTTGGTAGGAATACAGTATACAGGGGATAAGAAAATATTGCTGGAAAGAGAATATTGAAGCTAAATTGAGGTGAGGGCAGGGCTCTTGGGTCCTAAGTGAAGAAATTTTTATTTTATTTGAGAGTAATGGGGTTTTTATTATTATTTTTATTTTCCCCAATTACATGTGAAAACATTATTTGTTGTACAAGTATATTCATTTTTAAAACATATTTCCATATGTATCATGTTGCGAAAGAAACATCAGAACAAAAGGAAAAACCATGAGAAAAAATGGTTAATATAATGTGTTGATTTTTGTTGTCTCCATAGTTCTCTCTCTGGATGGGGACTTCCCATTCCTTCTAAAAGTTTACAATCTAGTTCATAGGATCGCATATGCATTCACATGCAAAAACACAATGTAAAATCAATATTTTATATAGAGGAAATGAATGTTATAAGAATATGGCTGTGTGATGTAGTAGAAAAGTATCTTCAGATTTGGAGCTATATAATCTAGGTTCTTATTGCAGTGACCTTGGGCAACTCATTTTCTATTTAGAGATTTCTATCTTGATTATAAAAGAAATTCCTATCCAGCTTTGAAGGACGGACTTCCTTTAGTGGGAGGCACATTTTCATTAAAATTTTTAGAGTTTGTTTCTGGAGGATCAGATAAAGTTTCATTTTTGAAAAGATCAGGATCAGGGGTATTGATTAAAGTTTTAAAAATTTGAGATGATCCACTTCTTTACATTTCTCATCTAGAAACAGATAAAAGTCATGATTTGCTACTTTGGTATCAAATGTACTATCTCATTCCTTTCACAGTTATAGGTACTAATGATCTAGTTCAGCTATATTGTGATAAAAGACAAGAGATTTCTATTAGAATCCAGATTTTCTTCTTATTTAGATGGTATCTCCTAAGAGCCCTAAAAATTCCGGATAAGATGATGTTGTTTAGTTGTTTCCAATTCTTTGTGTCTCCAATTGGGGTTTCTTGGGAAAGATATTAGAATGGTTTGCCATTTCCTTTTCCAGTTCATTTTACAGATGATAGTTAAATAACTCACCGAGGGTCACATAGTAAGTGTCCAAGGCTGAATTTCAATTCATAAAAATGAATCTTCTTTGACTCCAGGCCCAGTACTTTATCTACTATACCATTCACAAGCCATGAATAAGGTGAGTATGGAAGGCTAAAGACAGCAGACATGATTAAAGGTGGCCTAAAAAATGGCAAGGACTGTATAGATAGAAGAAAAAATTTAAAAAACGGGAGAATTTTCAATGAGGATGGTCAGGAGAAGATGAGAGAAGAATGTTAAAAATGAAGTGTCAGTTAGCTAATCCAAATGATCTGTAAATCCATTAATGCACTAAATTCCTATATGTGTGATGTTTCATAAAATATCTGTCTTTATATTTACATATAAGTATGCTATATATGTATATATTCAGTCAGTCATTTTTCACTCATTTCCTACTCTTAGTGACCCCAGTTGTTTTCTTTTTTTGACAAAGATACTAGACTAGTTTGCCTTTTTCCATCTTCCACTCTTTTTACTGATTGAGAAACTGAGACAGAGTTCAATGACTTATCCTGGGTCATCTAACTAGTGAATATCTGAAGCCAGATTTGAACTCAGGAAGATAAGTATTCTTGATTCCAGGCCTGACACTATTCAATGCAACAACTATATGAGTTTATGAATGTATATATGTATAATATGTCATTATGCTATCTTTATTAAGTAATTGCTATGCATAAGATTCTCTACTACATGTTAGTGATACCAAAAAAAATTAAGAGAGGTTTTAGATTCACACATACACACCACACACACACACACACACACATACACACACACACACACACACACACACACACATTCTGGATTTAGTCAGAATACCTTAGTTTGAATCCAAGCTCTCCATATGATCTTGAGCAAATCACTTTAATCTGCCTCAGTTTTCTCATTTATACAATATGTTGGTTTGATGAGATGATTTTCAAAGTCCTTTGCAATTATAAGATTCTATATTAAACAACTAGGGAAGAGAGACAATGTGATTAAGTGTACAAGTAACTAGAACAGATAATGAGTACCTACAGATCTTTGGAGAATGGGAAAGATTAATAGCTGACATTTAGAGAGTATTTTATAACAGTCTGAGAAGGCATCATGGAAGAAGTGGGACTTGGTCAAAGTTCTGAAGGATAGATAGAATTTGGCTGGTGGAGAAGAGGAGCAAAGGAATTACATGACATTTATCCATCAGCTGTGCTTAAAAAGACAGACAGAGCACCAAGAGAGATAGGATTTAACTCTCTACACATTTTCCACCCTAAAGGCTAATCCTCCTTTTCAGATTAGTTTTGCTTTTGAATTTATAGGAATGGGAAACTAGTCCAGTGTTCTAAATCCATTCTCTAAATGTTATCAAGTTGAACTATGCCAGGGCTTCAAGTGAAAAAGACTTTTCCTTGCTCTCTTTACTTCCTTTAAATAAAAAGATAGATACAAGTTGGGAAAATATATTATTTTAGCTAGTGGTGTTTGTGGAAACTGGAGAAGAGAAAATGTGGATTTTACTATTTGTGTCTAAATAATAGAAGTAAAAATATAGCAAATCACAAAGGATAGAGGCACTAGGTTGAGTTTATTTAATATATGTAAAGTGTTTTCTAAACCTAAACACAATAGATAGATAGCAGTTATAACATCAAAAATATATTAATCAAAAAAAATTCCCTTTCTGAAAAGAAAGAATAAGTACATTATATATCAATATCACTGGTTTGGTGTTCACCTCTCTGTTGCTGATGAGATACTTAAATCACTTTATAGCTTCTTCTAAGCCAGATTAATCTTCCTTTACAAACTAACCTCTTCCTCTCTTTTTTTTTGCTCTGGGCAGCTAGGTGACACAGTGGATAGAAATTTAGTCCTGGAGACAAGAAAACTCATCTTGAGTTAACATTTGGCCTTTCCCACTTACTAGCAGTGTGACACTGGGCAAGTTATTGAACTCTGCCTCAGTGCCTCACTTGTAAAATGGGCTAACAAAGAAAAAGGCAAACCACTGCAGTACCTTTGTTGACTAGATCATTGATTGATTACACCAAACAGGTTGTTCAAGGCACTGTATTGTTTCAATTTCATCACCAAATCAATTACAGGTCACTCATTTGTTCTCCTACAACTAAAGACCTATTAAATCATTAAGAGGTCCTGATCTTCAGAGGAAATATTCATATTGATGAAACCACCCATAATGACTCACCTATTGAAGAGTATAGAGCTGAATAACCAGGACTTTGACAGAGAATGCATATGCTACAAATGAAAACCACAGACAATTAGGGAAGGGATAGACCTCAGAGATCATTTATTCTAGACTAGCACTTTCATCGTACTGGTGAGGAAACTGAGGCCCAGAGAGAGTTCAAGGTCATACAACTAGTTAATGACAGTAGGGATGCTGTATTTCATATCTCCTTACTAAAGTTTCAAGAGGTTTTCTTTTTTTTTCTTCTTCTTATTATATTCATGAAAAAAAAAGAATGGTAAATCTTATATAGTTACCATTGTATTTGATGAATCTTGTATTAATGCACTAGTATTAACGGTCATAGGGCAGATGTCAATTAATTATTTTTTTTTCTTTTCTCTTTTTTTTTATTTAATAGCCTTTTATTTACAGGATATATACATGGGTAACTTTACAGCATTAACAATTGCCAAACCTCTTGTTCCAATTTTTCGCCTCTTACCCCCCCACCCCCACGCCTAGATGGCAGGATGACCAGTAGATGTTAAATATATTAAAATATAAATTAGATACACAATAAATATACCTGACCAAAACGTTATTTTGCTGTAGAAAAAGAATCAGACTCTGAAATATTATACAATTAGCTTGTGAAGGAAATCAAAAATGCAGGTGTGCATAAATATAGGGATTGGGAGTTCAATGTAATGGTTTTTAGACATCTCCCAGAATTCTTTTTCTGGGCATAGCTAGTTCAGTTCATTACTGCTCCATTAGAAATGATTTGGTTGATCTCGTTGCTGAGGATGGCCTGATCCATCAGAACTGGTCATCATATAGTATTATTGTTGAAGTATATAATGATCTCCTGGTCCTGCTCATTTCACTCAGCATCAGTTCATGTAAGTCTCTCCAGGCCTTTCTGAAATTATCCTGTTGGTCATTTCTTACAGAACAGTAATATTCCATAATATTCATATACCACAATTTATTCAACCATTCTCCAACTGATGGACATCCATTCAGTTTCAGTTTTAGCCACTACAAAGAGGGCTGCCACAAACATTCGTGCACATACAGGTCCCTTTCCCTTCTTTATAATCTCTTTGGGATATAATCCCAGTAGTAACACTGCTGGATCAAAGGGTATGCACAGTTTGATAACTTTTTGAGCATAGTTCCAAACTACTCTCCAAAATGGTTGGATTCGTTCACAACTCCACCAACAATGCATCAATGTCCCAGTTTTCCCGCATCCCTCAACAGTCATCATTATTTTTCCTGTCATCTTAGCCAATCTGACAGGTGTGTAGTGGTATCTTAGAGTTGTCTTAATTTGCATTTCTCTGATTAATAATGACTTGGAGCATCTTTTCATATGACTAGAAATAGTTTCAATTTCTTCATCTGAGAATTGTCTGTTCATATCCTTTGACCATTTTTCAGTTGGAGAATGGCTTGATTTTTTATAAATTAGAGTTAATTCTCTATATATTTTGGAAATGAGGCCTTTATCAGAACCTTTGACTGTAAAAATATTTTCCCAGTTTATTGCTTCCCTTCTAATCTTGTCTGCATTAATTTTGTTTGTACAAAAACTTTTCAGTTTGGTATAATTGAAATTTTCTATTTTGTGATCAGTAATGATCTCTAGTTTTGCTTTGGTCATAAAGACCTTCCCCTTCCACAGGTCTGAGAGGTAAACTATCCTATGTTCCTCTAATTTATTAATAATTTCATTCTTTATGCCTAGGTCATGAACCCATTTTGACCTTATCTTGGTGTACGGCGTTAAGTATGGATCAATGCCTAGTTTCTGCCATATTAGTTTCCAATTTTCCCAGCAATTTTTATCAAACAGTAAGTTCTTATCCCAAAAGCTGGGATCTTTGAATTAATTATTTTTCTAAGAAGCATCAGTAATAGGCAAATACATCATGAATAAGTTGTATTACATGCTCAGTTCAGTCACAAGTCTGTGGGACACTCATGGAATAGACAGATGTAGTGGTCAAAGGGACTGATAACAAAATTCAGTGGAGGAGTTACAAGTTGGACTCTTGCCTAAAAAGCTGCTGAAGAGTAAGCTTCAGAACACGGTGGCCTCAGCAAAAATGAGCAATGTCAAAGAGTAGTCTGATGAAAAATAGAAGGGAACAAAGGAAAGGAACTACAAACAGAGTTAATGCCAGGCATTTGCATATCTTAGGTAAGATCAAAACATTCTGTGTCTCAACCCACACGTACAAAAATGTTTGTAGCAGCCCTTTTTGTAGTGGCAGGGAACTAGAAAGTGAATGGATGCCCATCATCTGGGGAATGGCTGAATAAGTTATGGTATATAAATGTTATGGAAAATTATTGTTCTATAAGAAATGTTTATCAGGATGATTTCAGAGAGGTCTGGAGAGACTTACATAAATTAATGCTAAGTAAAGTGAATAGAACCAAGATAATATTGTACATGACAAGAAGACTATGTGATGGTCAATTCTGATGCATGTGGCTCTTTTCAACAATGAGGTGATTCAATAGACTTGTGATGGAAAGAGTCAGCTGCATTCAGAAAGAGGACTGTTGGGACAGAATGTGGATCACAATATAGCCTTTTCACCTTTTTTGTTGTTGTTTGCTTGGCTTTTGTATTCTTTCTCATTTTTTACCTTTTCGATCTGATTTTTCTTTTACAGCATGATAAATATGAAAATATATGGGGGAAAGGGAGGAAGAAAAACTTGGAACACAAGATTTTGCAAGGCTGAATGTTGAAAACTATCCTTGCATTTATTTTGAAAATAAAAAGCTATTTAAAAGCATTATATATCTCTCTCATTAATAAGAAATGTAAGCATATTGTTCCTGTTTAAAGAGCACATCGTTCCTATGTAAATGGTATGTCAACATATCTGTGTTTTCCTTTTTTGTACATTCTTCCTATTCTTGTACATTGGTGAGAGTTGCAAATTGTTAAATTTAGATTTGATATCATTATCAATGCTCCTAATAATTAGTGCCATCATGAAGTAGGATGAGCTGCCTTGAGATGTGTCTTCTTATCATGTATCCATAAGAAGGCTACTATTTGTTGGGATGTTTAGAGATCATGTTAAGATGATGGTTCTTTTTTAAATCCAATATTACACTAGAATGTTTGTCAATGACTCTTCTATCTTTGAAGCTCTGTGTTACTATACTAACCTCTATACACCCTAGAGTACTTTTCAGTTTCCTGGAGATTTACTTCTAGAGCAAGGGTCTTGAAAATGTTTTCTGTGAACTTATGTCTATATGTATATGTCTGTATGTACATACATGCACATGATATACATATATATATATATATATACACATATAATTATTATAATATAATTGATTTTATTTCCAAGACTATTTTAATTTATGTATTTAGAAACAATATTCTAATTGGCTTCACCAGATTGGCAAAGGGAGTAATAATTATTATCATCATCATCATCATCATAGTTGTCATCATCACCATCATCATCACCATCATCATATAAACATTTGTGTGTGCATGCACAAAGGATTATAAATCTCCATAATCTTTTAGCATTCTAATGCAGCATTGGGACTGTCAGTTTTTTATCTATCTTGTTTAGTAAATTACCAGCCTGCTGACTTTTCCACTCATATTTTTCCTAAATGATATGTCATAGTGCCTGGAACATAATAGGTACTCAAAAATATTTACTGGATTTGTTAGATATAGCATGTCTTAGGTACAAGTCATTGTAAGAAATACTCTGTAACCTACTTACATCCATCTTATCTTTATAACTAATTTTCTCATCCCTCTTCTACATCTTCAATAATAATAGCAGAATAACAGAAAATGGAAAATCTTATTTTCTAAATTTTACATACATTAATTCATAAAATTAATATGCTAAATCTCTCATGCTTCCTGATTTTGTTAGCTAGATGTAAATTATCTTGACTAATAATAGCATTGACTCTAGAAGAACATGATATTAAAAGATTTTGTTGCTTGGAGTCCAAACCTCTTACCAGCCTCATCATGTTTCTTTGAATGAGTTAAAGCTCTTCATTGTCTTACTCAATATGTGGCACCAGAAGGGAACAAATTATTCCAGATGTATAACCAGGGCAGAAGACAATAAAACCATTATATCCTTTGCTCTAAACAAGGTGTTTCTATTAATATAACCTAAAGTCTTTCTAGCTTCTTTGTCCTGATGCAAAATAATGTTAACTTACTTCTTTGGCTTTTAAAGGACTGTTTTTATTTCTTTTTCTATTCCTCCATAAATGTTGTATAGAAACTAGGAATTGTAGAGGGCTAGACATTATAAGCAATAGTTGTTTAGTATCATGACATCAAATTGAAATAGAAATAACAGCCTCTAAACCATCTATAAAGATACCATATTGACTTATAAAATGACATATTATATTATATGCCTATCATTTTGTTTTGTAAATATATTCCAATTACATTGTAATCTGATTCTATCTATAGTTAGGAGTGATCTTTATCTTTGACATATCTGAGGTTATGCTCTCATCAGGCCCTTGATGGTAATACTTCTTTGTGGGCAGGATGGGACAACATTGAGGGAATGATGACAAAGTACAAGCTAGCCAGATGTGATATACAATGACTCAATGCAATGTTTTCCATAACAGAAGATTCTCTGTCCTTTAAGCAGCATGCCAGAAAGCTACACTTCTTTCAGGATTCGCCTAACCAATAATTGTGAATCTATTGCCCCATTTCCCTAGACGATTTTCTAAGCCAAGAAACAAACATGTATTTCCCAGAGATCTATAAATGCCTAGTGAGTGGATTCTTGATTTTCTTTATTTGTATATAATAAGCTGATAAGTTTTGTTTTATTTTTCTTTTATCACTATATCAGTCACTAAATTAGTATTTTAATTGAGGCAGGTTATCTCAGTGAAAAAGATAGTGGACTTGAAAATCATTAGGTTTGAACTTCATTGCCTGTTCTTCTTCTAATTTGCTATGTGACCTTGGGCTAATTAGTTACCTATCCTCTCTGGGTCCCAATTTCTTTATCTGTAAAGTGAGAAAGCTATACTAGTTCTCTGGAATATCATAGGTGTACATGCTGGATATAGTCAAAATTCTATGTAAAATCTGAGCAAAGATCATTACCAAATGGAAGGATCAGAGAATGCCTCCTGGAAAAAAACAGTATCAGTACTGTTATTCCCATTTTATACTGCATATATATATACACATATACACACACACATTTATACACTTCTGTATATATGCAACTAGACTGATACTATACAGATGCATATATGGACACTCTATAAAACAATATAGTATAAAATAACATAACACAACAAACCATAGAACATAGCCTAAAGTGATATATGGTATGTGACAAATAGTAGATGAGATCATGACATGTAAGCATAATGTAATTTTATATATGACGTAACATAGACAACACAATGCAACATAAAAGAGAACAGTGTGTGTGTGTGCGTGTGTGTGTGTGTGTGCGTGTGTGTATGTGTAGTTTCAGACATCTCATTTCATTGTTATAGGTAGAGAAATTTCCTCTACTAAAGTAGATCATTTTGCAATTTATATTCATAAGAAACTAGATGAGTCACCATAAATTTAAATGGCTTTCCTCAGGTCAAGCAGCTGCTAAGTCAGTATTAGAGAGATAAACTGAATTCAGGTCCTCCTTAGTCCAGGACAGCTATCTATCCACTCTTACATCTAATATGTTCTTATGTTATGTTATATTGTATTGTGTCACATTGTTTTATCATGCTGTATTATATTGTGTTATATTTTTATATTATGTCAGATATATATCCTAATTAACAGATTGCATACCCTTCCTGAATTACTGCCCACATAAGACCTTACACAAATACTCCTGATATTAATTGATAGATATAACAAGGAATTTGCCAGAAAAAAACCCATAAAAACAAAATATAAATTGAAAATTGTCACAGATCCCCAGGACTCATTCATGGAAGTCACCCACAATATCTTTCAGAAAATACTTTAATTTCTGCTTAATTAAACATAATTAATCAATAAGTGGAAACTGAGAATCCAGTGTACAAAAATGGCTTAAAATATGTCATAAGACCCATTTATGAGTAGAAAAGAAACTTAGACGTCCCTTCAGTGAGATTGAGAGTTAACTGATAGACAGTCCTTTTGGCATTTATATAATATCAACATATCTAGGTGAAAGTTTTTAGCAGGTTGAATGATGCAAACCCCCAGGAGGATATGGACAATCTTAGGACAGAATTAAGAATTATAGATGGCTTCTGACTTATCCTAAAGAAAAGAACACCTATGTCAGTGAGGTCCCAAACTTATTGAAGTATGCTATTATGAGGGATGTGAAAATGATTTATGTAATCTCTACTGATTCTTTAATAGTTTACAATCTTTTTAGTGATGACATGTGGATGTAAAAAAGCAACAATAAGAACAGCATATGGTTTAACACATACTTTTATGTGACAATGCCTGATTAACCTTTAAAACATATTGTTTTGATCACATAATATAATTATTCAATTATCTTCAATGTCTCCTTATATATTAAAATCTTGTTTTCTTAGCAAAACCTTCAAGACTCATAATATAGTGCCAATCATTAAAAAAAAGTTGTCATTATAGAGTAGAAAGAGTTCCAAATTTGGAGACAGGAAATCTAAGCTTTAATTCTAGTTCTAATACTCATCATCCATGTGATGAAGGGAAGTCACTTTAACTCCATGATTTTCAGTTGCCTCGCTTTTTTCTTCAAATGGAATAACAATACCACCTAACTCATTAGATTGTTCTTTGAAAAACTTAAAGCTCTATAGAAATATGGGTTATGATAGTCTTTTCAGTTTTTTATATTCTAATTCTACTTCCTTTCGATGAAAAAAAATACTAGTCAATGCTCTAGACAAACTACAACTAAACAATTCATTACACACCATGCTCTTATCTGGCAAATTTCGGATAATATAATGCTATATAACTGGACAAGCCCCTGACTAACTCTACCTTTTTAAATCCACCCCATCCCCCAAGACCTGGTTCACATATAACGCCGTTTTTTTCCAGGAGGTTTTCTCTGATCCTTCCATTTGGTAATGCTCTTTCCTCAGACTTTACATAGAATTTTGACTATATTCATCACGTACACTATGATGTTCTAAGTTGTTTCATAAGAGCAAAGTTTTAAAAGTTAAAAGGACCACGCTCAGAAATCACTGAATCCAAAACATCATTTAACACAGGGGTAATTGTAACTCAGAGAAGTTGAGGGATTTGCTTAATTGCACACAGATAATAAGAAGCATAGCTGAGATTCAAACCACTCATTCTAAATGCATCTGTGGACTCAATTATCTACCTTATTATTGTAGAGCTTCCTTGAAGCAAAGATCTTAACATTATATTTCTCCTGTGTGGGATTTGTAGTCAAATGACAAGGATAAATTCACTGTCCATCTTGTTCTTTGATCTTGACCTAGATCTCAAATTCAGCATCTTCATCTATAAAATGAGAGGGCTGTCCAAGAGGATTTCTAAGATTTCTAAGATCCTTTTCAGATCTAAATCTTTGATAGTGTGATCCCTCAGTGCCAACTATGGTGTATTCACACACATACACACATGCGCACACACACATACACACAAACACACAGCTGTGTCATAAAGCAAAGCAGAGCTGGATAATCTCAGAGGAAACAAGATATTTGCAAATGATACTTATGCATTTCCTTACATTAAGTATTGGAATACATTCCTCAGTCATGCAGGCATATCAAAAATTTATCTGCCTAAAGTAGTGCTCCAATTACAATATTAAAATATATTTCTCTTGTGGATAGCCAACCTGGCACAAGTAAGCATTTGTCCTGTGTTTTTTTTTTTCTCCCAAAGAATAGAATTGGGGGAAGATTTAATTCTCCTTTCTAGAAGAAACAGATCCTTTATCATTTGCCCAAAGTACTAATTGAGAGTGGAGAATGTATCAGTGATGAGAAAATCTGTGTGGTCCTAATCAACAATGGTTTTGTGTGGGGGGGAGTATGTTGAAAATGTCAAATACACGTGTTGATTTCCTAAGCAAATACTAATCCAGTTCTAACAGATTACCCTTTGGGTCATCAAAACCTTTGGTTTGTTAGCATGAAGGTATAGAGCTAATTTCAATGAAGAGATGGAGGAGGAGAGTAAAGTTGAATGTGTTTTCCTATGAACTTGACATTCATATCTAATGATGACCTTCACACTTCTGTAAGCTGCATACAGCCTTCGATTTTTCAGTTTTTACAAGGGACCCCTGCTGTTTTCTTGCAAGTTTCCTTCTGAACATCTGCCAAAATAAGCTATTACCATTTCTGGGTGTTTCATCTCAAAAGATGCCAACATCCCTAAGGGAAATAACATCCACAAGCTTATAGGTAATAATTGAGACACATATCCATCACAGTTAACTGTTATCTCATTCTCTCTGACAATGCCTTAGATCAAGGAATAATTTTCATTTTATAATAAAAATGATTCCTTTAGTTCCCACTCTATTGGGAGAAGAATAGAGTAGGAAGGCTGATTATTTATGAGCCAAAGAACTAGATACTATATTAAAATCAAATTTTCAAGTGCATCCCATGTTCTTGAAATATTCCCACCTCTTCAAATGAGTGCCTGGGCCCTAAGCTGATTTATAGGCAAAGATGAGTTTTTAATGATGATCTTCAATTCCCAAATCAAGCTGTCATTTAGGGATCTGAGCGAATTATTCATTTGCCCTGTAACAAAGTTAAATAGTACTTTATCATATAACACTGAAGCTTTAAAAAACAACCATGCCTGCCTTTCTATAATACTGAAAACTTCACAGTGTCATATTTTCAAGAAGCTTACAAAAATACTTTATTTATGCATTATGTATTAATCAATGAACAAGTATTTTTTTTAAAGAATCTACTATGTTTTAGGCAGGGATACCAAAGTAAAAAAAAAGACAGTTTCTCCCCTCAAAGAGTTTACATGAGAGGAAGAAAATTTGCATTTGTACATGCAAATGAATATGTACAAACAAGTTTTATACATCATAGAGGGGGCATAATTAATAGAGGGAAGGCACTAGAATTAAGAGGATTTCAGGAAAGCTCCTGTTATAACATAAAATTTTAGATGGGACTTAAAAGAAGACAAAAAAGTCAGGAGTCTGTGCTTTGCTTGTTCCATAAGTTCTAGAATAGAGAAGATGGAGTTAGTGGACAGACAAGTGGCCTATATTTTTATGAGTTTGTGAATTCATATATAAGTGCTGATTGATAATTCCTAGAGATTTCAGAAACTCATACATAAGGTTTGGGAAAGAGGGTGGGATGGGATTGTTAATAGGTTTTCCATCACCTGTTTGAGATAGAGGCATGAAGCCATGAAGCATGAAGACAGAGTCATGAACAAGATGGTTTTCTAAGTGCTATATTATTTTTATTCTGCCATTTTTATACAGTCATCATGACCATAATCATCAGAATATCAGTGAGTTGTACTGAAGACCAGAACATAATCCTTTCTTGTACTTAAGTTCTGGAAATAATTATGAGGGAAAGTATCCAGCAGAGTGTTACATTAGCTCTGCAAAATTCATCTCTCTCTCTCTCTCTCTGTCTCTCTCTCTCTCTCATAATTAAAATTAAGTTATTACTTTAGAATCCTCAGTCATGATGGGTTTTGATAGTATATTTTTAAAATACATAAAGATACAATTGCCTTTATTTGTTGAAAACTTATAAGCAGTCTCTTTGTTAATGCTTATTGGATTATTACTGTCAGTCACCTTCCTATGGGTATCATTATTAGTTCTGAAGAAAGAAGGGCTAGCAATGTTGGAGTCTAAGTATCCTTATATATATATATGTTTCTTTTTATAAAAAATTCTTTAGAGAGAGTGTAGTATGCTACTATTTTTTTGAAAATTATGGAGACAAATATGGATTTTTCATAACAAATTATTTTCATGAAAATATTATCTTTTTAATTCTAGATATAAGAAATATCATCAAAGTCTTATTTTATTCCTCATACAAAAGGCCTGTGTGCTTCTTTTTCATTTAATCTTCTAGGCACTTTTTGATGAAAATTGCTATGATAAATAGAAGCTTGATAATTAACCATATTTACTGAAATATTGTGGAATAAATTTGGTAAATACTCAATGTTTGTAACTACCAAACACTTCTATAAAACAGGTTAAGAAACATCCTAGGATGACATGCATGTGTATGAAATGATGTAAAATGCATCTTCAAAAGGATCCATAATGTTAACTTTTCTCATTAATCATTATTGTTAGTAATAGTGGTAATATTAGTAATAATATTAGTAGTTGAAGAACAAATATTTCTTGACAATTAGAGCTTTCCCTATTTCTTTCAATGACACTACTATCCTTCCTAGACAGGCCTAGATCCTTAAAGAAGTATTTGGCTCTTCCAGCTTCCTTAATCTCTACATCAATTAGTTAGTTGCCAAGTCTCATTGATCTTATCTCCACATTTTTCACATATCCATCCCCTTCTCTCTACTCTTACAATCTTTGTGGTCTCTGTTGACAACTAAAATATCTCCTTATTTTTTCTTTCTGTTTATGATACCTTATTTTTTTATTCTATCCTTTAAATAATTGTCAAACTGATCTATCTCAAGCAAAACTTTGATTGTGTTACCTTCCATCTTACACTGAAAGATCTTTAGTGTTTCACTATTTCCTCTAATAAAAAAATACAGATCTATAGCTTGGGATTTAAAATTGGTCACATTTTCTTGAATATTTTTTCAATATTATGTTTTAATATTTCTCTTAGTGAAATCCCATCAGGGTAAAATTCTTAATAGTATTTTAAAATTCCATACTTTCCCACTCACTCCTTGTAATTTGAACATTTCATATTAAATAAATATCAAATTTATGGCATAATACAAAATCAATTATACATGCATGACTATATTAATGTATAAATCAAACAATTGTAGAATAAAAATATAAATCAATGAGACATTTGAAAGATAATCTAATTAATATTTATTCTTACAGTAAGGAAACTGAAGCACAGAACCTTGAAATGACTTCGCAAAGGTCACCTTTCTAGTTAGTAGTAAAAATGAGACAAGAAAAGAAAATACAAATTGGCATGAGTCCAGGGAATTAAAAATGAAACATGCCACCTACCTCCTGTCAGAGAGGTGAGAGATACAATTCTGTATGGAGACGGGTACTTTTAGATGTGGCCAGTGTGGGCATTTATTTTGCTGGACAAGAAGATGATTGTAAACACATTAATCAACTAACTAATTTTTAAAAATCAACAATTTTTCAAAGGGAAAATAGGACATGACAGTTGTACTTAAGTATTTCAAAAGATATCATGTGGAAGATAATTCCTTCTAGGTCTTGGAAAACAGGAGAAAGATCAATATGTCTAAGTTGGAAATTATCGAATTTAGTTTTTACGTTAGGAAGAAAAAAAACCCCAGCATTGTTCAAAAGTAGAATGAGTTGCATATTTCCCCTTGCTGAATGTTGAGTTGAATGTTAAATGACCAGTTTGTCAGGTGTGATTTATTTATTTTATTGCTGGTGCAGATTGAACTAGTTGCCTGTTGAGGTCCTTCCTAACTCATACCTTGTGATTCTTTATGTAGAGTCCAAGTACAATATTCAGAACAATTTGGATGCTGGACTCATCTCAAGAAAGGGTAATAAAGGAAGAAACTCCTTTTATACTTGAAAAAATATATTTTTATATTCATAAAATTTTGTTTAGGGAGGTCAAAGATTTAAATGTAATATACTGAAGGCCTCAGAATAACTAACCTGAAACTATAATATAAAGAATCAAAGTGATTTTTTGTTTGTTTGTTTGTTTTTGTTTGTTTTTCAGAGTTTACCCCTGTGAACCAGTCTCACTTTATGATACAGAGCCATCTGAGTCCAGTGACCAGATATAGATGAGGATAATTGGAGATGGCCCCAGATATAGTGGAAGACCTTCACCTTTTTATTTTTTTCTCTTGTCTTTTTTTAAATAACTTTTTATTGGCAGAACATATGCCTGGGTAATTTTTTACAACATTATCCCTTGCACTCACTTTTGTTCTGACTTTTCCCTTCCCTCCCTCCATCTCCCTCCCCTAGATGGCAAGTAGTCTTATACATGTTAAATATGTTACAGTATATCCTAGATACAATATATTTAGCACACATTCATTCTAAATCAATTTCTTAGTCTGAACCTCATGAACTTTGCACTTTAATTGTAACTTGGATTTTGTTGTTGCATTTCAGTCATTCACACATGTCCAATTCTTTGTGACTCTGTATGGGATATTCTTGGCAAAGATACTAGAGAGGTTTGTGATTTCCTTTTTTAGAAGATTAAGGCAAACACAAGTGACAGGGCCACACACCTATTGAGTGTTTGAAACCAGATTTGAACTCAGATTTTCCTGTTAGAATATAAACTCTTTGAAGGGTGTGATTGACCCTTTGTCTTTATATCCCTAGAACTTAGTACAGTACCATGTAATATGGGAATGTGAAAGTGCTTGTTGATTATCGATCAAATCTCTTACCCCCAAAACAGTTAGAAAATGTCTCAAATGGAATTGAAATGCATATTTTCCAATTGGTCAACCAGAATTGCATCTACTCTACCATAGTTAGCCCTTCTAAGTCTCAATATTCTCATCTGTAAAAAGAAAATAATAATACCTAAAGAATACAAAGGAGAATTTTCTTAGAAAATTCAAGGGAATGAGTACAAAAACTTAGATAATAAGTTAAGTAATAGATCCAGAAACAAAATGAACCTAAAACAATTGGTATTTCAATATGATAATTAAAGAATTCTGGAGAAAATAATAGAAATGGTGTCACATACAAGCTAACTACAAAATGCATAAAGTATCAGAGACTACATCAATCAAGGCACATTAATAACATGTAAATAAAATTACAAATTACATAGGAAATTTATATTCTAGTAATCATAGAGTCACATAGTTTATCAATATAAATAAGACAAGAGAACTCAGAAGATGAACACTACCAATTAACAGGTAGAACCACTGGGAAATGTGAATAGAAAAATCTCTGGGTCAACATCGTAACCTAATGGGGTGGTCCTAGTTTATATAAGCTGTGAAATTTCCTTTTGAATCCTTTTTGTCAGCTCAACTCCATTAAGATTAAAACCTATTCACACAAGACTGCCTTAGAAAATGGCTATTTATTCTCTTGAGATTCCCAACAAAAGTTATCCAAAGTGTAAAAAGTGTTTTTAACATATCCTGTAGAATGCAGCAAAACAATTTTCTGAAAGGTTAAAAAATAATAGGAAGTATGACATGTTGGTCTAAATATAGGCCCTATTCCCTCTCAAAAAAATCTTCTTGAGCAAAACCTTACCACAATATATAATCATATTTTAAGTAAAAAAGTATTAATGAAAAAAACTAGAATAATGAGAATAAATAAAACATCTAGATTTAAATTGAAAGAAATATTTTAAAAAATTATTTCACAGTACTTTTTTCTTTATGGAGTAAGGAGTGATACACAGTAATTTTGCATAATTATATTTTTTAGTATATATTTACAAGTCTTTTCCTTTAAAAGATCTCATAGTCATCATTTGGGAGAATACTATATGCAGAACTCAATGAAATGACATCCAAATAAAATAATAGAATAGGTGTACAATAGAAATATTCTGATGTATTTCCTTGGGTCAGTGGAAGTTAAATGAAAATAGGCATACACACCCACACACACTCACACAAACAAACATACTCCTCCAAATAAATCTAAATAATAAAACAGAAGAAATGTTCTTGAAGATCAAAATTAAAATCCACTTAGTATTTTTAAATTAAATATAATTTAACAAAAATGATTGATTACATAGACTTGGAGTAAAATATTTCTGGATCTTAATATAAGAAGTAAACACCGATTAAAATATTTATTTATTTCCATCTATGTGTAATAGAGGGGTACTCCAAAAGTGCTATACTTTTTACATGTCTGTTCTCACCAGGAACATGGACCTGAAAAAATGTCCAGGAATTCATTTCCTGTTGTATTGTCTGTCTAAAGCACAAGGCAATTTTATCCTAACATATACCTAATATCTTGAAGAGACAACTAAGAAGAAAGGGTATCTGCATGGGGGAGAGACACTGGCATCATTGCTACAACTCTAGGTCTTCCTGAGATATGAGATAGACAGACAGAGAGGGAGGGAGGAGGAAGAGAGAAAGAGGGATGGAGAGAGAAAGAGGGATGGAGAGAGGAATGGAGAGAGAGAGGAAAAAAAAGAAAGAGAGAGAGAGAGAAAGAAAGAAAGGAAAAGAAGAGAAGAGATGGGGTAGGAGAAGATGAAGAAAGTGAAGAAAAAAAAAGAAGGAAGGAAGAAAAAGGAACAGGAAGAGAAGAGGAGAACAACAAGAAGCATTAGGTAGATCAAGAAGTTCAAAAAAGAAAAAAAAATAAGCAATTTCACCAATACAATACAAAGAAAACAATGTTACAGTGGTTATTCTGAAAAAAAAAATACAAAATATCTGGAATTTTTCATAAGACAGTGGTGTGATGTGTATATCATAAAAAGTTAATGTGAAATTAGGCTATATTAAGAAAAACATCACTTCCAGGAATAGGAAGTTAATACTCCCATTGTTCTCTTCCCTCATCATCCTTTATCTGGAATACTGTGCTCAGTTTTGAGTGCCATACTTTAAAAATCATATTGGTAAGTTAGATATTTGACAAAGACAATCAAGAGGAAGAACTTTGAGTTCATATCATATGAAAACTGGATGGAGGAATTATAGATATTTATCCTGGAGAAAAAAGAGAGCAATAAAAAGGAACTATAGGATGCAAATATATCAACATATAACCAATAAGAAGTTGCTAAATGGAATAAGATTAAAGACTATCTTTAAGACTTGTGAAAGAAATAAAAGATGGGTCAATCACATGATTAAAAACAAAGGATTATAAGTGGATGACCATAGTGTCCCAATGGAATCATTGAATTATCTGGAGATGTGAGGAATTTTTTTCCTTCTTTATTACATCAGATTAATACAAGAGTACAAGTGTGAGGTGATGAAACAGTGCATTAGGGTGGGAGCAGCTATCAGAAAAGAGAAGAAGGAATATCCAAGAGAGGTTGCAAAACTGATAGACATTACTAACAAACTGGATATGGGGGAAGAGATAATGAAGAGTTGAGAATGATACCTAAATTGCAAACTTGGGGGACTGTGAAGTTGCCTTGAACAGTAACAGAAAAGTTTGGGGCAGGATAAAAAGAAAAATGAGTTCAATTTTGGGTGTGTTGAGTTTAAGATTTCTACTAGATGTCCAGTTTGAGATGTATGAATGGCAGCTGCAGATGTGACACAAGAGGTCATCAAAGAAATATAAGTTAAGCATATTTGAGAATTGTTACTATAATCAAAGTGGTTTACATTTGAAAACAAATTCATTATTAATTCTGAAAATTTTCATTATTTATGCAAAGGAATATAATTGTTTTAAGGAAATATATCTTTATCAAACTATTAGGGCTGTAATTCAAGAGGCTTGGATTCTATTATAAAATTCTTAATTTTATAATGTTTTCTATGGCATGTTCTGTTCCTCAATTTTTCCTTCATCAAATGGAAAAAATATACCATATGAATGTATTTGCTACACAGTTTAAAGAGATATAATAACAAATAATAAAAATATCAATTATTTAAAATTAGACTTTCAGGAGAGAAGTGCCACATCAATACAAAATGCCATTATTTATATTTATCATTCAATTTAATCAGCCTTAGTGCCTTAAAATATTATTTTTTCCCAGCAGAAAAAGCTGCCAAATAATGGTTATCTTTCTCTAGAGAGGAAAAAAAAGAAATGAGATCTTCTACTGTGCCTTAGAATAGAAAACACTTAATATGTAGTTGATCACCATCTCTCTGATTTATTAAAATGAATTAGTATTCTTTTGAGTGCATCCTTTTATCAGTAGAAAATTAAATTTGCTCCTGTGTATGCAAGTATTCATGTATATTTTGCTGGCCCAGGTTCATTCAGAAATTGCCAGAGGAGTTATCTTTTTCCAATTCATCAGAGAAGTTAAGAAATATCTTGTCTCTCAGGATCATAAGTAGACAATTGGAAGAGAACTGATAGATCATTTAGTTTATCTCTCTTCAACAAAACCAGTACTCAGAGAAAAGTCACTTAAAAATTCTTCAATAAAATACAAAGAAACAAATCAAAAAGCAAAATTCTTCCAAACCACATGGTCTAAGCTTATACCAACTGACATATTTGCATTTCTGTTATGATCATCCATGAACATATGAGAATCTCTACAGTGAAGTCACCAGTAATGACAGGAGACAGAATATTGTTGTGAGGACAGTGCTGAAATTTGAACACATTTGGAACATGTTCAAATCCTATGCTTGAATACTTAGCTGTGGGACCCTGGGCATATCACATCAGTTTTCTGAATTAGTTTCTTTACACTTCAGAAATGGATAATAGTATTTACTACATAGGATAGTCACTAGATATAGAAGAGAAATCTATAAAATACCAATTAAATGCCAATAGCTATCTTTTATAATGACCATACTGGTTGCTTATTCACACCTCCCTTTTAGCAAGAGCAACTTGACATCCCTTTTACTGCTGCAAATGGCCCTTGGTGTCCTCATAGCCAATTTGGCTTAGCCAGGAAATGAATAAAATCTCAGGTTCGCTCAGCATCTTTACTTTTTCTATAAACTTCACTTCAATATTATTTCTTGATTCTAGTTACTAGATATTTGCCTTTCCATTGAAATCAAACGCTGAAACTTATGCCATTATCCCTGTACCTTGATCACACCTCAGATCTTTTCCTGATTACCAAAACTCACATGCCAGTTTCTCTGGGAAAAAGTCCAGAACAACTTTTTCGGAGTCTGGGACCCTACCCTAAATAGCATTTTCTGGGGATTTGCCTCCCTAACTGCCTTGGCCATTGCTCATACTTATCACAAATCTCATTTGATACTACATTCTACTTGCTGCTGGTACACTTAACAGCTGCATACCATTGAAGTCACCTGAATATGGCACCTGCTCAATTGACTATATTCTTGCCTATATTCTATAGTCTTCCACAAAAGGGAATTTGGAAAACATTAAATGCAGGGAGTTTTCCCATCATGGAAATCCTTTGCTATCTAATGAAATTTATGGACACTTCCAAATTATGTTTTTAATGCCTAAAATAAAAGTAATGGGATTATAAAGAAACTAATACTTTTGAAACACAGTTATCTATCATGTTTCTATCTACATACATAGATAACATATACTTATACACACATAACATGTTATGTTGTGTGTTTTTATATGTGTAGATGGATAGAGAAGTGGATAGATTGATCCACATTCATAAACTCTATGTTAACAATCTCTAATTTAATTCAACTTCTTCATTTTGAGAAAGAGGGGATAGATTCAGAAATAATAGTCCAAAGTCATATAAGCAGCAAATAGGTTTTTAACAGAAGTTTCAAATTCAGTTCTCTTTTCACAATGCTGTGTTGTCAAATGAAGTCAATGTTTTACTATATCGAAAATTTGAAAAAAAAGTTTCTTTTTACAGAAGAATAACAAATCAAGACTTTTTCTAGTAGTGATTATAGAATGTGAAATGCCAAGGCAATGAGAAGACTCTGTTGAATTATTCATGAAAGATTAGAGTTGAAAAAATTGCTTTCCACCCCAGATTCTCTAAGTGTATAAGCAACATTTAATAGGATGTTTATGAAGTGAGTTATTTTTTTTTAATTTTTATTATAGCTTTTTATTTACAAGATATATGCATGGGTAATTTTTCAACATTGACCCTTGAAAAACCTTCTGTTTCAACTTTCCCCTCCTTCCCTCCACCCCTCCCCTAGATGGCAGGTAGACCAATATGTGTCAAATATGTTAAAATTCAATGTTAAATGTTCAGTTAAACACAATATATGGATACCTATCCATATAGTTATTTTGCTGCACAAGAAAAATCAGACTTAAAAATAAGGTAAAAATAACCTGAGAAGGAAATCAAAAATTGAAGCAGATAAAAACAGAAGGAGTGGAAATGCTATGTTGAGGTTCATACTTATTTCCCATAGTTCTTTCACTAGGTGTAGCTGGCTCTCTTCATTATTGAACAAATGAAACTCATTTGGTTCATCTCAATGTTGAAGAGAGCCACTTCCATCAGAATTGATCATCATATAGCAGTGTTGTTGAAATGTATAATGATCTCCTGGTTCTGCTCATCTCACTCAGCATTAGAGACTTACAATTTTTTCAACTCTAATCTTTCATGAATAATTCAACAGCATAGAGACTTACATGAACTAAGTCTCTCCAGGCTTTTCTGATATCATCCTACTGGTCATTTCTTACAGAACAATAATATTCCATAACATCCATATACCACAAGTTATTTAGCCATTCTCCAATTGATGGGAATCCATTCAATTTCCAGTTTCTAGACACTTCAAAAAGGGCTGCCACAAACATTTTTACATATACAGGTCCCTTTTCCTTCTTTAAGATCTCTTTGGGATATAAGCCCAGTAGTAACACTGCTGGATCAAAGGGTATGTATAGTTTGATAACTTTTTGAGCATAGTTCCAAATTGCTCTCCAGAATGATTGGATGAATTCACAATTCCACCAACAATATATCAGTGTCCCAGTTTTCCCACATCCTCTCCAACATTCATCATTATCTTTTGCTGTCATCCTAGCCCATATGAGAGGTGTGTGGTAGTATCTCAGCATTGTCTTAATTTGCATTTCTCTAATTAATAATGACTTGGAGCATCTTTTCACATAGCTAGAAATAGTTTCCATTTCTTCACCTGAAAATTGTCTGTTCATATGCTTTGACCATCTATCAATTGGAGAATGGCTTGATTTCTTATAAATTAAAGTCAATTCTCTATATATTTTGGAAATGAGGCCTTTATCAGAACCTTTGACTGTAAAAATGTTTTCCCAGTTTATTACTTCCCTTCTAATCTTGTCTGCATTAGTTTTGTTTGTACAAAAACTTTTTTAATTTGATATAATCAAAAGTTTCTGTTTTGTGATCAATAATGATCTCTAGTTCTTCTTTGGTCACAAATTCCTTCCTCCTCCACAGGTCTGAGAGGTAAACTATCCTATGTTGTTCTAATTTGTTTATAATCTCATTCTTTATGCCTAGATAATGAACCTATATTGACTATATCTTAGTGTATGGTGTTAAGTGTGGGTCAATGCCTAGTTTCTGCCATACTAATTTCCAGTTTTCCCAGCAGTTTTTTGTCAAACAGTATTATCCCAAAAGCTGGGGTGTTTGGGTTTGTCAAACACTAGATTATTATAGCTATTGACTATTTTGTTCTGTGAACCTAACCTATTCCACTAATCAACTAATCTCTTTCTTGGCCAATACCAAATGGTTTTGGTGACTGCTGCTTTATAATATATACTTATATTATAAACATTATAATATAGGTATGAACCAACTTCTTTTAAGCGTGAGCAGGATGTTTGTTCTTTTTCAAGATTTTCCAAGAAAAAAGAGAATTTGTAACTGTACTGTGTAGAAATACAAGTGATGTGAAATGTCCATTACCTGTATTCTGTAGAAAATACATTGTTTAAATGTTTTGTTTTTTACTGTTAATGATGTATAGTAAAAAGAAGTGGTAGGATGTTTGTAAACACACCTGACTCAAGCTAGATTAATGACTATGTCTGGGATTAGATTGAAATGTATTATTTTTGTACCATCTGACATTCAGCAACTTTTACTTAACAATAGCATGAAAAGCATATTTAGCAAGGATACTAAATTGATTCAGATGAGTATGGCTCCCTGACTAAACTATTTGTAATGGTAGCTACAGTTAGCCAAATATGTCAAATCTTTACTGCATTAAGCTTTTTTATACTTAGATGATCAGAAAGTTAATTTAACAATATGAGTCTCAGTTTTAGAGTATAATTAATCTTTTATTTTAAATTTGTGGAATAAAACAAGCATTTCCATAACACTGTACAATAAAAAATGACTATATGGTAAACTATGAACCTGTTATGCACAACTTGCCATTCCTTTTAATTATACAACAAACTCATGATATATTTTTTCTTTTTGCTTTTGATTTACTTCTCTTTCCTCCATCCTAGAGATTAAGCATCATCATGCATAACTAGGTCTATATATGTAAAATTATTCTATACATATTTTTATTCATCAATTCTTTCTCTGAATACAGTTACCACTTTTCATCATTTCTTTGATATTTAGAGGGCAAAAAATTCTTACTGTTGAAGGAAGAGTCTCAGTGTATATTGCTCTTACCACAGAGGACATTTCCCCATGTTCTGATTTTTCAGAAAAAAATTTTATTTTGATGACGAATGAATGAATATTGAAAAATATGGTAATTTAAGTAGCACGATGTTGATTGTTTATAAAACATGACAGAGTCAGTATTTGTCATGAAAATACCATTCATTTAATTTTAAAATTATATGACTATTCATTTTTCAAAATTTCATGACCTGGAGATTCCATAACTTTTGAGGAATAAATGAAAGAGATGAGACTTTAAATGATTAAACAGCTCCTTTACTTCCAAATCTATTTCCTTGTATTTTTACTTGTAAGATCCACAGTTCCATCCTCTTCATTGATACTTCTTCACAAGCATAACAATTCCCCAGGGCTCTGACCTTATGTCTCTTCTCTAACTTTTTTCCTCTTTTCATTTGGTCAAATTTTTTCATGGTTTCAATTTTTATACTACTCAAGTGTCTAAATAATTTATATCTTTAGTAAAATCTCTCTTCTCATTTCCATTTCAAAATTTCCAATTGCATATTCCATATTTTTCCCAGAAAGTCCAATTCACATGATGAATCTGGTGTTCAACAGTATAATATTACAGACATAGAAATGTTGCTGTTATATGGAAATCTTGAGTTAAATTTTTTACTTAGAAACTTATTATTGACTTTAGCTAACTGCTTATATTCACTGAGTTTTAATTTTCTGTTCTATAAGCCTCAGTTTCTTTATATATAAAATGTAGAGCTTGATTTGGAAGGTTCTATTAACCTGAAATCAGCAACGGTCTATAGCATCATAGATTTAGAGCTGGAAGGACTTTAGAGGTCATTTAGTCCAACCTCTTGATTTTATATTTGAGGAACCTGAGTTCTAGAGAAGTTGAGTGACAGATTCAAGCTCAAAACAGCAAGCATTACAGTCAGAAGATAAATCCTAGTATTCTCACTTCAAATCAATTAATCTTTCTGCTTTGCTACACAGTATTTAATCACTCTCCAAAACCTGCCTTTCTACTTTCTTCCTTTTTCTATTACTCTCATGAGGGAGCCACCCAGTTAAATGAGTCCTTTGATTTAGTTTTCTTTGAAGAGATTTCAAATTTTTTGAATTAGCTGATACTACTCTTTCCTTTCTTTCCAATTGAGTACATTTTTGTCTGTGAAAGATTGATCATGATTTCATCTAGGACTCATTGATGATTCAAAAATAAATTAACTGACTATACTGTTTTCAT
Organism: Sarcophilus harrisii; assembly: GCF_902635505.1. Taxonomy (NCBI): domain Eukaryota; kingdom Metazoa; phylum Chordata; class Mammalia; order Dasyuromorphia; family Dasyuridae; genus Sarcophilus; species Sarcophilus harrisii. Next base: position 516,522,340 of record NC_045428.1, read on the forward strand.
TTACTATTCATAGTACCAGGAAATGGGAATTCATAATCTTTGAACTGTTTTTTCTTTGTTATGTGTGATTTTATAAATATAAGACATTATAAACATTTAAAATATATTTAGATAAGTGTATTTTACTTTCATTTTGTTCCTTTGTTCTCCTATGTGTTTTATTTTGTATATTTAAATTCTTCTAAAATATTCATAATAATATTTCTGAATTATTGAGAGAAAGGCCAAGCATCCTCCCTCTCAGCTTAATTAGAAACATATTTGCAAAAGTTTATACTTTTAATCTTTTTATTAATTGATCAGGTGAGCTGTTGGCTTTTATATGATTACTTGGGATGGTAGTAGAAGTTTCTATTTTTACCAATTCCTGTTTATGAATGAATGCTTTTATGTATATATGTATATGTATATATATATATACATGTATTCCACCAACAATCACATGTAAATATATACATAGATGGTATAGAAAGATTTATTATTTTGTTTAAATGGATTAATCTCTGCCATCTGCAACCAAAAGCTATATAGTTTACTAATTCTTTTTAATTTTTAAATTTTTACTTATTTCTTTAATATTTTCCCAGTTACATTTGAAATATTTTTTAATAATTGTTTTTAAAATGTTCTAGTTCTAGGTTCTCCCTTATTCCCAATCACAATTAAGAAACCACATGTGAAATGATACAAAACATTTCCATAAAACTCACTGAGAGAAAACAAAAAGATTTTCACTCCCCCTGAAAATAAAAACCCCTAAGAAAAATTACGTTAAAAAAGAGATAATGAGATAAAGAGAGAATGATGCAATCCATAGTCAGACAATTAATTCTTTCTCTGAATATGGATAGGATTTTTCATCATGTCTTTCATCATAAGTGATCAAAAGTTCAGAGTAATCATGTATCATTGTCCTTCTGAGAACAGCAAAGTTATTTGCAGCTGATCACCCCAGAACATTGCTATATCACTACTTCTTTAATGAACAAATAGTGGCATAATACCAAGAGTACTGACTTTGGACTAAGATGACCAGAATTCAAATCCTAACTATGTTTCTTACTACCGATGTGACTCTGGGCAAGACAATTTCTCTGAGTCTCAATTTGGCTTTTAAGTTCCTATATAATAGTAAATCTCAAATAATATGGAAAAATACACATTCCTACATGATCCAGTGTTTCTTGAAATGTGCACTTCTATTGTCTAAACCTTGTGCTTGAATGAAGCAAAGGAAAAAAGGACAGAAGGAAGGAAAAGAGGAAAGAAAGAAGAAAGGAAGAAAGGAAGAAAGGGAGGAAGGAAGGAAGGAACATTAAGGGATAAATAATGTTCTATGTCCTGCATTCATAAATAACAAAATGAAAATAATTCCTATTTTTAGGAGCACATGTTATAATCTAATCTCTAGTCTCTCCTCTTTCGAATCCATGCTGTCAAAATAATCTTTTTAAGGCATAAGCCCATGATTTTACTTTGCAACTCAAAAACCTTCTGTGGTTCCTCAATAATCTGAAACACAATGTCATATCTGAAGTATAGTATTTAATATTCTCCAAAGTATGGCTAATCTTATCTATCTAGAATTGTTTGCTCTATTCCTTTTTATATAGTCCAGACTTCAGCAACATAACTAAAATTCTATCTACTTTCTGATCTCATCCTATAATTTCCTTGCTCTTTGCATTTGCTTCACCCACTAATCATTCCTAAAGTGCACTCTCTCTCGATCTCTATGATTCAAAAATCTGCTTTTCTGTTGAGGCCTATGTCAATAAATGGGCTCTTCAATATTACTTTGTCAATGAAGTTTCCTTCCTGATACTTTCAGTTGATTGTGATCTTCCTCTGTTCCTTTTCTTTTACTGAATTTTGATTGGATTATGGGGACAAAAGTCCAGAGCACATCCTGGAGAGCAATTAAGGTGTCTCTAATGGGTATCTTTTAAATTGAAGTCTTCTGAGGAAGAAGCCACAGGGATAAATGATGCTTCAAATATAAATTCCAGTCCAATCTTGAGACTCTAGGATCAAAGGTTTCTGGGGCATGGTAAAGGATATTCCAAGTACATTGTAAATGGGAATGAGTTTATGGTTACATCATTAGGGTCAGCCAAAATATACTTGAGCATATTAACTTTTTAAAAATATGACATTCTTTGTTGAACCATTGTCTATGATACTTAAACATCGTGGAGAATGTTGGAAGGGATAGAAGTAATGAATGAGAAGTATAATTTCTATTTTCTCAAAGAAGAAAAAAGTAATGTTCTAGACTATATACCAACAAATATAGATTCAATTCATAGGAAAATATTCTAAGATATCCACAAAAGAATGTTCTGTGAAATGAAACAATGATTACAAAGATACACATCAAAAAGAATTCAAGCCAGGCTCATTGAATATTCTGACAGGGTAATGAGATTGTTGAATGCCATTGACAAAGAACAGTTGAATTTTAGCAAATTATTTCACAAAAAATATACTTTATATCTTTAAAGACAAGAAGAGTAAAATGTGAATTAATTGATGATCTAATTAGGTGGATGTTGTTGTTCATCCTTAATTTGTTGAAGACAAACACATTAGGTTGGTTGATAACTTGAGCATAAGTTGGATTTAAGTGAGTTAGAGTTAGGCAATGTCATCAGTTTCACTCTCTCCTCCAGAGTCGTCAAAGTCTAGTGACAAGACAAAAATGGTCAAAATGACTGGCAATGACCTGGAATGCAGTGGATCATCTTGGCATTTTTAATGTTTGATAAAGCTCTAAGCTCTCCAAAACACCTGCTCCAGTAGCTTTTAACACCATTGGACTAAGTTGTTCTCTTTGACCCATTCTGCCAGGAGAAATCTTCATGTATTTGTGATAGGCATCCCTCTTAAGGTTTGATGCTCGTTGACTGTTCCCAATCTGATTTAGCCCATCTACCAAAATGATCTTATTGGGATGTGTCTACTGAAGGTGCTCCAGCTTCTTGGAGTTACAGGAAAGAATTAGGTGAATAAAGACCTGTTAAATAATCAGTTATCAAATCTAGTAAATGATGGCTTAATGGTTACCAGAAGTGAGATCTCTAGAGGAGTATATCACATATTTATCATTGTCTCTATGTAAGTTCTGGGCTAGTGCCCTGGAGGCCTTAGAATCAGCCTGAGTCAGGATAAGCAAAAGTCCTTGGTCTTTAGGGGGAGAAGATAAGGGAATGGGCAAAACTGCCACAAGCTCTCCACCAACCTCCCTTCTCTGGTTCTACTGCAAAGTGAGTCTGGTTTGTCTCACTCCACCCTCTAATCCCTCCTAAGATTATTTGTATATACCAAAAGATCAAGCCAGCACATAATAATGAGAGAAGCCATTTTTCCCAAACATATGCTATAATCAAGTTATTGTCCAATAGGTAATTAGCTTTAAGTGATCAGTTGTCTAATTCAAGCACACCTTTTAAGAGTTTCAGCCCTTTACATTCCTATGTTATTGAACATTTTCATCAATAATTATAACAAAAGTATAGATGCAATCCTTGCCACATTTTTGGATACAGTTAATACAGAGGCATATCTATACCATTTATTAGTAGAACTAGGTCTGGGAAGGTCTTGAAAGGCTAAAACAACCTGCCAAATTAAATAAATTAAAACAAATTTTCTTAAAAACTAAAATATTTGCATGAATAATTGTCTTCATTGGGTACTGATATCCTCTCAGGTACAGATATCCCCTTTATGTAAACAGTGACACTAATTTAGTAATGGGGAAAATGAAAATGAATTAATATTCCAATAATAACAGCAATGCATATCTGTCTAACTCTAAATTTTGCAAAGTATTTTTGCAAATGTGATCTCACTTGCAGTTCATATCATGAGGTAGAAAATAGTACTATTATTATCCTCTTTGTACAAATGATTAAAAATGGGCTCTATATGCTTGGGGCAATTCATAAAACACAAGCATATTATGTAGAATGATATAAAAAATGAAAATGATTCTCTATAATGTAGTTATAAAAGACTAAACTCCTTTTCTGTGCTGACTCTATAAAATAAACAAAACATTGTTCTAAGGGTGTATAGTTTTTTCCTATTTTGAAATAAATGAACATTATTATTTTTATTTATTGTGAGCTTTTTCCCTCCAACATGGGGAAACATTTCTATTTATTTAAGCTTTCAGTTTGCTTCAATTAAATTTAATCAGAATTATCTTTATCTACCTCTTCCTTTGTAATTCTCTGTATGCTGGGATCTTTCAAGACCAGTTTCATTTATGGCGAGCTCTATAGGCCCTTCTCCTTGGGGAAAATATTTCATAGTTGTGGTTCCTTCCCTGTTGCATTGGTGATTAGATGTGATTCAAAATGGCTAAATCTGGATTTAATTTATAATTCATCCATGATTTATAGTGTCCAGTGAACATGGATACATGTTTGTTCATAAAAATGAAAATCAGAAAAGAATTTACCAGTCACTACACAGATAGTTATTAAAATTCAACAAAATTCTAAACATTTAGTTTGCCATTTCATCTGTGCTTCTCTTTAGCCATATTTCTCTAAATCATTTCTGTGACCTTTTTAATTAATTAATTTTATTCAGAAGAATACATTTTGTGAAAATCATTCAAATGGCCTCAGAGATGAGCTTTTAAAATAGGCCCAGCAGAAAGAGCACCCATGATTAATTCACATTTCATTTTTAAATTATTTTCTCTTTTTTCAGTGAATTAATTAAATAATTAAATATAAGAAAGAAAATTCACAGCCTTACAATCTACGTACAATCTAGGAGATGATTCACAGCAAAGTAAATATTTTGACTTAATCAATAGAAAATACTAATTGAACAGAATCCACCAAAATTAAACTAAATTAACAGTCTGATACTCGGTATCAAACAAATTAGTATGGTAAAAATTTGAAAATTGATTACACTGAAAAGCTTTTACAAAAGTGTACACATATAATTCACTGTCTTTCTACCAAGAGGAAAGAAGAGCTTTTAATTAGTTCCCTGGAAATGACTAGTTGTTATGTATAATATGAATCATTATAACTTGGAGATTTTTTTATTTTTACTTAAATAACTTCATTACATGAATACCATTTTCCTATTTCTATTTTCTTTAATATATAAAAGCTCAAAGAATTTTTCTCATGATTTTTTTTTATTTTTCAGTCATTTTCTAATCAACAATATCTACTTTGTTTTCAGTTTTTTGTTAGTACCAAAAAATGCTGTATTGAATATTTTTGTATATGTGAAGCCATTACTTCCTTGGACCAACAGTGAAACAGCTAAAGAATCAAAGATCATGAACACTTTCTCACATTACCCCAAATTGTTTTCCATAGAGCAATTTATAGTTTCAATGATATCCAGGTCTAAGTTAAAACTTCAGAATACTTTTGATTTGCATTTGTCTCATTAGTACTTTATTAAATTTTTTTTTCAATATGGTCATTGATAGGTTACATTTCTTCTTTGGAAAAATGGAAGTTCTTTGTCCCATAAATTATTAGTAGCTCATTCTTAATTTTATGTAGTTATATGAATTATCTAGGTATTGGATTTCATCAATGTATCAGTTTGGTTTTAATCTTTTTTTTATTATTTGCAATAAAACAGTCTTCGATATTTTGGGAAAACTGGGAAGTGATAGAGGTGTAAAAGCAAAAGTATCAATATAACATTAATTTAGTTTAGTTTTTTTTTTTTTAAAGCAAATGAGCTAGGCTTCTCTGGTTTGTGTGAAACTGTTTCTTCACATCTAAAAAGTGTCACATTAACTGTTTTGATATTTATTTAAATCTTCAAATAAATCCTCTTCTATTTTCCTATGTTTTGTTTTGCACCCTTCCAGACACATTCAAAATGCCTTTGATTTAATTAGCATCTATTTCTTGAAATGTTATCAATGAGGTTTTTTTTTTCTTCATTTTTTCACTTCTCATGTTCATTGTTGCTTATAAACTAACACAAGCCCAAGCCTCAAGATCTTTTATTTCCTTTTTCCTATTTGTAACTCATGCTACTTCAATTTTCTACTTTTTAGTTTTCAGTTAATATACAAACCAGAGAATAATAGATATTAAGAAAGTTCTAGGAGCTCCCTTAGTTTATCCACTTGTCTTCTGGTGAGGTACTAAAATTGTGTGGGGTAGGTAGTCTACAATGCTTTTAATGTTCTCTCCAAAAGGATCAGTGATTTATTTTTAGATAAGGAAACTAAAGTCTATATAATATTAGGTGATTTGCCCAGGGTAGAAAGTAGTAGATACTATTTAAAATCATCAGCAAACATCATATGTAATGGGGATAAATTAAAACAATTCTCAATAAGATCAGGGGAGAAAAAAGATTGCCCATTATCAGCATTACTATTTAATATTGTATTAGAAATATTAGCTTTAGCAATAAGAGAAGAAATAGAAATTAAAGGAATTAGAACAGGTAACAAAGAAAACAAATTATTACTCTATACAGATGATATGATGTTACACTTAGAAAATCAACTAAAAAACAACTAGAAACAATTCACAACTTTGGCAAAGTTGCAGAATACAAAATATACCCACATAAACCATCAGCATTTTTATATATTACCAAAAAGGCCAGCGGCAAAAGATATTAAGAGAAAATCCATTTAAAATAACTGTAGATAATGTAAAATATTTGGCAATCTGCCTGCCAAGACAAAAATCAGGAACTAGATGAACACAATTGCAGAACACTTTCCATACAAATAAAGTTAGATCTAATCAATTGGAAAAATATCAAGTGCTTATGGATAGGTCAAGCAAATATAATAAAAATTGCAATACTTTCTAAATTAATATATTCATTAGTGCCATACCAATCAATCTCTCAAGAAATTATTTCACAGAGCTAGAAAAATAACAAAGATCACCTGGAAGAACAAAAAGTCAAGAATTTCAAGGAAATTAATGAAAAAATGCAAATGAAGATAGCCTAGCTCTACCAGACCTAAAGCTATATAATAAAGCAGCAGTCATCAAAACCATTTGCTTCTCACAACAACAAAAAAAAAAAAAAAAAAAGAGTAGTTGTTCAACGTAATAGATTAGGTTCACAGGACAAAACAGTCAATGGCTATAGTAATCTAGTGTTTGACAAACCTCAAACCCCTACCTTTTGGGAAAAGAATTCACTATTTGACAAAACCTTTTGGGAAAATTGGAAACTAGCATGACAGAAACTAGGCATTGATCCATACCTAACATCCTATACCAACATAAGGTGGAAATGGATTCATGATTTAGACATAAATAATGATACTATAAACAAAATAGAAGAACAAAGAATAGTCTGCTTCTTAGATGTGTGAAGAAAGAAGAAATTTATAGCCAAACAAAAACTTGAGTATATTATGGAATGCAAAATTGATAATTTTTATTATATTTAGTTAAAAACTTTTTTTATAAGCCAAACCAATGCAAACAACATTAAAAGGGAAGCAATCAATTGAGATTTTTTTTAATATCCAAGGGTTCTGATAAAGGCCTCATTTCTAAAATATATAGGTAATTGATTCAAACATAATAATTTTTGTCATTCCCCAATTGATAAATGGTAAAAACATATGAACAGATAATTTTCAGATGAAATTGAAACCATTTCTAGTCATGAAAAAATGCTCTAAATCAGTATTGATCAAAGAAATGTAAATTAAGACAACTCTGATGTACCATTGCATACCTCTTAGATTAGCTAAGATGATTAAAAAAAAGATAATGATGAATACTGGGGAGATGTGGTAAAACTGGGACACTAATACATTGGTGGTGAAGTTGTGAACTGATCTAATCATTCTGAAGAGCAATTTGGAAGTATGCCCAAAGGAATATCAAATTGCATATCCTGTGATCCAATAGTGTCTCTATTGGGTCTGTATCCCAAAGAGATCATAATAAAGATAAAAGGACCTTTTTGTGCAAAAATGTAGTGTCAAGAAACTGGAAAATTAGTGGACGGCTATCAGTTGGAGAATGAATGAATAAGTTATGGTATATGAAGATTAGGGAATATTATTGTTCTATAAGAACAGAATCAGGATGATTTCATAGAGGGTTGGAGAGACTTACATGAACTAATGCTAAGTGTGTAGACTCAGGAGAACATTGTACATAGCAAGAGCAAGATTATATAATGATCAGTTCTGAAGGGTGTGGTTCCTTTCAGCAGTGAGGTGATTCAGGGCAATTCCAATGGTCTTGTGATGAAGAGAACCATCAGCAGACAGAGAGACTGTGGGAGCTGAGTGTGAATTACAACATAGCCTTTTCAACTTTTTAATTGTTGTTTGCTTGCATTTTGTTTTCTTTCTCATTTTTTTAAAATTTTTGATCGGATTTATTTTGGGCAGCATGATAATTGTGGACATATGTATAGAAAAATTGCACATGTATGACATATTAAATTACTTGACATTTAGGGGAGGGGGTGCATGTAAGGGAAGGAAAAAAAATGGAACACAAGGTTTTACAAAAGTGAATGTTGAAAAGTATCTATTTCTTATGTTTTGAAAATAAAAACCTTTAATCAAAAAAGTAGCAAATGCATTTAATCCAGGTTTTCTGATTGCATATCTCATCTTTCTACTTCTATAATGTCTCTGTGTAATATATGATGATTCTGGAAGTACCATCAGTTCTACTCTAACACAATGATATTAAAAAAAATATTTATACATTGCTTTTAAGTTTATAGCTATCTTTTGTTATTACAATTCTTTTGATGAGAAGTGCATTTAAAAGACTCTCATGGAAAAAAGGGAGTAGAATTATTCTTTCTGGTCAAAAAAGATATAAACATGTAAGATTAGTGGAAGATGCAGACCTAAATTTAGGCTTCATGTCAAGGAATCATTCCTAATGATTATAGATATAGAACAGTACAATGGGATATTTGGATAGCAGTGTGTCCCCATTTCACTGGAAGTCATCAAGTAGAATCTGGAGAAGAACATCTAATATTTTATATGGGGTATGCTTTTTCACATAGGGTAGACCTATATAACCCCTGAGGTATGTTGAACTTTGAGATTTGATAGAGTCCTATTACAATTGAAACGAACAAACTATCTACACTTTCCATTGTCTGCCCTTAATTGTGGTAAATAATGAAGATTTGATGCATAAATTATGATAGATGTCCTGAAAGCTGGTGATTTCAATTGATCCCTTCAGCTGTTATATAAAGGGCCTGATTAGCATTCAGTAACATGTGACCATTCCATGGTATTTCCTATACTCTTTCATAAATCATATTATCATCATTAAATTAAATAACAATACTACAGCCATTAAATTAAATTATAAAATAAACAGTTGGCAATAAGTCCTACTCTTGAAGAACTTACAATTTAAATGATTTTAAATGTTGTTATAGAAACTTTTTCCAATGCTAATTAGTGCCTTCGCTCCTAAGGTACCTTATATTTTACTACTTTACATGTGTACACAACACAGACATAAATCTGTGTGTGTGTGTGTGTGTGTGTGTGTGTGTGTAGCATTTATTCACTTTGTATCTTTCTTATATACTTTTATTATACTTGTTGCCCTCCTAGGTTATAAATTTGTCAACAGGGGTTGCTTTATTATTTCTACTTATATTACTGATGCCTTACACAATGTCTGCTGCATGATAGATGATAAATAAAATATTTGTTGATTTATTAAGCAAATTTAGTCATCTCAATAAAACCATTATCATTTCTTATACTTCTAACTAGTTCTTGCCTCCTTAGTGGACTTAATTTCTCACTTTCTTAAGAAAAAGAGAAAATACAACTTAGTCCTTGAGTCTTGATCCTTGAACCTGCATCTTTCCATCTATTGTTACACAAAAAAAAAATCGAGTCAATAGAAACCAATACAATCACATATTTTTAGCCAAGAGTTCACTTTTTTATTCGTCTTAGATGCTTAAAATACAACTAAGAATCCAAGAAAGTAGTGGAAAGGATAAGGACCTCTAGAGAGCAAGAAGAGATGTTGCAGAATACATGTAGTAAAAGTGATTCACTTTACTCATGCATAAAATCTTTAAGCCCTCATACAGAGTCCATCTACTCTCCCTTTAGGACACATATCTATCAATGACTTTAAGTATGATTACTTTGATTACTCTGGAACCACAAATTAAAGGGGAAGGGAGTAACTAGAGGTCATTCAATTGATAGCAATAGTAGGACAATGTAGGAGGAGAGGAAAAAATATATTTAAAAAGTACTCAAATTTCATAATAATCTAGGACATATTTGGTAATACGGCAAACAGTATTAAATACATTTATATTATAGGAAGAGTTTATAGTTCAATAATGAATATGTAGAAAATGATGTTGAGATCAGGAAAAACCATCAGACTATGTTTAAGAAAGCAAGGAATTCTGTAATGTGGTCTGATAGGGATCACATCAAAAATCAAAGAAATATTGATTCTTAAATGAATAAATTTCAATTATCTAAAAAGAAAAACTAATTTAGAAATTTTCTATCTCACAAGAAACAGATTAACGAGGCATTATATTTTCCTATTTTCTCTTCTCTTTTGTAATATTTGATTTTTGACAACAGTAATCCCACTTCTGTCCAATTTTCTTGTTAGGATAGTTGAGGCACTATGCGCCATGTGACAATTTCATTAAACTCAAGATTATCCAAAGTTATAGATACTTTACATATTCCAGTCTTTCACATTTAATTGTGCAGGATTTTGAATGGTAAAACATATCCTTATAATGAAAATTTCAAAAGTAAATGTTAAGTATCAGAAGTATTTTTGTATATGATGTCCAGTAATAATGCTCTTTGGAAAAAAAAGCATATATATGTATTCTTGCTTTTTGATTAAAACTGATTATATATTAAACAATTGACTACTCATTTAACTGAAAGTCAGTTATTCAGTTCTTTCTCACAATCTAGCCATTAGCTTAAAAATTTGTCTTCTTTTTTCTCTCCTCCCTTGCACTCTTATATACTCAAACACATTTGTGATCTCCATATGACTGATTGCTCCAAAAAAGTGAAATTGCAACCTATCTGTTTCTTCCCATTCTGCGTGATGACTGTTCATGTCCCTCCAATACGTTACTATAGAGTCCACCCAATGTATTGGAGGAGATATTGGCAGTATATCAGCTTAGAGGCTCTCCACTTGCCATCCCCCAGTTTCATCAAATGACTAACCCATTTTCTCGTGTAATGAAAGGAGAAGTACATGGTAGGGTATGTGTCATATTTTACTACTATTTGTTGGCATTCTTCCTTTGTGGTCCTGTGGCCTACTCATAAACTATCATATCTTTCTCCATTGCCTTCAGTATGAAAACCACTTTCAGTTTATCTGTGACCTGTGTTCCATGTCATGAACCTACAACACTAGTAGAATGAAAATATCATTCTTAATCATAAGGATAATTAATAATTGTTATAATTAATATTTGACTATTAAATTAATTGTAATATATTGATATAATAACTTATATGGCAGTTAGTTGAAAGTTTAGAAAATGTTTTACATATGTTAATTTTACATATGTTAATTCATTTTATTTTCAAAACACTTTGTGAAGTATGTTTTTACTATATCCTAACTTTAGAGATAATCAATACCACACAGATAAGTAGCTATTTGAATTCAAGTCTTTTTGACTATTGGTCTCACATTCTGTCTATTGTTTTACATCACTTTATCATTTTAAAAAAGGCATTTATTTCCTAGAGAAGTTTAGGCTCATTAGAGGCTATTATTAAACTTCTAAAGGTAATCTTGCTTGTGCCACTACTCTTATTGTTACTGCTAATTTTCCAGAAAAAAATAGCTCTTTCTATTTATTGTTTTTACTTCCCAACTACAGTCACTTTTAATCCTCTGCCATATGAAAAATATCAATATTTTTCTATTGAAATTGTTCACCCTAAATTTTTCAATGTCCTCCAACTTGTAAAATCCAATTACATTTTGTCAATTCTCATCCTTCTTTGCTCTCCAGCTGCATCTAAAACTGTTAATCTTTCCTTACTTTTGGTTTTTCCTCTCTTATCTCACCTTCAATTATTTTTAACTGAAAATTTAAAAAAAAAATTACTTTATTTTATCTGACTGTTCCTTTTAAATATATTTTCTTGGATTATCATTATCACTTAAATGAGTCCCCCAAACCTTAAAACCCATATAGTTATATCTTTTTTCTTGATACATTCATCCACTTCCCTAGCCTCAGTCACCACCTCTGCACAAAAAAAACTCTCAAATGTCTATATCCAAACCTAATTTTTCTTGTGTTGTAGTCCAATATTTACAAAACCCTACTGGGTATCTTTACTTGGATGTGACCCCTGCCATTTCAACTTAACCATGTACAAAAATGAAATTTATCTTCCCGCCAAAACCTGCATTTTTCAACATTCCCTATTTTGATTGATGGCTCCAGAATTCTCTACATGCAAGAATAGAATTTGAATCATTTTCCATTTCAAAATGTCAATTACCCAGCAATCCACAGGAACTTTTTCTCTTCAAAAACTAGAAGAAAAATATTCTTTTGCTTTAATAATAATTTAATCTGTCATATTCTGTAGGAATAAGGAAGAAGGAATTCTATATCATTATTATTAGCATTAACAAAATGGTTACTGGGATGGAAAAGATTGGAACCTGGGTGAAGGAAGAGAAGAAAGTCAGAAAGAGTTTCACATACAACCTAGCATTTGGAGGAACACATTTCATAGAATTCAGAGAAATAATAGGATCTTTTGATCTAAATTCTCTAGGGAATCACTCTGATAAAAAATGGGAAATTTTTAAAAAATAAAATTTTAGTAATACAAAAGCCACCAATCTGACAAGAAGGAGAAAAGAAAACAATTATATTTCCTATAAATTTGTGTGTATTTATACACATAAATGCATATACACAGAGAGAGATTATGAAAAATATGGAAAAGTAATAGAAGATCATGGCAAGCATCTCTAATAATTGTGGTAGGAAGGCAAAATGAGGTAAAATTAGTAAAGAAGGTTGTGGGTAACAGAAAGAGATACTTTAATAATACTTTAAAGAAAAGGTAGTAGCACTGCTGTTTGGGGTAGATGGAAAAATTATTAGTAATGAGAAAGGAGGTAGAAGTACTCATTTCTTATATAGACTATATTTTCTTAGTCAAGAAAAATAACCTTTAGACTAAAAAAGACAAAATAAAAATAGCTGGTAGTAAATTATTAATATTTAAGAGATAATGAGAACAAAGTTGTCTCTGGAACAACTAATGGATATAACTGTTGATGCAGTGTCACTGCTATTTGTTCCAGGATTCATAAGCATGAACACATTAATGTATACTCAGTATAAAATATATTTACAATGTAATAGAAAATATGTGTATGTGTGTGAATATTTATATTTATATTTATACACACATAGATATATTCAATATGTGTATATATACACAGATATATATATTTATACACATATAGATATATTCAACAATGCATATTAGTAAGAAATATAATAGTTAAAGTCATAACTAGCCAATAATTTTTTTCCATCCCTAATTTATTTTTATATCATCATATTAAAGTCAACTATTTATTTTTTATCATGGCTTACATGTAGCAATCCAATGATTCTTAGATTGTCTCTCTTGTATCTATTTTCCTGGTTAGTGTTTTTTCCCCAATTAGATACTTTACAATTTTGTTATATGTTTATATTTATATGTATATTCCATATTACCAAATTTATTTTAAGGCATTGTTTTCTTCAATCAATTTCTGTGCTTTCTTTTCCAAGCTGCTGGCTTTCTCCACAAACTTTCATAATTCTCCTTCATAGCTCCCATTTCTTTCTCCCATTTTTCTTTGATCTCTCTTTTAAGATTCTTTTTGAGCTCTTCCAAGGGATTCTTTTGAGCCTGAGACCTCTTTATATCACCCTTTGAGATTTCACATGTAGGCATTTTTCCATTGCTGTCCTCTTCCAGGTTTGTGTTCTGCTCTTTCCTGTTATCATCATAGATTTCTATAGTTAGAGCTCTTTTTGCTTTTTTGTTCATTTTTAAAAGTTGATCTCTGCTTCTAGGGCACAAGAGAGCTCTTATTTTATAGGGAGGCAGAGCTTTCTCACTAACTTTCCATCATGCAGGAGATTTCCCATTTTTATGGGTTGGCCTGGCCAAGTCTTGTCTGTTATGCCAGAGTAGATACAAGGAGCTCATGATTTTCCTTCTGTGGTTGTGTTTGAGGTCTCACAGGTGGCTGCTGAACCATTTAGCTTCTGAATCAGGTACCATAGCAAATGCTGCTATACTTTTTCTAAGAGTCTTCCACTAGCTTTCCCACACCAAGTCTCCCTGCACTGGGTTACTTGTACCACACCTGTGGTTTGCAGAATTGTACCCTGCCCAATTCAGACAGATCTTTTCAGAAGTTCTTCTAAGATCACTGAAGCTGAAAAATGATTACTCTCTGAATGTGTGTGGATTTTGTCGCTTCAAAATCCATTCAAAGGCTTGATCTAGCATTGATTCTGAGGGAAGCTGGCAAGCATTCAGGCAATGTCCTGGATTTTTTCCCTCAGATCATCACTTCCAACTACTAATTTCTAAATTCTGAAGCAAAGTCCTCTTATTTAGATATTTTGGGATGGCAGTAAAAGTCCCTTCTCAAGAATACTCTTCACAATATTTTTGAAGTAAAGATTACTCATCCAATCTATTAAGAAATACAATTTCTGACTAAATTGGTCTACTTGTCCAGTGTCATACCATTCAAACTGCCAAAAATCATTTTATAGAACTAGAAAAAATAATAACAAATTTCATCTGGAAGAACAAAAGTTCGAGAATATCAAGGGGATTAATGAAAAAAAAATACAGTTTAGCAGTACCAAATCCAAATTATATTATAAAGCAACAGTCACCAAAACTTTTTAGTACTGGTTAAGAAATCACCCAAATAGATTAGATACACACAACATAATAATCAAACATAATAAACTAGTATTTGATAAACCCCCAAACTCCAGCTTCTGGAATAAGAACTCAATATTTGACCAAAAATACTGGGGGAAATGGAAAATAACATCAGAAACTCAATATAGACCTAAATCTCACATCACCTAACAAAATAAGGCCAAAATGGGTACATGATTTGGGCATAAAGGATGATGCCATAAACAAATTAGGAAAGCAAGGGATAGTTTACCTATTAAATCTTTGGAGAAAGAAAGAATTTATGACTAAAGAAGAACTGGAGAACATTATGAATGGCAAAATGGACAACTCTGATTACATTAAATTAAAAAGGTTTTGCATAAACAAAACCAGCAGAAACAAGATTAAAAAGGAAGTACAAAGCTGAAAAAAATCTTTACAACCAATATTTCTGATAAAAGTCTCATTTTGAAAATATTTAAAGAACTGTGCCAAATTTATAAGAATGCAAGTCATTCCCCAATTGATAAAAGGTCAAAGGATATGAATGGATAATTTAACCTTTATAGGCCCTGTGAGAAAGGTTATTGAATATTTGCTTGTACCTTTCTTTCAAGTACTTGATAAAATACCTTAAGGAGTGAACCACCAGAGGACAGAAATAAGAGCTAGATAGAAATATAACCCTTTGGATTTAGAGCTGGATGAATGGTGAAACTAACACATATTATCATCTTGCTTTCTGAATTTATTTTTCATTGGTATCTTAAGAAAATAATATCCTCCCACTACTGCAGATAAATTATTCTGAAACTTATTGCAGTTTTAAAGAGCTTCCTAAGGAAGTGAGAGAGGTTAAATGATTTGCCCCTGGTCTCACAACCAATAGGTATCAGAGGCGTGTTTTACTTTAAGTCTTTTATCATTATGAAACTACAACTCCTGCATTACTTTTCTTATATTGGGTCAATATCTCAATTCTTTATATCCAACCATGTCTTTCTCTTTAAATTATGTGACAAAACCCAGTTGTGTTTGTTTGTTTTGCTTTGAAGCTGTTTATTCTTTGTGGGGACTAGTGTCCTTTCAAATTATGTTCTGACCCCAGTAATTAATGCTATCATAATTTTCTGTCACTTGCCTGTTTCTCTGAACTATATCTAATCACTGGAATGACTCAACTTGGTGATCTCTGCTGCCAATTGTTGAACATCCTAAATGCCAACTATCTCCTTATTAATGTGTTTACCTAACCATCACATTCCCTTGAGTCTTCAGGATGATTGTAAGTATCTTCCAGAAGGCCTTCCAGACATTTTCTGAGAGAACCCATTGTAGAAATTATCCCATATTGAAGAACATTTATATAATCTGTCCACTTAATAGTTCCCAATTATCCACCAAATGTTATCCACCAAACCCAAACCTTAAAATCTATTAATAATCTCCTTAGTAAGCCACTAGGTGACATCATGGATAGAGCACCAGCCCTGAAGTCAGTATGAACTGAGTTCAATTCTGATCTCAGACACATAAATTTCCCAACTGTGTGACCCTGGGAAAGTCACTTAACCTAAATTGCCTCAGCAAAAAAAAAAAAAAAAAAAAAAAAAAAAAAAAAAAAAGAAAGAAAGAAAGAAAGAAAGAAAGAAAGAAATCCCCTTAATATTCTCATTTATTGACAGAAAAAAAATAGTGTGCTCATTCAGTTAAGATGGGGAACATCATACCTTGTAGAACTCATTTTTTTTCCTTACTAAGAATTTCCTTTCCAAATATCATAATTGACCCTGAACCCTGACTGATTTTTTGAGAAACATCTAAATGGATAAGGCATCTGAATCTGGATAAGATCTGAGTTTTGAAAATAATTCAAGGACAGATGAGGGGAATTTCATTAAAAACAGTAACCTTTCATTTGTCTCTGTGATTAAAGTTAAAACAAAATGGACATTGAGATTTCCATTAGAATAAGCTAACAATGTGGCCACTTTTATGTAAATTCTTATGATATAATAAATGGATTCATTAGGAGAGGCAGGCTATGTTATTTGAATTTTGTTTACAGGAAGCCAATATTTATACTTGGAAAATAAAAACCATAAGGGTTTGAGATGCATGAAATTCCAAGGAATTAATTAGTTTTATTTTTTCTCCTTTGCTTAAATGAATAGTTATCTTAATAACCCCATGGACTAATGGCTTAAAGTTATTTTTTGTACCCAACTTTTCCTTGAATCCAAGCAGAATATTCTGCATATGTGGGCCTTAACATATGTATTCACCAAAAAAAAAAAAAAAGAATATTCCAAGTGGCAAGAATAGCAATAAATGTTTCATTTGACAACAATATTTGTAAAATTTACTAAAATAGCAACAACAACAACAGAAACTTGGAAGATTTTGAAATAATCAATTAAGGTAAAAAGTACCATAGAAATGAATATATTCATAAAAATGGGATAGATGCAGAACTCCAAATGATTTTTAACATCTTACACTTCTTAAATATACTGAGAAAGGAAAAGGAAAATTCATCATTAAAAAAGAAGCAAGAATTGACCTTGAGAGAAAAAGATAGGAGGCAATAAAATCAACTTGCAGAGGAATGTTTAAAGTACAAGGTTTTCTTTATTGTATTTGAGTCATTTGTCTCCATGGTAATAACTCAATGAAATAATTGAGGAAATGCAAAAGTTAATAGCAAGTCACAAAAAAGTCTTTATTTTCTACATTAACTTGCCTAATTGTATTTTCTCTTTTAATATTATTATGCTATTTTAGTAAAAAAAAAAAGGAAATAAAATAAAATGCAGTCATCATGCTTAAATATTGAATGAAAACTCTTCTTTCCTTCAACTCTATTTGTTCATTTAAGATTTATTGCTTTTTTGAGGATATTAGGATAAATCATGGGAGCAATCTAGTGAGAAAATTGGAATAGATGAGGTTTAAAAGGTTTCTTAAAATTATTAATGACTTTGATTGACAAAATGTCATTCTAAAACAAAATTCTAACATCTAGTTCTAGCTGAACACTGAAGCTAAGAACATGCTTTAAGAATGTGGGTTGATGGTTTTAGTGAATATAAATTATTGTTCAGTCCAAATTCAGTCTTTTCTCCCTAAAATCCAAGTCTAGTTTAAGCAATAATTTCTCTGGATCACGATATGACTAGGTCTTAATTGTTCCTATCATTTTTAATTCAAAGACAACTTCAATTGTTAAATTATGATTTTTTAAAATCTGGGATGAAAATAGGCACAGACCAATTTTTGCCTAGGAATAACCCATGAGATTGATTTTATGCCATAGAACAAAAACTGATTTAGTCATTAGCTAATAACTAAGGCCAATAGGTGGAAGTTTTGAGAGAATTAAATTTACTGTAATGAAAAACTTTCTAAAAAGGACAGCTCTCCAATAAGGAAATAAGCTGCCTAATGAAATAATATAACACCCATAATCAAAGTTATTCAAGAATTTTCTGGAAGTCTTTTTATTAAAGAGATTCTTATATTGAACAGGGTTTAGACAAATGCACCCTTAAGATACTAATTTTGAGATTTGTACTACAATTATAAGAGCCTGAAGATTGAGGCATGGGGTATCCCAGGTATGAAATTACTCAGTACATTTCATGATATACAATATTAACTGCATTAACTTTTTGTTTCCTTGTTGTTATTAAAGGCACAGCTTGTCACTTTTATACCTCTATCACCTATTGTGCAGTTACAAGATAAAAATCACACTTCATTTTTTTGGTCTTTTTTAGTAGCATGTCACATGCCTTAAATATTTCAGATATCTTGAAACAACCATCTTGAAACATACCAATCTCGGTTTGTTTGTTGATATGGACAATAACAAATCACATTTATGTAATCGTTTGAGGATTGAACATCATTTTGTGAAAGAACATTAGATTTACTAGGGAAATTCTTTCTTTTGTTGAAAGCCAAGCTCAGGAGCTAGCATCTTTGTGAAATTCTCTTTTCCTACCCTCCCTCCTTTCTCTCTCACCCCCTCTCTCATCTCTTTCTCTCTCCCTCCATATATACATAAATATATGTAATATCACAATTTCATATTTAAGAGTTAAAACTTTAGTGGTGGAAATTACTTAGTTATAGTCATCATCCTTAGTATATATTGTGTAAATTCTTCATTACTCTTTCATTATATTTTTCCTCATGATATCCACTGATAATTTGAAAGATAAATAATGTAAAAAACAATGTTTTATTACACATGAACTTAATCCATGTCTGAATATCACCTATTTGTATTATATATATATATATATATATATATATGTGTGTGTGTGTGTGTGTGTGTGTGTGTGTGTGTATTCAAAATCTAGGCAAAATACTGGACATTGTAGTAGGTATCTGAAACACATGATTTTGAATACCAACTCTGCCATTGCCTGACTTCATAGCAATAGCAATTCTATGTAGATTTATTAATCACCTACTATCTACTAGATACTGAACTTGCTGCTAGGAATACCAAGACAAAAATGAAGAGCTTACATTCTCCTCAATAGCTTACTTCTCTTTGTGGAAAAGAAAGATATGATATAATATGTACATGTTTAAGTATATACACAAGTTAGGATATTAAGAAAGGCCCCATGTAAGAAATGAAGCTCTGGTGAATCAGTTTCAATCCCCATTACCTTCAATTTTCTCTGTAGCAAAATGTAATCAATAGTACCAGTACCTACTCCACCATTTTGAAAATTAAATGCCATGATGAATACAAACTGTTTTGTAAGTTGTAAAGCATTTAATTAATGTAAATTTTATTATTTACACTCCTGCCAGGTGAGATTTCCATTCAATGTATCAAAGGGAATTTTCTCTAAGTTTCTCTTTCTGGGTTTTGCTAATGTTATCCCAGTTATGCTTCATTATCTCCACTCACTGACATTTTCCACAGTGCCATTCCTGAACAGAACACAAAGGTCATTATCAAATTTTTTAAACATATAATACAATATTCAGTTCAGTATTTAAAATTCTCTATAATCTGGTTCCCATATATTTTTCTAGTCTCATTTCCCATTATTTCCCTTCATTTGCTCACTCTGTGAAAGTTCAAATAAAACTCTAGCTTCAACTTAGATGTAACTTGTTATATCAGATCCCTATTTTTCTACATGAGGTGGCACCCATATCTGGTGTGCATTCTCACCTCACTTATGCCTCTTAGAATCCCTAGTTTTCTTCAAAGTTTTAATTACTTAAATATTCAAAATTCCATTTCCTATATGAGACATTTCTTGAGATATACTGTGACTGTCTTGAAAGTACTTTCTATATGGATACTTTATAATGGAATCATCTGTTTGCCTGTTGTATCCTCCTACCTCCAAAAGAATATAAACTTCATGTGTAATGGGCTGATGCACTGAGGTCCCAGCTAATTACCAATTGGACAATACTCTATTAGTATATGCTTGGAGAAAGAATGGCCCTGCCTACTACTCTGTGAAGGTTTGATCTGTTTGGTGAGATTGAGGCAGGATTTAGAGGGTGGAGTAGGACCAGTGAGGTAGCTCCTGGTTGGAGAAGAAAGAGGAGATTCCTGTGTCCACAAGCTCTCCTCTCCCTTCGATAAAGAATAAATATCAAGGACTTTTGCTTATTCTGACTCTGGCTAATTCTAAAGTATCCAGGGTGCTAACGTGGTCTTCACATTCATGGTTGCAAGAAAAGTTTATTTTTTCACTCTATTTAAGTTTCAATCCCCACTGAGTATTTCAATCAAATAATGACATCACTCTGGGAGGATGGAATGGGGAGAATTTCTGATACATATAAAGTAATTTAAAAGAAGCCATAATTATTCTACTACACACTTTCCATGCTTTCTTCTTGCCATTCCTAGCTTTCTTCAGGCTCTAAATATAATCCTACCTTCTTCAGAAATTCTTCCCCAATGCTTTATGATTCTAATGCCTCCCTTTGACAATTTCTACTTACGCTATTTGGAGTTTTGTACATATTTGTTTGTTTGCTTGTCTCCCCTATTAGTTATATAGTCTTTTCAGAATAAAGATTATCTTTCTTCTCTTTTTGTTTCCCCATTAGTTAAACTTGTAGGTGCTTAATAAATGCCTCTTGACTCATTGACATTAAAATCAAAACTAGAAGATTTTTCTTGGGGTTTTTAAATTATTAGATATAGCTATACCTGTTCTAGAGACATATATCTATGTGGAGATATAGATAAATAGATTGATAAATATCTATCCATTGTTAAGTATCAATACAGATAAAATGTACATATTGTATCTATAAAGACACATCTCAATAACTAGTTACCAATACCTAGTTTAATGCTTACATTAAATGAAAGGAATCATGAATGTGATATAGCATTAGTAAACTGGTGTCAATGTTTGTATCTGCTAGTCACTAGCAATATGGCCATGGGGAAGTAAAAAAAAATTCTAAGCTTCAGTTCATTCACCCATCTAAAAATATTAATCATGCACTATCTCTTTTACACGGTTTTTTTGACACTCAAATGATATTTTTGTAAAGCAATTTCTCAACCTTAAAATGTTAGACAAAAGTAAATTATTTTCTTCTAAATCATATGTGAATAAGTTTTTTGAGTATATTGACTTTGCATATATTTTATTTTTATATATAAATACACATACACTTTGTGTGTGGATTTGTGTGTTATTTCTCCCAATAGAATATAAGCTCTTTGAAGGCAAGGATAAAATCTATCATTAGGAACTGTTTTGCTTTTATCTTTATTTTCTTAGAGACTTACATGTTAAATGGCACATAGTTGCCTATAATAAAGGCTTGTTGATTGACTGGTTGATTAATTATATAGTTTAGATTGGATAAATTATTTCTAAGATTATTTCCAGCTCTTTAATATTTTGTTTCTTTAACAATTGTTTATAGCCACAAAAATTAGGCAAGCTTCATTGAATTAATGCTTTGTCTCTTTAAACCTGAAAATTAAGCAAATGTAAAATCAATATAATCAATTTATATGAGCCCCCTTATTAATTTCTGACAAATATAGCTCCTCTATGAAGCCTTTCTTGGTAAACACTCAATGATTTTATCTCTATATGTCTCTTGCTTCTTTTTTCTCCATCTCTCTTCACCCCAAATCCAGTCCCTCCACACTCCAACTTCTGTGACTCTAGTGTATAAAATTAACTGGATTTAGAATCAAAAAACTTAGCTTTGAAAACATTGCATTTTTATCATCATACTGTATGGGAGGTTCTATTTGACTGATAAAGAATATGAGCCTGAGAGAATTTCATTGGCTTTCCTAAAATTACACAGTTTGTATTTGAGCCAGCATTTAAACTCAGATCTTTCTCATCAATTTTAGTGCTTCATCCACTACAATACTCCATAGCCTAGAGGTGACTATGAGAGTACATATATGAGAGAGAAAAAATTATAGTAAAAGTTCACATATATTTATTTTACCATTTCAAATGCTACTTCCTCATAGAAGCCCTAGGAAATATGTTTTGATGTTATTTTTATTTTATTTTTGATAATTGCTTTTTATTTTCAAAATACATGTAAATATAGTTTTCATCATTCACCCTTGCAAAATCTTGTGTTACAATTTTTTTCCCTTCCTTCCTCTTACCCACCTCCCCTAGACAGCAAGTAATCCAGTATAGGTTAAATATGTACAATTCTTTTTAAACATATTTCCACATTTATCATGTTGCATAAGAAAAATCAGACCAAAAGGGGAAAAATGAGAATGAAAAACAGAAGCAAACAAACAACAACAATTTAAAAAATGAAAATACTGTATTGTGATCCTCATTCAGTCGCCACAGTCCTCTTTTTGGCTGCAGATGGTTTCCTTCCTCACAAGACTATTGGAATTACCTTCAATCATCTTTTTGTTGAAAAGAGCCAAGTCGGTCACATTTGATCATCCTATAATCTTGATATTGCTGTGTACAATGTCCTCCTGATTCTACTCACTTCACTTAGCATTAGTTTATGTAAATCTCCCCAGACCTTTCTGAAATCATTCTGCTGATCATTTTTTATAAAGTAATAATATTCTATTACATTCATATACCATAACATATTCAGTCAGTTTCCAACAGAGGGATATCCACTCTTTTTCCAGTTTCTTGCCACTACAAAACGGAATGCTAGGAATATTTTTGCACATGTGTGTCCCTTTCCCTCCTTTAAGATCTCTTTGGGATATAACCCCAGTGGAGACACTACTGGATCAAAAGATATGCACAGTTTAATAGCCCTTTGAGCATACTTCCATATCACTCTCCAGAATGATTGGATTAGTTCACAACTCTACCAACAATGCATTAGTATCCTAGTTTTCCCACATGCCCTCCAACATTCATCATTATGTTTTTCTGTCATCTTATTCAATATGAGATATATGTAGTGGTACCTCTGAGTTGTCTAAATCTGCATTTCTTTGATCAATAGTGATTTAGAGTACCTTTTCATATGACTAGAAATGGTTTTAATTTCTTCATCTGACAATTGTCTGTTCATATCTTTTGACTATCAATTGATTGATAATCATGATGATCAATTAATAATTTAAATTAAAGAACATTGAAGTTAATTTTTCATATTAGGTAAATTTTGGAGCTGGTATTTTAACTCAGATGTCTTTATTTCAAGTTTGTTGTTGTCACTATTACACTACACTACCTCTATAGCAATGAACTCATCTACTCCCATTAATTCTCTTATCAACCTTCTGTTGTTAATTCCCACATCTACATTTTCAGCTTCATCTTTCTCCTGAATTCTAGTCCTATAGCATCAAGAATAAAATAAGGTCTCTTCACAGCATCAGAAACTCAACATATCTAAAATAGAACTCATCTTTTACTTTAAATGTATCACTTCTTCAAACTTCTCTATTTCTATTACTGTCACCAGTTTTCATGTTTAAGAGGCTTGAAATCTGAGATTCTATTTTACTTCAATCCTCCACTATGTCAGCTTCCAAATCTCAATTTTACCATTCTATAATGTCTCATATCTAATTCCTTCTCTTTATTCACTTGGCTACCATCTAGTTCAATCATTTATTAGCTCTTGGATAGGCCATTGTGATGGTGTCATCAT
Organism: Sarcophilus harrisii; assembly: GCF_902635505.1. Classification (NCBI taxonomy): domain Eukaryota; kingdom Metazoa; phylum Chordata; class Mammalia; order Dasyuromorphia; family Dasyuridae; genus Sarcophilus; species Sarcophilus harrisii. Next base: position 516,546,446 of record NC_045428.1, read on the forward strand.
TTTTATAAGCTTTTAGCAATGTCTCTTTTAATATCACTACAATTTCCCTCATTATGTCTTCCCCTCCCATGCATCCAAGAATTATATCATATAACAAAATGATATTTTTAAAGAAAAAACAGGGAAGAAACAGCATAATTGATCAATTATTAGCAAAGTCTGAAAATATAAGAAATGTTTTGCACTTATATACTTCCCATTTTTGTAAAAATGTACAATGATTGTGTATTTTCACACCTCTGTTTACAGCTACCCTTGTTCTTTGTAATTCTGCAAGATCTACTTTTGATTTACATGGAGTAGGGGTATGCAAAAGCAAAATAATAGGTTAGGAAAATGAGCAGGCAACAAAAAATATTCCTGAACATAAAAATTATTATGCTGACAAAGAAATCAAACACACACACACACACACACACACACACACACAAGATAACAAAATCACAGCCCCTACATCTAAATATATTCCTTGATTGAATTAATTTATAGAATAGTCAATTCATGGAATTTTTATGGCACAAGAGATTCTATAGACTGAAAGTAGACATAGGTTTAAGAAGAGCTTAAATGATTTTGTGTTAAGATAGATACATGATACTGAATTTAGGATTTTTTCTTGTTGGGAAGAGAGAAATTCCTAAGTTTCTGGATTTACTGTCATGGAAAATAATCAGATATATTTGCAACTTGTTTCTTATATCTTTGTAAAAGAGTCACACGTGTTAAAAACAGACAACGGTCTGATGTAGTTTAGCAATATATTCATCATGCATTCTAATTGAAAGAATGTAGTAATTAGTATATAAACTTTATTCAAATATCAGTTTTTATACATAGTAATTGTGAAATGACAGGAAATCCACTTGATCTCTCAGAGATTCCTTTGAGTTTTTTATGAAATGTGGCTAGAAATACTTCTACTACCTACCTCACTGGGCTGATCTAGGAAAATACTTTGTAAACCTCCTTTATATCTTTATATCTCTTTATATCTTTATATGCCTTTATATCTTTATATCTCTAGTACCTAAGAAGATCATAGACTTAGTGGTCTTGGACCATATAATCCACCCTTCTCATTTTATATATGAAGAAACTAAGCTCCAGGGAAATAAAATGATTTGTCCAGATTGGTTCAAATTGGTAGCAAGCATTGGGGGTTAGAATTGAGTTAAGGTCCTTTGAATCCCAGCCACTGTGTTCTTGCTTCCATGTCATGTAGTACTTAATTAAAATGTTGATTGCTTGATTTATCCTATTGTTCTCATTTCCAGGGCAAGGACGTGCTTGGACAGAATATAAGCTTTCAGATAAAAGGTCAACCTGGTTAGTGGATATGGCCAATCAATTTCTGCACTTTACAGAAAATCATTGTAATCACTATCTTAATGTAGCTTTTGATGTGACCAGGAGTAGTTCATCATATCAGATCTGGTGGCACAATGATGTCTGGTTCTGACAGAACCGTCAGGGTTCTACTATTCATTACTGAAGAGTATAAAAATCATCCATTGTAACAGTTCACTAGGTAATGGTAAACTTCTCTTTCATGAATCAGCTTTGTTGGTTTACAAAACTATTTGATTTTGTGCACCTTTTTGAATGGTTCATTTTTTTTCATGGATTAACTTTACAATATATGTATGGCAAAGATAAAATTTATAATGCACTGTATCAAAAACACAGAAGACTTGATTTTCTTTTGGGAGGAAAATCATTGTTTTTATTTTATCAAATTATCATCACTTGGGATGCCAAATTACTCTGTTTGCCGAAAGACAGAATATCCACTGCAATTTATGATTTTAGATATAGCAAATTCTTGTCTTTCTGATTTTTCCATATAAACAATATTGATATTAAGTTTCTCATAATATTCATTCATGAGCATGAAATTATTTTCTATTGAAAAGTAGCATAAGGCATGGAAAATTCTATTCTATCAGATAATAGAATTCAATTAATTTCAACTAACATTCATTATGAACTTACTATACACATGTCCTGTGATAAGAGTTGGGGATGCAATGAGAAGAATGCATCATTGGCTACCCTTAAGCAGTTTATATTCTATGGAGTAGGAGGAGAAGGTGTAAAGAAAAAAAAGAAAAAGAAAAATATGACGTAAATAGGGATGTATAAAGATGGCTAAATATTAACCATCTAGTCTGAACTCAAAGAACACTACCAGATAGAAAGTTTTGAGGTTTCCTAAAGAAGGTATCATCTCAACTGAGTAATGAATCATGAAATAACATGATAGTGGAAGAATTAAAGTTGCAAATGATCAATAGAGCATTGGGGAGATGTATGATAGTATATAAAGCATAAGGAATATTAATGGAAGATGGTGGAGAGGAGGCACACAGCTATGTAAGCTCCGCATTTTCTCTCAGAATTCACTTCATGACAAGCTTCTGAATTAATGCTTGACTGAAAAAAAAAACCCACAAATAGTTACCAAGAGAAGACAGACTTGAGATTTGCAAGGAAAGGTCTGTTTTTGCTTGAGGGACAGTTTTAGACCTGGCACAGGCTGAGGGCAGCAGCAGCGAGAGCTCAGCAGGCATCTCATAGCTCAGCAGACCGGAGGGGGTTGGGGTGTGATCTCAGCCATCTCTGCAGGGAGAGCTTTGCTACAGGCTTGGATACTTTGCTCTGGCAGCAAGTCAGTAGCCCAGCAGAAAAGCAAAAAACACCAGGGGTGAAGAATACGACCCCAAACAGCTGAAGTTTCTCAGGACCTGGCCACCCCTCCCCCACAGCGTCTCAGCATGCTCTCAGAGTCTCAGAGCGCATGCACAGCACAGTCCTGATAGTGCCTCTCTGCTGCCCCCGCAGTCTGTAGAGGAAGCTTGTTATCACCACCCAGCCCCTCCCCCCCCAAAAAAAAGGAGATTCCATTTGGGTTATTTTTCTTTTTTTCTTTGCTAATTTGTCTCTGATTCTTCTCTGACAAAATGAGCAAAAAATTGAAAAGGACCTTAATGACTGACAGCTTTTATATGGACAGAGAGCAGACTCTAAACCCTGAAGAGACTAAAAACAGACTGTCTCCAGGTGAATCCCCACAGGAGGAGATCATCTGTTCCTCAGCACAGATGAATCTCATAGAAGAAATTAAAAAGGCTCTCACAAGAGAGCTAGAAGAAAAATGGGAAAAGGAGAGGGAGGCCTGGCAAGAGAGTCTGGAGAAGTCATCCTACTCATTTAAAGACAGAGTGGATAAAGAAATCAAATACTTGAAAAATAGGATTAGTGAACTGGAAACAGAAAATAGCTCTCTAAAAAATAAAATTGGCAAAATGGAAAAAAATTCCATAGAACAAAACAACACAATTGGACAATTAGTAAAAGATATAAAAAAAGTAAGTGAAGAAAATACTTCATTGAAAATCAGAATTGAACAAATGGAATTGAATGACTCGAGGACACAACAAGAATCAGTCAAGCAAAACCAAAAAAAAAATCAAACAATGGGGAAAAATGTGAAATACCTTCTTGGGAAAACAACAGACCTGGAAAATAGGTCTAGGAGAGACAATCTGAGAATTATTGGTCGCCCAGAAAAATATGATGAAAAAAAGAGCCTGGACACTATTTTCCAGGAAATTATCAAAGAGAACTGCCCAGAAATCACAGAAAAGAGAGGGTAAAATATACATTGAAAGAATTCAACGATCACCTACTGAAAGGGATCCTAAAATTAAAACACCAAGAAATATAGTGGCCAAATTCCAGAACCCTCAAACAAAGGAAAAAATACTCCAAGCAGCTAAAAAAACCCAACTCAAAATATAGAGGAGCCACAATAAGGATCACCCAGGATCTAGCAGCATCCATATTAAAAGATCAAAGGGCCTGGAATATGATATTCTGAAAGGCTAAGGAACTCGGTATGCAAACAAAAATAACTTACCCAGCCAGAATGAGCATCTTTTTCCAGGGAAGAAGATGGTCATTCAATGAAATAAGCAAATTTCACCTATTTTTCATGAAAAAACCAGAACTTAACAAAAAGTTTGGTCTACAAATATAGAACTCAAGAGAAACCTAAAAAGGTAAAAAGAAATCTTGGGAACTATATTTCTGCTGTAAAGATGTATAAAGAATACATATATACCTTGTTCTAGAAAGTAGAGGTGGAAAGGACATTGTACCAGAAAAAGGGTAAAGTGGAGATACTACATCTCACTAAGAGGCAAAGGAAACCTATACTGTGTGAAAGAAAGAATGGAGGGGCATGAATATAGTGGGTATTTTACTGCCATCAGAATTGGCTTTAAGAGAAAAAAAATTAGACATATTCAATTTATGGTGAAACTTGTCCCACCTCATTAAAAGGTGAGAAGGGAAAAGTGAAAAGGGAAGGAATAAGCTAAGCAGAAGGGACTACAGAAATGGTGAGGGAAAGGAATAAGATAGGGGGAGGAACTCTAAGGTGGGGGGGAGGGATACTAAAAAGGGAGGGCTGTGAAAAGCAAGTGGTGCTCACAAGTTTAATACTGGGAAGGGGGATAAGGGGGAAAGAAGGGAGAAAAGAATAAACAGGGATTAACAAGATGGGAAGTAATACAGAATTGGTAATTTTAACCATAAATGTGAACAGGGTAAACTCCCCCATAAAGAGGAAGAGGTTAGCAGAATGGATTAAAAGCCAGAATCCTACAATATGTTGTTTACAGGAAACACACCTGAAGCAGGGAGATACATGCAGAGTAAACGTAAAAGGTTGGAGCAAAATCTACTATTCTTCAGGTGAAGTCAAAAAAGCAGGGGTAGCCATCCTGATCTCAGATCAAGCAAAAGCAAAAATTGATCTAATTAAAAGAGATAAGGAAGGGCACTATATCTTGCTAAAGGGTAGCATAGATAATGAAGCATTCTCAATATTAAACATATATGCACCAAGTAGTGTAGCATCTAAATTCTTAAAAGAGAAATTAAGAGAGCTGCAAGGAGAAATAGACAGCAAAACTATAATAGTGGGAGATTTCAACCTTGCACTCTCAGAATTAGATAAACCAAATCACCAAATAAATAAGAAAGAAGTCAAAGAGGTAAATAGAATCCTAGAAAAGTTAGATATGATAGATCTCTGGAGAAAATGAAATGGAGACAGAAAGGAGTATACTTTCTTTTCAGCAGATCATGGAACCTATACAAAAACAGACCATATATTAGGACATAAAAACCTCAAACTCAAATGCAGTAAGGCAGAAGTAGTAAATGCATGTTTTTCAGACCACGATGCAATAAAAATTAAATTCAACAAAAAGCCAGGGGAAAGTAGACCAAAAAATAATTGGAAACTAAATAATCTCATACTAAAGAATGATTGGGTAAAACAGCAAATCATAGACATAATAACTTCACCAAAGAAAACAACAATAATGAGACATCATACCAAAATGTGTGGGATGCAGCCAAAGCAGTAATAAGGGGAAATTTCATATCTCTAGAGGCCTACTTCTATAAAATATAGAAAGAGAAGGTCAATGAATTGGGCTTGCAACTAAAAATGCTAGAAAAGGAACAAATTGAAACCCCCCAGTCAAACACTAAACTTGAAATTCTAAAAATAAAAGGAGAGATCAATAAAATTGAAAGTAAAAAAAAAAAAAAACTATTGAATTAATTACTAAAACTAAGAGTTGGTTCTATGGAAAAAAACCCAACAAAATAGACAAACCCTTAGTAAATCTGATTAAAAAAAGGAAATGGGAAAATCAAATTGTTAGTCTTAAAAATTAAAAAGGAAGAACTCGCCACTAACGAAGAGGAAATTAGAGCAATAATTAGGAATTACTTTGCCCAACTTTATGCCAATAAATTTGACAACTTAAATGAAATGGAAGAATGTGGTGTTCTTTTTCCAAAACACAGCCAGTTGATAAAAGTTCAGATCTTTTATTGTGTCCTTCAATATAGCCCCATTAGCTCAGAGGCCTATCTCTCGGCTTGGTTCTAAGAGCTCCGCCCAAATGTCTCCAAATCCAAAGGTTTGTCCTTCAGACTCCAGCCAGCACCAAGAAGGAAGATGCAAAGAATCTCTCTTGCCTCGAGAAAGGGCTTGTAGGCTTCCTCCCAGAGTGCTCCTCTCTGACCCCTGGGAATGTTCCCAAGTAACTCTCTCAAGCTCTAAGAGCTTCCTGTATATATATGATCTCCCAAAGATTAACTCCTCCTTCTGGAGAGAGAGGGATTCTGGGTTATCTCTGAGAGTGCTCTCTGGCCCTAAGGGAGGTGTGAATTCAGATATCTCATCCTAAGCCATGAAATCTCCCAAACGTGTGAACTCCATTGAGTACTTAGATACTTATGAGCTCTCTAAAGGTGTGAACACAAGCATTGTTTCTATCAGTTGTACTTAGTACCTTGTTTCAAGTTCTGGCCCAAAATATCTCCTTCTAAGATCAAATCAATCATATTGAACCATGCCAAATTAGATGATTATTGTCTCTATCAACTCCAATGGCTTAACAGTTTGTAAAGATTCCAACAGAAGAATATCTTCAAAAATATAGCTTGCTCAGATTAACAGAGGAAGAAGTAAATATCCTAAACAGTCCCATCTTAGAAAAAGAAATAGAACAAGCTATTAATCAACTCCCTAAGAAAAAATCCCCAGGACCAGATGGATTTACATGTGAATTCAACCAAACATTTAAAGAATAATTAACTCCAATGCAATATAAACTATTTGAAAAAAAAAAATAGGGATTGAATGAGTTCTACCAAACTCTTTTTGAAATACAGACATGGTACTGATACCTAAACCAGGTAGGCTGAAAACAGAGAAAGAAAAATATAGACCAATCTCCCTAATGAGTATTGATGCTAAAATTTTAAATAAAATATTATCAAAAAGATTACAGAAATCATCCCTAGGATAATACACTATGACCAAGTAGTATGACCTGGTATAAATCCCAGGAATGCAGGGCTGGTTCAATATTAGGAAAACTATTAGCATAATTGACTATATCAATAACCAAACTAACAAAAACCATATGATCATCTCAATAGATGCAGAAAAAGCATTTGATAAAATCCAACACCAATGCCTAATAAAAACACTTGAGAGTATAGGAATAAACGGACTTTTTCTTAAAATAGTCAGGAGCATATATTTCAAACTGTCAGTAAGCATCATATGCAATGGGGAAAAATTGGAACCTTTCCCAGTAAGATCTGGAGTGAAGCAAGGTTGCCCACTATCACCATTATTATTCAATATTGTATTAGAAACACTAGCCTCGGCAATAAGAGTTGAGACAGAGATTAAAGGATTTAGAGTAGGCAATGAGGAAATCAAACTATCACTCTTTGCAAATGATATGATGGGATACTTAGAGAATCCCAGAGATTCTACTAAAAAGCTATTAGAAATAATTCATAACTTTAGCAAAGTTGCAGAGTATAAAATAAATCCCCATAAATCCTCAACAGTTTTATACATCACTAACAAAATCCAACAGCAAGAGATACAAAGAGAAATTCCATTCCAAATAACTGTCGACAGCATAAAATATTTGGGAATCTATCTACCAAAGGAAAGTCAGGAATTATATGAGCAAAATTACAAAAAACTTTCCACACAAATAAAGTCAGACCTAAATAATTGGAAAAATATTAAGTGCTCTTGGATAGGCCGAGCGAATATAATAAAGATGACAATACTTCCTAAACTAATCTGTTTATTTAGTGCTATACCAATCAGACTTCCAAGAAAATATTTTAATGATCTAGAAAAAATAACAACAAAATTCATATGGAATAATCAAAGGTCAAGAATCTCAAAAGAATTAATGAAAAAAAATCAAATGAAGGTGGCCTAGCTGTACCTGATCTAAAACTATATTATAAAGCAGCAGTCACCAAAACCATTTGGTATTGGCTAAGAAATAGATTAGTTTATCAGTGGAACAGGTTAGGTTTACAAGACTGAATGGTCAACTATAGCAATTTAGTGTTTGACAACCCCAAAGATCCTAACTTTTGGGATAAGAAATCATTATTTGACAAAAACCGCTGGGATAACTGAAAATTAGTATGGCAGAAATTAGGCATGGACCCACACTTAACACCATATACCAAGATAAGGTCAAAATGGGTCCATGATTTAGGCATAAATAATGAGATTATAAATAAATTAAAGGAACATAGGATAGTTTATCTCTCAGACCTGTGGAGGAGGAAGAAATTTGTGACCAAAGATGAACTAGAGACCATTATTTATCACAAAATAGAAAATTTTGATTACATCAAATTAAAAAGCTTTTGTACAAACAAAACTAATGCAAACAAGATTAGCAGGTAAGCAACAAACTGGGAAAACATCTTCACAGTTAAAGGCTCTGATAAAGGCCTCATTTCCAAAATATATAGAGAATTGACTCTAATTTATAAGAAACCAAGCCATTCTCCAATTGATAAATGGTCAAAGGATATTGAATGGACAATTTTCAGATGATGAAATTGAAACTATTACCAGAGTGTTCCAAATCACTATTAATCAGAGAAATGCAAATTAAGACAACTCTGAGATACCACTACACACCTGTCAGATTGGCTAAGATGATAGGAAAAAATAATGATGAATGTTGGAGGGGATGAGGGAAACTGGGACACTGATGCATTGTTGGTGAAGTTGTGAATGAATCCAACCATTCTGGAGAGCAATCTGGATTTATGCCCAAAAAGTTATCAAACTGTTCAAACCCTTTGGCCCAGCAGTGCTACCACTGGGCTTATACCCCAAGGGGATACTAAAGAAGGAAAAGGGACCTGTATGTGCCAAAATGTTTGTGGCAGCTCTGTTTGTAATGGCTAGAAACTGGAAAATGAATGGATGCCCATCAGTTGGAGAATGATTGGGTAAATTGTGTTATATGAATGTTATGGAATATTATTGTTCTGTAAGAAATGACCAGCAGGATGAATATAGAGAGACTTGGAGAAACTTACATGAACTGATGCTGAGTAAAATGAGCAGAAACAGGAGATCATTATGTACTTCAACAACAATACTTTATGAAGATGTATTCTGATGGAAGTTTCTTTGACAAAGAGACCTAATTCAGTTTCAATTGATGAAGGATGGACAGAAGCAGCTACACCCAAAAGAAAGAACACTAGGAAATGAATGTAAACTGTTTGCATTTTTGTTTTTCTTCCCAGGTTATTTTTACCTTCTGAATCCAATTTTCCCTGTGCAACAAGAGAACTGTTTGGTTCTGCACACATATATTGTATTTAGAATATATTGTGACATATTCAACATATATAAGATTGCTTGCCATCTAGGGAAGGGAATGGAGGAGGAGAGGGGAAAAATCAGAACAGAAGTGAGTGCAAGGGATAATGTTGTAAAAAATTACCCTGGCATGGGTTCTGTCAATAAAAAGTTATTTTAATAAATAAAAAAGAAATATTATTAATGGTAATTCATACCTAAGAAGTATATAGTGTAGTTGAGTGATAACATCTCATATCAGAGGACTTGGGTTCCAATTTTGATTTTGTCATTTACTATGCATGTGTGCTTAAGTAAGGCACAAACTTTCATGGTCTCAGTTTATTCATTTGTAAAATGATGAGTTTGGAAGATAGTCAAGTACAATGCAAAGTGATAACTCTTTGGTGTCATTATTCCTGGCTCCAGTTCAAGAACAGGCGTACCACAGCTGTAAATTCAGGTAAGTTGTTATCTTTCTATCATCTCAGAAAACACCAGGTTGTTCAAGATGAAGGACTAAACACAAAAAATTACATAGTTCTTTGGGTTGTTGTGATTATAAAGTTGCTATGTAATACATGTGTGTTGGTGGGAGAATGGAAAGATGACATTCACCTATGGAAAAATACTGAAATGATGTACCTTGTGGCATTTCAAACTTTATAAATCATCACTTCTGCATGTGACCATGCAGCAAAAGTAATCAGTTCTCTGAGAGACCAAACCACATAATGGGTTTTTGACCTTTTCAATATTCTATTTTCCCTCCCTTAGGTTCATTATTCAATCTGGCTTCCCCACAGGGTGTGTATGGAGAATGAGAACGGGATGCCACTCAAACTACCCAATGAAAACCAGTCTATGAAAAATTATCACCCAGAGCATTCTTAATCAAACTTCTTTATTATTTCTGGAGCTCAAAAGTGGAACTAAAGGGCTTACTCAATAGGGGAGGCTTTGCCCACAGCTCTACCAACAGAATAAGGAAAATAAAAACACTATTTATGATGAGTAACATTTCCACGAAAAAAATTAAAAAGCTAAAAACCTTAAAGTCACATTGAATTTTGAATTTTGTGGGCAGAATCAGAAGCATATTATTAAACAATATTGATAAAGGGAAAACCATTTCACTGGCATTAAGTTGCAAAAAGGACAGAGTAGCTATTTCCTCTTATTTTCTTACTTACAAATAAAATCTAATCTCACTCTCTGTCTCTGTTTCTGTCTCTATGCGTGTGTGTATGTGTGTCTCTCTCTTCTCATAATTTATTATTTATACTTTAATGATTTAAGTATATTGTCAGTTTTTTTGAGTCTTATTCAAAAATATTGTATCATTAATTCTTCCATTAATGGAGTAAATATATAACTATTGGGATCTACTATGCGCAAGGCATGATTTCCTTTTGTTTCTATGAAAAAAATTAAGATAGTGAGCCCTGAAAATGTGTCTTGTCCCAAGCAATTCTAAAACTTCTTTTCAATTCATGAAGTCAACTGATTTATTCATCTATTGGTCAGACATTTATTATACCAAAACCTCTGTTAAACAAATATATAATTCAATATTCAACTTTTAAGAATGGGAAACAATACAATAAAAGAAGGTTATTTAAAAAAACTTCATGAAAAGGAAAAAAAACCCATAAAATTGAAGTACACCTCAATGTCTTATGAGATAATGTATAAAGGTCTAAAGTCCTTCCCAGACCTTAAAGTAAATACTATATATTCATTGAGTTCTACTTGGTACTGGGGAAGTGCACTAAGGTATTTTTGTAGAGATTTTCATCATGAGTTGAAGCAAATCTAGTTGTCTGCTTTCCCCTTTTGTTTATTAGAAATTTAATTTTTGCAGAACTACCTCGCTCACAAAGTATTCTGTTAGCTCAATTATTTTCGTTACATGATGAGCAGTAATATTTGGCTGTACAAAGAATGAGAAGCAAAAGCAAGGAGAAGAGAGAATCCATTCTAATACATCTTTTGGTTTAATAGAGATTCTATGCTCCCATACTTCAGTGCTTATAATTTCTGTGTCTTCTAGATGGTATTGATTTTTTTTGGTTGGCTAATAGAATGCCAGTCTAATATCATCATATCTTACAATGGCTAAAATGTCATCTCAGGTTATCAAAGGTCTTGACAGAGAAGCCAAATGAATCCCATTTGGATCAAAGAACTTTCTAGAGGTATAGGTAATAAGGACATAGTAGAAATTGGAGGCAGGTAGGTGCTTAGTAGATAGAGATCTTGGACTGTAGTTGTGAAGATGTGACTTCAAGATTGGTTTCATACACTTACTGTCTGTATGCCCTGGACAAAACACTTATACTCTGCTTGTCTTAATACTCTGGAGAAAGAAATGGCAAACCACTTTAGTAAATTTCACCAGAAAATCCTATAGAAGGTATTGATGTGATATGATCCGTGGGATCACAAATAGTGCCACACAACTGAACAACAAGAAATTAGAAACCAAGACCCTCTGACTTTAAATCTAGAATTCAACACTGGAATACTATCACTTATCATATAAGAACAAAAGGGTCAACTTCATTAAGAAGTATAAGGCTATGCCTTTTTTATTTCCTTCACAGGCTAATTGTACACTATTTCAGAGTCTGATTCTTTTTGTATAGCAAAATAACTGTTTGGACATGTATACTTATTTCGTATTTAATTTATACTTTAACATATTTAACATATATTGGTCAACCTGCCATCTGGGGGAGGGGGGAGGGAAGAAGGGGAAAAATTGGAATAAAAGTTTTGGCAATTGTCAATGCTACAAAATTACCCAAGCATATAACTTCTAAATAAAAAAAGCTATAATTAAAAAAAAAAGAAGTATAAGGCTATATTGGTTAATAAATAGAGTCAATTAGTTCAACAGGAAGGAAGAACTGGTCATTTTACAAAAAAAAAAAAAGAGTCCATTTGCAATAAGATCCCTCTTCTCCCCTGTTCTTCAGTTCTTATTACTCAGGTACTTTCTGTCGATTTCTTCTGCTTCACCCCTGTTTCACATAATGATATTCTCTTACTCCTTACCAAGACCAGCCTCTCTAACTACTCCAGTAAACCCATTCCATCTCATCTCCAACAGATTGGTCCCTCTGTGATCCCCACTCTTCCATACATTTTCAATCTCTTTCTGTCCATTGACTCATTTCCTACTGCCTACATACATGTCTTTGTCTCTTCTTTCCTAAAACAAACAAACAAAAAAACTCATCACTTGATCCTTCAATCTCTACTCTCATTCTGTATATTTTTCTGCTTTTTGAAGTTAAACTTCTCAAAAAGAGTAAAGAGAATTATAGTATCTTCCCAGTACATTATACGTGCCACCTAGGAATCATGTTTGATCTTTAATCTCCCACATTTAAGCTGTTAGCAAGGTCTATTGGTTTCAATTTTGCAACTTCTCTTAAGTGCATCCCCTTTTCTCCTCTGACCCTGCTACTATTCCATTGCAGACTTGTAATACCTTATATCTTGATTATTCTATGAGCTGGCTGATGGGTCTGCCTGCCTCAAGTCTCTCCCCATTCCAATTCATCCTCAAAATGATTTTCTTAAAACACAGTCAAATTTTCTCTCTCTCTCTCTCTCTCTCTCTCTCTCTCTCTCTCTCTGTCTCTCTCTGTCTCTCTGTGTGTGTCTCTCTGTCTCTCTGTCTCTTTCTCTCTCTCACACACACATACACACACACACACACACTGCTCTATATGGTATTCAAAACCCTTTACAATCTAGCCTTCTCCTACCATCATCTTACTCTCTAACATGTATCCTTTGACTCAGCGGCACTGGCCTTTGTATTAAACCATGACAAAATGCTCTCTCAGCTCCTAGGCTAGGCATTTACCCTGGCTGTCACAGGTGCCTGCAATGCTCCCTGTATTCCATTCTGTCTAATTGTTTCCCTAGCTTTCTTTAAGTCTAAAATAAAAGCCTGCTTTCTATAGGAAGCCTTCCCTAACTTCTCAATTCCTCTTTTAAACATTTCACTTTTATCCTATTCATATAGTTTTGTATATATCTTTTTACGTATTTTCCTGATTAGATGGTGAGTTCCTTAAGGATAGAGACTGTATATTTCCTCTTCTTGTATACCTAGCACTTAGCACAGTACCTGACTTATGTAGATACTAAGTAAGTATGTATTGTATTAAATGTGTTTTCTAAAGCAGCAAAACTCCTCTTTATTAAAAGTATTACAGATCACACAGGAGATAAAACATCCAGATGTTTTCTCCTTCTTTCCAAGCTCGTGTGTGTGTGTGTGTGTGTGTGTGTTGTGATGTATGTAATTTATAGCTAACATTCCACTTCAAATTTCTTCATGTTAACTCAGCTACTTATCATTTTTCCAACTCTTTGACCTTTTTCTTTTTCCTCTGTTTGGAGAACTACACAGTAGAGTTCTAAATTCCTCCCAAAGCTTTCCTTTATAGAGTGCTAGAATCTGTACTTTCTAATACAGGCTCCACTTTCTCTTTGAAGCTTGCTTGTTTTGAAATCCATAGAACATGATACCCTTGTGCCAGGTACCCTCTGTTTCTGCCTCCCCATCAGTTCTTTTGTGTAGTGTATTGCTCCATTACGTTTTCACTTACTTTAGGTGGGAACACCCCCTTTACTTTATCTCCAACACTTAGCACAGTGGCTAACACATAATAAGTGGTTAAAAATTGCTTACTTAATTGAATTGCATTGTATGTATCTGTGAACACATGGGTGGACGAATGAATCAGAAAGAACCACATGGGGAAACCACTGAGCTTATGAGGACCAGGACAATGAAATGACAGAAGATTCTACCAAGATATTGCAATGTCTTTTCCCAAAGCCTATATATAGAGGAATTTTATTCCCAGAAAATGAATAAAGAATTAAGGTTGTGAAGAGAGAAGTCACATGCCCATTTCTTTAATTAAGAACACAGTTTGATACAAAAATGACAGATGGTCACTGTTTCTGTGCTCTGGTCAAGGACAGCAGGCTGCTTGAGGGTTAATATCAACAGTACAGGTTGCAACAGTTTGTTGTAGTGGAAGATTAGTATCACCAGCACAGGTTGCAAATATTTTGGTATAGTGGAATGACCAATGGATTTAGAAGAGAAGGGTCAGGCTCAGTTTCTTGGCTTTGATGGTTACTGTTTGTGTGATGTTACACAAACTACCTTGCTTCTCTGGGCCCCCAGATTTTTCAATAGTCAAATAAGAATGGTGGTAAGAATTCTCTGAAATAAATCAGGCCTTATAGATGGACTGAATATTTTGTACATTATCCAGCCTCAAGAGGTTCTCTTTCAGAATCTGCCTCTTTCTATCTGTTGAAAAGATTTTCTCCGTCTGATCATGTCATGTTTACTGTAATGTAAATCTGTAATCCTCATCATCAGGAAGGTATCAAGTTTTTTTGTGTTTGAATGAAGGGAAGATTATGAATTCATGGAAGAATTTATGGAAGTTTGAACAAAAAGGCCTTGATTATTTGCTTTCTATGAATTATGTTGTCATACTGAAAGTTAATATAGAATAACTGAAAGAAACTGACTTTGAAACCAAGTAGACATGAATTCAAATCTCATCTGTAATATACTGAGTGTATGATTGTGGGAAAGACATTAAACCCCTCCATGCTCTGAAGAGAAATGAGTTTCTTACTTAAGTAAATGGAGTTTCTTTCCCCAGAAGTTTCCTATATTAATAAAATCATTTGTCTAGTATCATTCCCAGTTATCGTATTAAGATTTTCAAGATTGAGAACTATATTTACAAGTCAGTGCTCCTCAGAAGTATGAATGAGATTCTGTTTAATAAAGCTATGGGAACATTCTTTTTTTATTAATTGAGAAAAAAAATAAAAAGACTGGACTAGAAACCAGGAGTACTCTACCTAGAATCTGTGAAACATTTATATAGATAGACAGATACATACATACATACATATCTATATTTATATATATATATATATCTACACATATAGATATAGATATAGATATAGATATAGATATAGTTAGATAGATAGATCAGTAGTCATTATTTGGTCATTTCATTTGTGTCTAACTCTTTATGCCCACATTGGGGGTTTTCTTAGCAATGTAACTTCCTTTTCCAGTTCATTTTATATATGAGTAAATTAAGGCAAACAGAGTTAAGTGACTTGCTTATGATCACACAGCTAGTAAGTATCTGAGATCAGATTTGAATTCAAAAAGATGAATCTTCTTGAGTCCAGACCCAACACTTTATCAGCTAAGACACCTAACATCTCCAACAGATAACTGTATTTCAGTATAAATGACTTCCTTTATAATCCAAAATATTGTAATTTACACATATAAAATTTTATTCTAAGAAGGGATCCATAAGCTTCACCAGACTATCAAAAGTGTGTAGGAGATACAAAAAGAGTAAGAGCTTTGGACTTGATAATGTATAAGGTCTCATTGAATGCTGTGATTCTATAGTCAAATTGTTAAATTTAAAAGTCTAAACATTTTGGCATTTACTTATATATTCATGTGTATCATTGAAAATAGGCTCAAGATTCCTTAAATCCCATATTGTGTTAGTATAGGATCATCTTATTCTTTTGTTCTACAGCTGAGCTTTTGGTAATACAGACTAAAATTTCACTGATAAAATGAATTCCATGTTGAAGGAAATTTCCTTTACCAATGCTGTTTGGCAACTTCACTGTAATCTATATTGCCAGAATTATCTGGCGCACTGACAGTTTAATTTGGGTACAGTCATTTACACTACTATATCCTGTCTAACAGTAAGAATAGTCCTAGCTCATGATATGGAAATATGTTCAAATAACTTCAGCAACAATTAATTAATTTATATTTTAATTTAATAGTGTGGGAGTGGAGAAAGGGGAAAAAAAAACTGTAGGAGAGACTTTGATTTTCTTTGTTAACATAGGTCTTTCCAAGAGTTTGCTTTACATTTCAGTAGAAAGCGTTATTCCAGCATCACCAGTTATATGTTGGAACCGAGTTAGAATTATATGTTAATTCTGCTTTAAAAGATAATGTGTTTAATATTTGTTTTAAAGTAAATGTTCCAAAAGGAAAATGTGAGTTTTTTAAAAATTAGAAAAAAAATAAAAAATATGAGAAGTAAACTAAATTTTTTTTGATAATGAGATTATATAACAATTAATCAGCAACTGTCATGAAACAAAATATCTGATGAGATAGAGTATTCCTTTTCAGAGAAGAAAATTGTTGTCTTTTGACTATAAAAGTGCCATCGTGGAGACTTAAGCTACTAATATTCAGATTTTGACTAAACTGAATTGCCCCTCATGAAGAGACAGAAAAGGCCTATGCATTTAAATGGATAGAACTAAGCCCCCCAAAAGAAAGACTCTAGCCAAAGTGATTTCCTAAAACACAAGTCTGACCATATCACTCCCTATTCAATAAACTCCAAATGGATCTGCAATCAAATACGAAATACTGTGCTGTTCAAAGCTCTTTAAAAACAACCTCCTTCTTTCTAGTCTTATTATATATTGCATTGTTGTTCTATGTAACCCTTTCACCCAGTGACCCTAGCCTTTTTGATATTCCTCATATAAAATACTTTGAATTTTAGCTCTAGGCCTTTTCATTGGCTGTCCAGCATTTCAGGATTACCTTTCCTCCTTATGTTTACCTCTTAGCTTCCCTCCATTTCTTCAAGTTATAGCCAAATCTTCATATTATAATGGAAGCCTGTGCCAATCCCTCAGAATACTAGTGCATTCTCTACATTGATTATTCCCTATTTATCCTCTACATAGTTTGTTCTTGGGTATTTGTTTGCATATTTTCCATCTCAGATTGTAATTTCCTCAAGAACAGTGATAGTATTTTGCCTTTCTTTGTATCCTCAGAGATTAGCACAGTGCATGATCCATAGTTGTGATGTTTTTTGTCGATTTTTTTCAGTAGTATCCAACTCTTTGTAACCTCAGGTTTCATGGCAAGGATACTGGAATGGTTTACCATTTTCTTGTTTAGCTCATTTTACAGATGAGGAAAATGAGCAAACAGCGTTAATTGATTTCCCCAGAGTCACACATATAGTAAGTACCTGAGAAGAGATTTGAACTCACAAAGATGAATCTTTCTGATTTCAGGACTGTATCCTATATACTACACCACTAGTTACACATAGTAGGCACAGAATAGGTACTTAATAAATGCTTATTGAATGACTGAACATAAGAAAAATATTCATCAGAGTATCTTAAAGCAGATAAGAATCATGCAATCTATTCAAGGAATTTTAGTTTTGAAACTATACCATTTTGACTCCTCTAATTCCTTCATGTCATGTCAAGCAAAAAAATTAAGGAATTATGAAGTTAAGTGACTTGGTCAAGGTCACACATCTATTTAATAAGCATAACCCATTCTCTGAAACAATTAGGTAGTATAGTGACAGCACTGGACCTGAAGTCAAGAAGACCCAAGTTTAAATTCAGCCTCTCAAACTTACTAGTTGTGTGATTTTGGATAAGTTATCTTACCTGTCTGTTTCAGTTTTCTCAGGCATAACCCATCTCAAAGAGTTGTCATGAGGATGGTATTTGCAAAGTCCTTAGAGCAGGAATATTATGCCGTAAGAAATGATGAGCAGAATGCTTGCAGAAAAACTTGGAAAGACTTAGATGAACTGATGCACAGTGAAGTGAAAACTAGGAAAATGTTGTACACAGTAAGATCAATGTTATATAATCACAACTGTGAATCATTTAGCTATTTTTACCAATATAATGATCCTAGTCAATTCTAAAGGACATAGATGAAAAAAAAATACTATTTATCTATAGAGAGAAAACAATCATTGATTCTGAATACAGATCAAAGCAGAATTTTAAAAAAAACTTTATTTTGGTTTATGTTTTCTTTCACAACATGGCTAATATGGAAATATGTTTAGCATGATTGCATATATACAAAATATTAAATTGCTTGACTTCTCAAGGAAGAGGAAGAGAAGTTAGAAAGGGAAAGAATGTGGAACTCAGGTTTATAAAAATGAATGTCAAAATTCCAGACTAGCTTTCTGGAGGATCTCTGGATGGGCCTTGGTCTTAGATGGAGAAGTGATGAAGACAGAAGAGTTACCAGGAGGATGGTCAAGGATGGAGTCTGGAGTCTGAGATCGAGCTCAAGCACATACACATCTCCAGTCCTCTCAGCCCTTAAATATCTTAGTACAATTATATCACTACAGCACACTGAACATGTGCAAACTGTAGAATCATTACATTACCACATCACACTAAATATATGCTAAATAGAGTGATTACATCATTATATCACACTAAGTATATGTTAACTAGAAATCCATTATTTCATCAATCACACTGAATAAACATGCTACTGTTCCAGCCCTCCACAAAAATTGCTTTTGCATGTAATTATACTATCAAGTTATACATATATATATATATTTTTTTCTTAGCACAGTACTAATGCAAAGTAGATACTTAATAAATGTCTATTCCCTTACCTTGATTCCCCAAAACTTACTCTATTATATAATACTAGGTGCTCCAAATAATATAAACTCAGAGATAATATCTACAGCAAAAAAAAAAAGGTCCAATGAGTATCTATGATTTTTTGTATTTGCCTTGAAATCTTAGAGCTATAGAAGCAAGTAACGAGATATTCAGTGTGAGATTAATATATTAATTTCAGGACTTTGGAAAAAAGCATTTCAGGCAAAAAAAAAATAAGAATATCAAAAAAGGCATAGCAAGGGAAAATCAGAAGAGGATAACACCACTCTACCCCACATTTAAAATAATCATGATGATTATGATGATGATTTATAGCATGTAAATCTTAAT
Organism: Sarcophilus harrisii; assembly: GCF_902635505.1. Classification (NCBI taxonomy): domain Eukaryota; kingdom Metazoa; phylum Chordata; class Mammalia; order Dasyuromorphia; family Dasyuridae; genus Sarcophilus; species Sarcophilus harrisii. The sequence goes on from NC_045428.1 coordinate 516,565,569, forward strand.
TTAAATCTTAAACTTAAATCTTAACTTAAAAATGTTTCACTTTTTCTTCATAGCAATCCTGAGAGATAGGATCTATTTTTAAAGCTTCAGTAAAGATGGCTAGTTTCTGCACATAATTAAGAAAATATTGAGATGAAAAATGGCAAACATGTCTACCATAATTTGAAATCTTGTTTTTGGTCTTTTTCTTTTAGTGACCACTCTTCTATGAAAATATCCCTGATTCCTAATTTAAGCCTTCATTGCCATTTTTTTCAACTATTATAAAATCCTCCTAATTTATCTATTAGCAATCTCCTCCTATCTGCCATATTTTGAATTTAACATGGCTAAAGCTCAGACCTGATCATACCACTTTCCTGTTTTTGAAGCTGCTCCCTATTGTCTCCTTGATAAAACACAAATTGTTCTGTCTGGCATCTACAACTTCTAAACACTTCAGAACCTGGTTCTAATCTATTTTCTGTTGTTCCCCTTCTTTCCCCCATCCATCATTTCTGCTAACTTTCCTTCCCACCTTTCTGCTTATTTGACTAGCTGCTTGTCTGCCCTTTTCTCTATCTATTTAGATAACTGTATTCATCTTTTTGTCTTTACACCATGGACATTTCTGAAAGAAAGGGGCGGGGGTGGGGGGGATCTTTTCTGTTGAAAAAATATTCCAGTCTATTTTTCCAGTCTTAGTACACATGACTTTCCTTCATGCACTCTCTGTTATTGCCAAACTAGCCTTTGATGAACATTTTATTTTTCTCCCAGCTGAGAACTAGAAGATGATCAGATTAGTAAAGATCCTTAACTCTGCCTTTAGAATTGACAGGTTAAAATCATTTTCAAGTCTCTTTGCACCTCTCAGAAATATAACTAGCAATTTCTGCATTGGAGGGTAGTCATAAAAGGGATAAAAGTTTCTTTTCTAATAAAAAGTAAGGGGATCTTCTCTCCACCACTGTCCATGAAGTCAGGAACTGTCATGTTATCATTAATGCCTCAAGGGAAGGATACTTAGGATCATCTAGGACAGTGATGTTTCAGCACTCCAAATCATTCTCCCTGGCACAAAGCATTGCTAAATTTACCCCCATTACTGCTCTGTTCCTTCTCACCTTCTTCCTATTTTTCTATTTCTTTCCATTACTCTACCTTTCCAATTCCTCATTGTTCCCTTTCACGTTAAAATGTAAGATCCTTGAAAACAAGGACTGTCTTCCCTCCACACTCCTTTTATCATCAGTGCTAAAATTAGTGTTTCACTTTAGGTACTTTTTTATTTGCTGATTATTTTTTTGCTTTTTAATTACTGATTGATTGTTCTTTAATACATATGTATAGGAAGGTGAAGTATATTCTTATTTGTTATATTGCAAAGTGGGCTTACTGGTCATTCAAATTCCCCTTGTTTTCTGTTTGTATACATATTATCCTCAATCACTTTTGAAAGTTTTATGTAGTTAACAAAAATAAAGTCATTTGTTATCTAAAATCATCACCACTTTCAATGACAACTTACAATTATAAGGTAAAGCAAGCCTACTTAGTAAATTATTTGGATTCCTCCTTGGTGTGGATGCAGGACAGTGGAAATACCTCAGAATCATCAGAATCTAATATTCTATTAAAGATTCATCCATTAAAATTAAGTGAACATCTATTCTGGGAGTATTTTGGAGGACATGAAATTCTTAGAAAATAATAGAAAAATTCTATTAATATTCAGTATAATTCAGCAAACATGGCATAGTTACTTTTTCTAACTTCCGTTGGCAAAGGAATGGAAAACATTAAGGGAAGATAATGATTTCATCTTGATTTTAATCTAGTGAATTCGTGGGACTCTCAATGTTGTCTGAACTTGCATCTTTCATATTCATATGTAAATCTCAATGTATTTGAAAAACATGTATCCTTTTAAAATAAAATCTTTATGTGTAGATTATGACAATTTAATCATATAGATTCCCTTCACCTAGATGAGTAATGGAGTTTCAGATTATTTCTTTATTTCATCTGATTATCTCTTCCATCTTTAAAGTTAATGGAGGATAAAGAAAGCAATCTAGTACTTTATCACTTTCTATATATTTTTTCAAATATGCTTCTAGCTAAGCTGCTGGGAAGAAATAAAATAGGAAAAAATCCATTGGTCATTTCCTGAGATAACCCATGTTATTTCTGGGTTGAAGAGCACTAAGATTTCAGAAAGCCTGAGAAGTTCATGTGCTTTTAATATGAGATTCAACATTGTAAATGTGTGCCAGGTGTTTTTTTGGCCACATGAATCAACAGAATTCAAATAAAAACTTAATAATCAATTTATATTGGCATTCAAGCTTCTACAGTTATATACATAACCCTTTCATCCTATATGGATTATTACTGGAAAAGCAAAAAAAAAACCTTTACAATATAGTGTGTTTTCTTTTCTTTTAATATGAGTCAATCATCTGACAAGTCTACAATATACCAGACTGTTAAGTGTTAAGTGGTAAGGATACAAATGAAAAGAATAAAAAAAATGAAAAAAATAAAACAATAAAAAATTAAATATATTCTAATAGGGAAGAAAATGAATACATTCAAAAATATATAGAGAACAAACTTAAAGATAATGCATATAAATAAATTAAAGTAGGCAAATACAGGGTATTCTGGGAAAGGTAGGCCTAGCAGTTTAGTGGGGGAAAGGGAATCAGGAGAAGCTTTACATAGAAAGTGGTATTTGACCTGATTTGAAAGAAATGAGGAATTCTCTGAGTTAGAGGTGAGGAAGGGCCAGTGGGGAAAAAAGTATGGCATTGATATATGGAGTATTGTGTGTGAAGAACAGAGTAATATAGTGATATGATAAGCTCTTACTGGAAATTTTCTTTGGGATGTTGTCAGGAACACAAATAAGATACAGTACCTTATTGTCTACTTTTTGCTGAATGTCCTCCACAAGAAAATGAGATTGTGCAATAAGGACGGCCAGACAAACCATATCTGATAGTCCATGTAGAATTAGCATATTAATTGATAAGATAGAATATGTATTTTATCATGTTTTCTAAACAAGGAAGTTGTCTTGAAAATAAACGAGATTATTAACATGAATAACCACACTGGAAATCATTTTTTTTCACATATCAATCCCCTACTCAGTTTTTCAGGAATTATACTGCTTAAAATTTACCTGCACCTGAACATCTTGTTCATTCTTATTCCTTCAATATTTGTGGAGCTACTAAACTTACAAATACCTTATGTAACATCCAAAAGAGTTTTTTTTTTCCTTCTGAGTGGCAGGAAGAAATATAAGAGAGGCGGAGGGACACAGAATAGTCACAATTCTTCCAGTCAAAGAAGACATTAATTGAATATTTTGATACCATTAAATATTTTTAGCAACCACATACATTTTATCATAGTTATGAAACATCAAACTTACCTTAAAAAACAGGGAGTGCTAGTATGTCTAATGACCACTTCTTTTAATTCAAAGAATTACACTCACTTCTGAAGGGAAGAGATTATGATAATTTTGTCCTCTGTGTGCCAAACAGTGGAGCCTGGATATTATCTCTAGAGAAACAATCATGGGCAAAAACTTTTTTCCCTCAAGTAAATAGGAATTACTAACTGTCCATTTTTTTCTGGCAGTTCATCTAGTCAAACATTCAGGTCTAAAATAGAAGACAAGGAAAGTACAAAATCTACTCCAAATTAACTAACGAGGAAAGATCAAATATATAATGTCATCCTCTGCATTACTGAAAGTAGTATACAGTCAAATAAGGGTAAATCTAAGTCCCAAAGAAATAAGTATTGACTAAAATAAAATAGACATCAAGTTTAATGGATGGGTGAAGAAGACCATTCAAAAATGTGGGGCTTTATGGAAAGGTCAAGAAGAAAAAAAAAAAGAAAAAAAATAAAAAAAAAATAAGAAAGGTCAAGAAGGTTGAAGACTGAGAAAAGGTCATCATATTTATTAAGTGATCACTCATGAGCTCTGAGAAAGCAATTTCAATGTAATGGCATGTCTAATGTCCTATTGTATGGGACTTAGAATAAATGGATAAGGAAGTAGAGTCAGTAAGTTTAGACAACTCTGCTCAGGAATTTAATAGTGCAAGGGGGAAGTCAGACAAGCAGTACATTGAGATGATGATGAATCTGAAAGAAAATCTTTTTATGAATAACTAAGCATATTTGTAGGACCCCTATACATAGTGACAAATGAGTAGTCTATGAGAAGGGGATAATGGTATCTCTAGTGCAACTCATGACATTATTGTGAAGATTATATAAACATGTAATGTACGCCAGATATTTTATAAACCTTAATATTATACTTGCATATGTCTATCATTTTGGTTCAAGAATCTGATTGAGAATAATACAATTATCAACATATATGCTTTTTACTCATTTTCTTATCCCTCCATTGGTTCCATGAAGAGTCTCAAGGTGGGATGCCCTCTTGTGAAAGAAGGTAAGAAATTCCTGTTGCAATCAGAGATGAAAAGAGATTTTGAAATAGCCAGAAATTAATGGTGTCAAGTCCAAGTTCAGCCTCTGTGTGACACCATAACTGATCCTCATCTCTCTTCCTGGTATAACCTACTTTCCTAGAGGAAAGTGCAGAACAGCTGGACCTAGAATTAGAGAATCTGATTTTGCTAGTGGGACATAAGTGACTTAGCTTCTCTGGGTCTTGTTTTCCTCATCTATAAAATGAGAAAATTGGATTAGGTGATCTACAATATCTCTTTTAACTTTATGATGCCATCATCCTGTTGAGAAAGGCAAGTAAGTGGTAGTTGGGGTGGAAAAAATGAGAAAAAAGAAAGTGTTTGGGTCAGTTCTTATGGGAGAGTGATAAGGGGCTAGTCAAAGAAGAATTAAAAGATAATTATGGTGCTTAGCATGCAGGTGAAATTAAATTAGAATTCTTTATTGTGGGCTAGTCTATATTGTTTTGTGACTTCTTTCAGTAGTATCCATAATTTTAAAAAAATGAGTTCACATTTATATAGCTTTTTAAACCTTCCTCAGTTCTTTAAAGAACTTTAAATATAATTTCTTATTTGATTTTTACAACAAAACATGGGTACTATTATTTCTGTTTTAGATATAAGAAAGGATCACATCACCAGCAAATGAATGAAACAGGACTTGCAATATCTTTTTGATTTCTAAAGGTTCAGGGTGACAAAGGTTTAAGGAACTTTGGGCTGTGAAGTTCAGAAGGTTGAAGTAACAAGAAAATGTGGGTGGAGGTTCATGACTTTTTGAACTGCTTTATTATAAGCATCAAAATAAAAGAAAATGCTCCCAAAATTTGTGACACACTTGGGGAAATATGGATGAATCAAAAGAAATTTTAATTTCTTATATGCTCATTACCTGCTGTACTTGTTTATTAAGTTATTCTGTTATTAACAATGTATGCTCCAAAAATGAAAAAAAAATGCAATAAAGCTGGTTTACAGAATAGTCTCTCATCCTAAATCTTTTTTTCATCACTATTTCCACATAATGACAATTAATTATAATCATGACCAGCTAGAGGCACTAGAAGAAACAATTCGTAATCATGATTCACATTTTTTTAACAGTACTTCACATTTACAATCCTTTCCTCAGAATATCCAGCAATATAAATAGTGTAAGTTAATATTACTATTCTCTATTTTTAACAGAAAAGGAAACAAAGTTTAAGAAGGTTCTTTTATCTATCGATGGTGACATATAGCATAGTTATTGAATCTCAGATGTAAAACAAGGTCTTCTGACTCTACTACACTCATATTTATATACTTCACACTCAGCTAGGTGGAGAAGTAATAAAGTTTGTGGTCTGAAGTCAGGAAGAACTGAGTTCAAATTTTCTTTCAAACACACCCTGTGTTTGAAGTCAATTAGCTCTGTTTACCTATTTCCTAATCTATAAAATGAGTTGGAGAAGGAAATGGCAAACTACTCCAGAATCTTTGCCCTGTTTCACTATTCCAGAACCTTTGTCCAGGAACCTCAAATAAGGTTAGAAGGAGTCAGACATGACTAAAAATGATTGGAAATTGTCATTTTTTCCTAATTATTTTTGAAAACTGAGAAGCATATATCACACTTGTCAATTTTCTATTAATAAACATATTATATTATCTAGAAAAAATTCCTATGGAAACAAATCTCTAGAACTCTTTATACAGATATGTGCTGACTTTTATTGTTATTTTTTTAACCAAATTATTTATTTTGTTTTTATAGAACTCCTTTAACAAATCAAGACCTTCATTTATTCTACAATTGGTAGTTTTAAAAAGTTGCCTAATGGGGTATAGAAGACAAATGACCACCCAGGTTCATACAACTAGTATATATCAGAGGCCTATCTTGAATCATATCTTTCCTGAATTTCAGATCACTTCTCTATCCACTCTGTCTCATTGGTTCACTTTTCTATCCCTTGAATAGAAATGCATTTATTTCCTTACCTTTGAACTCCTTCATCATTAATAAAAGATGCTTACCATTACCTCCTTTTACTTAATTTCAAAATCTAAGTGATTCTTCATTCTCACGTGTTCCACATACTTAATTCCTTGATAACTTTTATCAAATTTACCTTTGCAAGATCAAAAAAATCATCTCTCTAGCTCAGGTCATCCTTTCTAAACTTATCCAGTAATCTAATCAGGATCCTTTTTTCAAGGCTTTTGCAATTCTAATTCAGCCTCCACTCAACTATCAGAATGACTTTACAATATGTGAGCCTAATCATATGAACCCCTACCTACTCCACGCATATAAACTAAAAAAGCTCCTGTACTTCCCTAACATTCCAAGATCAAATGTATTTATTTTATTAATATTTAAATATCTTCAAATCTTGACTGTTTCCAACTTACATAGCTTTAAAAAAATATATTGATTTTTAGTGAACAAAAGTCTATTTTTTCTTCAGTCTTCTTAAACTTTAATCCCCTTTCTAATACTCTACGATCTAGTGACAATGGTCTCCTCATACACACTATTTTTTGCTCCTCATACATTCTATTCCAGGTCTCTTCTCCATATCTTTTCATTGAATGTCACTCATGCCTTGAATGTTCTTTCTCCTCATATCTACCTCTTGATTTTGCTGGCTTCCTTCAAGTACCTGCTCAAATCCTGCCTTCTGTAGGAAGCCATACCCAGCTGTTATCCTCAGCCCCCAAGTTCTAGACTATTTCTTATCTGAAATTGCCTTCTATTACATAGACCTACTTACTACTTACCCATCCACACCCACCCACATGTGAATACACACACACATACAAATACGCATATATGTAAATATGTATATATACATATGTATGCATGTGTGTGTATATATATATATATATATATAAATATATAAATTATCTATCTTTTCCATACCTTGTTATTTACACATCACATTAGAATAAGAACTTATTTGGGAGAGGGATTGTGTCTAATTGTTACTTTTCCTTGTATTTCCAAACTTAGTCTTTATAGTTGATACTTAATGAGGGCTTTTTTTTTTTTTTTTTGCTAATTTGACTGATAGAAGTTTCTAACTAGTTCATGGTGCCTCTCATTTACCATCCATGCATACTCTTCATGATTAATGAGTAGCATCTGCTTTCCTGTTAGATGCTTAGCTCCTATTGCTGAATCAAGCATATTATTACCACTCTGTGAAATGAGTGTCAGAGAAAAACATAAAAGTCTCATCAGCTCTTTATCCATCACTCCCTCACAAGTAAGAGTGTGAGCAAGACTGTAGTAGGAAGTTGACAAAGGATTCCCCTAGCCTGCTAATTCTTGTAGAATAACTAATTAGCTAACAGTTTTGTTTCATAACAGTTCAGCTATTATACAGAATGAAGATGTGTGCTCCCTAAATAGATGCTATCAATATACTTCCTGAGTAATGCATTTGAGGTCCCTAATTAGTCATTCCTCATAATAGGGCTTAGGTTTCGATAGATGAATATTCTCAAACTATAATGTAAATCTTTTACTACTGCAAACTATTTATCATTCAATGACTACAGTTAAAAGGCCCATGAAAAGCTTGGCTTATTAAAATCATTGTGGGGAGTGTGTTAGGGAACGGTGGGGAAGTCTCAACTAATTCAGATTAGAGGTTACTCAGTAATCTAATGTATTAGAGATTTGAATGGAGTACTAAGAGACTGAAGGTTTTTCCTCATAATCACATATCCTGTATATGTAAGGCATATTTAATTTTAATCCTCCCAACCTATATCTCTATCATCATTCTCTATTGCTTCTCCATCAATATTATTTATTTATTCATAAATATTTTTATTTTCACAATATATGCAAAAATAATTTTCAACATTCACCTTTGCAAAACTTTGTTACAATTTTGTCTCCCTCCCTTCCTCCCATACCCTTCCACAGACAGAAAATAATCCAATATATATTAAACATTATAATTCTATATATATATTTCCACAATTATCATGTTGCACAAGAAAAATTCAGTGATTCAGAAACAAAATATAAATTACTCTTATCCTTAAGAAGCTCACTTCCTATTAGAAGAGAAGAGATATAAGCATATTTTGCTAATATTATTAATGTTCTATTGTTTTCTTTATTGTTGAAGCCAGTGCTATCTGAAGGGTCAGAAAAGACTTAAAGTAGAAAGTTGTTCTTGAATGGGGTGTTGAAAGAAATTAGAGACTTTCAGAGTCATTATTGAGAGGAAGAGAGCATTTCAGGACTAATGAGAAAAAAGTGTGGTGTAATGGAAAGAGCATGAGATTTGAAGTCAGAATACTAAGGTTTGAATTGTCAATCAATTTCTAAATAGGAAAGAATTTAGGGTGGGAGGGGGAAGTAAAGGCATTTAATAAGTGTCTGCTGTGTGCCAGACATTATGCTAAATACTTTATATATATTATCTTATTTGATCCATGTAGAGGGCTGAAACTCTTGAGTCATTGTACTGAGGTTGGTTCAAGCACTTAGGGCTAATTACTGATTGGACAATACTCTATGGGCATATGCTTGGAAAATGGTTCTTCCCACTAACCTGTGCTGGCTCAATGATTGGTGTATACAGAGGATTGTAGAAGGGACTAGGGGGATGGAGTAAGATGAGCCATGGTCACTTTGCTGTAGACAAGGAAGAAGGCAGTCTCAGAGATTCTGCTTCCATCCTGTTCAATCCTGCTCCTAAAGATCAAGAATAAAGACTAAGGACTTTTGCTTATCCTGACTCTGGCTGATTCTGGGGTGTCTGGGGTGCTAGAGCAGTCATCACAGATCCATTAATTGAGTGAAATTAAGCACTCATTTTACCTTTCTCCAGGTCCCATTTTCTCATCTATTTAACAAGATGATTAAACTGGATGTAATCTAAGTTTCTTTCCAGTTTTAAATCTAGAATATTCTATTTTCCTTCTTTTCCAGCTTGTTAATAAAGATTCTTAGAAAAAATAATTACCACTTTGTTTTGTATCTTTGAAAGGGGATTGGCAAGATGGTTGAGAATTATATCCATGTCTTCCTATCATTTAAATAATTCATTTGAACATACACACATTTTATATGAGCAGCAGAGTATCCAATTCAGTAAGTTATATATTCTCATTATGTTTATTAACAAACAACTATTATATGGCTCTCTAGGTTGTAAACATGCAAAGTCACTTGTCACATAAAGGTTAAAACACATTATTTAGTTCCATGGAAATTTTTATTGAAAATATTAACAGAGAATAATAGCATAATCAGTTTGTTTAATGTTGAATACAGCAAGTGAAAAGACAAATATTCAAGTACAGGCTATTCGGATAGTAATAATATTTAACATTTGTATAATTCTTCAAAATTTTTTAATTCAACTAAGAGGAAAGTATTATAGGAATTTTTATTATTCCAATTTTATAGATGAAAAGACTAGGATCAGAATAATATATTCCTGTTCATATAGGTGGTATTGGTTGACAAAAAACTTAAACCTATGTCTATTTGACTGAGTCAAACTCATTATTTTTGTACCATATCATAAGACTAACACATCATGCTAGCCTGGTAGTAACAACAACAACAGAACACAACACTATTACCACCATACCTATTGGTACTACCTACCGTCAATCCTACTTCTGCTGCTTCTGTCACTGCTTTTAAGACTAACACTAAAATCACTACCTCTAGCACCACCACCACTACAACTACAACTTCTGCTGCTACTACTACTATTATTAATGCTAATATAAAATATATCACAACTATTATTGCTACCACACCACCACCAGTCCTCCTCCTCTTACTAGTACTACTAATAACAATATTATGAATAGTGATAAAATAAAATAAAATAAAATAAAATACTACTACCATCATCACCACCATCACCACCATCATCACCACCACTACTACAACTACTGTTGCTGCTGCTGCTGCTGCTGCTGCTACTGCCACTACTACTACTACTACTACTACTACTATTACTACTACTACTATTATTACTACTAGTACTACTTCCATATCACCACCAACAAAAGCAGCATTATTATTACTATTGCTGCTGTTGTTACTACTGCTATTACTACTGATAAAAGAAAATATTTTAGTACTACTCTTATTAGTAACACTAATGCTATTGCTGCTGTTAATATTATTATTATTATTAAATACTACTACTACTAACAAGGGTTAATGATACTACTAGTATTACTGCTAGTAATGATTGATAAAATAAAAGGTTTGCTTCTTTAGATCATGATGATGATATTTCTCTAAAAGAATTCCTCTAAAGGAAGGTATATTCTACCTCTTTGGCGTCTCTCTGGTTGGTTCTTCACAGGACCTCCATTTTAAAGGGGATCCTGAGGCCAACTATGTCTTTCATCCCTTCCCAGTCTGCCCTCACAACCTTACATTTCCTTTCCCTTACCTGCACATTTGGCACCTTTATCTCTTTTTCATTCTCTCATCAGGTTCCTTTTATGAGCTGCCTTGCCCCATTCAAACATATGCTATTTAAGGATAGGGATTTTTTTCTTTTTTTTATTTTATTTGCATTTGAAGTGTTTAGTGCAGTTCCCATTACATAGTAAGTACATAATAAAGGTTTATGAACTTGATTAATAAGAGTTATAATTATAACTAAAATTTTCATGGTGCTTTAAAACTTACAAAATAACTTACTTATTCAATTTGTTCTCACAACAACCTTCATTACTGACCAGCAAAGTGATCTCAAGTGAATTACATAATTCCTCTGGGTCAGACTTTTTATTTATAATGTAAAAATACAATTCTATGTAACTCCTGAAGCAGCTGTTAGACAATTTGAAGCAGATCAAGGAGGTGAAAAAGATCTTCATGGGGAGTTCATGGGGAACTAATTGAATATCTAGACCATGCCTTTTATGATTTGTATACCTTTCTATCAATGGGAATCAATCCTTTTCATTCTCTACAAAAATGCAACAGAAATAGATATGTAAATTATAACAATACATATGATATAAATGATACTAATAATAAATGAAATAAATTTTCTTATAAAATTAGTTTATACACAATAGAATGTTGCTTTAGTTTGTAAGTTTACACCTTGAATTTCATGATTAAGTATTGAGCCATGATATTTTTCAGAAATTGTTAAAACATTCAAGAAAGTGAATATAATTAACTCTGGTCACAAATTATTCCCCAAGCATAAGTCAAAGCAACATTTCACAAGTCAATCCATTCATTATTGGCCCTTTCTAATAGTGAAGAAATTATTTGCTATATTGATCCCTAATATACTTCTTTATTTTTCTATCTATTCATATTCCTTTGAAGTCACCAAGAGTACAATTGGAAAAAGTACCTGGAAACAAAAAAAGGCAAACTGAATTTTAGTATCAACTCCTTCGTTAGTTAATTTCATGACTTTAAAATTGTGAATGCCTTTGAAAAATTAGATAAACATATAATATAAACTCCTACTTACCTCACCAAGACCTTAGGACCATAAAATAAAATAACAGACATGGATATAATGTGAAAATAAGTGGGTTTTGTTGTTGTTGTGATTTGATAATAGAACCTGTGGATGAGGTGAGAAATTATATTTAAAGTGTTATGTAAATCTTAATGCACTATATCAGTGGTTCTTTACCTAGGGAAATTAGACTCCTTGATCTCCTTTAAATAGATTTCAGGATGTTCATAAACTTGAATAATTAAATTTTCACTCACCTCTAACTGAAATATAACATTTTCTTAATTTATTTCAAAATATATTCTGAGAAACAATCTGTAGGTTTATCCGTGATACACAGAAAAGGTTAAATAGTAGCCCTGTGCTATATAAATATTATTATTTGTTTTGTTATTATTATAAAAATGCTGAATTTCAGAAAAGTTCAATTCCAATACCAAATTATAACATTGAAGTGACCCTGATTCTTGCCGTCTAGGCCAATGCCTTCTGGCAAACTCTGTCAGGAATTTCCAAGGTGGAAAGACCTTGAATACCATCACAGTGACAGACTGTCCCTCATTTTGGAGGAGCAGCATGGTCAGCTATGAAAAGACTCATTGCTAACAGATGGGTCACTAGTTGATGAATTCTAAAGTTATGAAACCCCACAATATTAATTGAAATATACAACACTATAAGGATTCCTTTTGCTTTAGGAGAGATAGTAGGAGCAGCAGAAAAGGACACAAAGGATTCCAAATCATACAGCTTTTAGATGGTCTATAAATAGTCATTTAATGATCAGCACTCTAAAATATGAGAACTCTGTATATAACTACTTCCCTAATTCCTTTGCTTGACTTTTATAGCATTTTTCAACTTGGCACCATGCAGTCTTTCTTAATTTATAGCATATTCCTGTTCCTCAAACACTTTCCATTTAAGTCAAAATGACTTTCTCCATTCCCCACCTTTATGTCTTTGCCCATGCCTATGTCTCTCCCACCCAGAACATTCTTGTATCTCACTATTTATCACAGGGCTTAGTTCATTTTGAGGCTCAGTTCAGGTGCCTTCTCCTCCAAGGCACCTCCTCCAGCAGACTCTTCCTGAATGTCACTATTTCTGAGTGATAACTCCCTTGCCATTTACTTTGAATTTACTTTATGTATACTTTTTTAAAAAAATTCTGAATTTAAACACAAAATAAAAGGGAATTTCTGTATCCATCAAAGAAGAAGTGAAGACTGTATATCAGACCAAATTTCTTTTAAAGTACATAATAAACTTTTAAAATTATATTTTAAAATGTCTATTTTTTAAATTGCATTTACTTATCTTTCTACATCTTGCACTCATTAAGCAGAATCTATTTTCTTTGAGAGTAAATTTCAATTGATATCTTTGGATCCCTATTACCTATCACAGTGCCTGACATATAATAGGTACTTAACTGCTCACTGAAATGGATTGAATTGAAAAAAGTACACCATATAAATATTGACAATATAAATATAATTAAAATTTTGAGATAGAAAGTAGTTTCAGCTAAATGAAAATGCATCTCACAGATCAGGAAAACAAATAACTTTATACAATCAACTTCATAGTGTCAAAAGAGAACATAAAACATTTTATTACAAGATGCTTTGTCATTTTGCTTTGAGAGCTAATAATGAGCCTAAACAAAGAGTGCCATAAGGACAGTTGTAGTTTAGCAGAGTCATAGGAGGGTGTCTAAAATAGGAAAAAAATTCCATGAGGAAAAAGTTCCTCCAGACTAAGTCAACACATATCTGAATATTTGATATTCAGTAACTTTAGATTGAAGGTAAGCATAATCAAAGACAGAGAAAAAAGAGAGCATTAATAAGTGAAAGAGATCAAAAGTTTAAAAGAGTTCAGAATAATTAACCATATTATTATAAAAACCTTTTTTTCCAGGAGAGGGTCTAGAAAGTGTTGGATGTTATATGTACTGAACAAAACACACTCAAAAATTAAATTGATTAGAACACTCAAGAAATGATTGTTGATGTGGTAGTCTCACTGAATCAGTTATATGCATGGAGTCAGAATAGTAGGTAATAAGATCAAAGGTCAAAATCAATACTACATTAGGAAGAATAATAACAATACCTGCAATGGCAAAAGCTACAAAATTACCTATTCAAGCAAGTTATTATTGCTGAAGAGAATCATGATAGCACATTGGATAGAAAACTGATTTTGAAATCAGAAAGACATGGTGTCAAATCTGGACTCTGACAGATAGTATTCATGTGGCCCTGGGCAATTAATTTTTCAAAACTAGGAAGTTATCTAAGATTATATTGTAGATAACACTCCATCCTACTTTGGTAGAAGGAGTTTCAATCTCTTGCATAAGAATATAATGAAGAATAATAAAATCTGAAGTTTAATTCCTATGCCCCATTTATCTTGAAAAAAAATGGGAAAGGGATGGTTGAAGACATTGATATCACCATTTCTTAAAGCAGTAACTATAATGAGAAGAATAAGAGAGAGCAGAAAGTTTCATTCAGCAAATGTTTAATTTATATCAAAGAGAAATACAAATGGTAGCCAAGGGCAATATCAATTGAGTGTAAGCTCATTTGTAAAGGATAGAGTACAAAGATGAAAGAAAACATGTGTTTGACTATAAGACATAAGTTACAGATAATATAAGATCCTGCTATGTTTATTTTCTATTGCTAATTAATACCACCATCACCAACAATGATAACAACAATAGTAATATCTTTGATTTTAGTAAAATGCAGAATTAAAGGTTGTTCCCCATCAAGATATTTTCCATGAAAATCTTAAAATCATACAAAATTCATTATAGATTTAACTATAAAAGCAACAAATGATTGAGTTTCTTTTGATTATTACTAATTGCTGTATAAACAGAGAGGCATATGCTTGCCAATCATCTTTCTCACTATTTTGAAGTAACTGCACAGAATTGAAAATGAATGGAAATCTCTCGTAGTTATTGAAATCCTCAAAATATGCCTGTTTCCAAAGAACATTGTTCCAGTTGCATCAATCACTTGTATATGGCAGGATTTTATCAATGAGTCTCATTTTCATTGAAAAGAGATTGGTTTAATGAGAAAAGTGAAGTGCATAAAATATATGTATTTCCTAAATTATAACATGCAGCTGGATAGGAAACCCATTAAGTCAATCCAGTAGCCCATACACCATGGGAATTATGATGATTGGACAATAATTTATATTTGGAATTGAAAAGTGGCAATTCATAAGGCTGAATCATATCTGGGATAGTGGGTAGAAATTTCTTCTTTTTTTTTTCTTTCCCATTTTTTCTTTTTTCCTTCCCTTTTCTTCCTTTATTTCCTTTCTTTTTTGTTTATCCTCCTTTCCTCTCTACTTCCCTCTTTCTCTCCATTTTCTTTCTTCTTTCTTCTTTCCTTTCCCTTCTTTTTAACTTCCTCTTATTTCCTTCCACCTTTCTTTTCTTCTATTTTATATGCCCTAGTATTTACCCTCTTTTCCCAGGGATACACTACTTGTTTTTATATTATTTCATTAAATATTTCTCAATTAAACGTAAAATAATCTTATTATTGGAAACTTTTTGAATTCCAGATTCCTTCCCTCCCTCCCTCCTCTCCCCTTATCCCTGAGAAGACAAGCAATTTTATTTCAATTATAAATATGTAACATATGTATTTTATATATGATGTTCTTCTGGTTCTGTTTACTTTCATGAGTTCATATGAGTCCTCCTTGATTTTTATTGACTGTTCTACTTGTCATTTCTAATAGCACAATAATATCCCATCAGAGTACTATACCTCATCTTGCTAAGATATTTCTTAGGTGATAGACATACCTTCAATTACCAGTTATTTGCCACTACATAAAGAGATGTTATAATAACTTTCATAAAAGTAGGTCTTTTGTCCTTTGATGCCTTTGGGATAGAAAGCTAGTAGTAATACTGTAGGGACAACAAATATGCATATTTTATAGTTCTTTAGGTATAATTTCAATATGTTCTCCAGAATGATTAGACTAATTCACAACTCCACCAACAATGCATTAGTGTCTCACTTTTTCTACATTCCCCTCAAGATTTGTCCTTTTATTTTTTCTGTCATATTAGCCAATCTTAGAGGTGTGAGGTGAGACATCAGAATTGTTTTCATTTACATTTTTCAAATCAGTAATGATTTAGAGTAATTTTCATGTCACTTGCTAACTTTGATTTCTTCTTCTGAAAACTTCCTATTCACATGGTTTGGCCATTTATCAACTGGAAAATTATTTCTTATTTTGTTAATTAAATTTAATTCAGTTTTCTACATAGTTGGAAAAATGAGGCCTTTATCAGAGAAATTTGCTGCAAAAACCTTTAATTTACTGTTTTCCTTTTAATTTTGCCTGCCTTAGTTTTGTTGGTGCAAAAGCTTTTTAGTTTCATGGAAACATAATTATCTATTTTATTTTCCATAACACCCTCTATCTATTCTTTGTCCACTCTTCCCTTATCCATAGATTTGATAGATTATTTTTCCCATGTTTCTTTAATTTACTTATATTGTTATCCTTTATGTCTCAATCATTTGTCTATTTTGACCTTATGTAAGTATACAATGTGAGATTTGGCCTATATCTAGTTTCCACCAAACTGTTTTCTAATTTTCCCATTTTTTTTCATCAAATAGTTCTTATTCTCATAGCTTAGATCTTTGAGTTTATCTAATACTAGATTTTCCCCTGTAGTTCTGTCAATTTATCATGTCTGACTATGGCCCCGTTTAACATTTTTTGGTGAAAATACTGGAGTGATTTGCCAATTACTTCTCCAGTTCATTTTACAGATGAAGAAATTGAAACAATCATGGTTAAGCAACTTGTCCAGGGTCACATAACTAGTAAGTATCTGAGACTAGATCTGATTCCAGGATCAGCACTCAGCACTCTATTCACTGTGCCATCCAATTTATTTCACTGATCCACCACTCTGTTCCTCAGCCAGTATCATATTTTTCTGATGATTACCACTTTATAGTTTGAAATATAAAATTACTAGATCACGTTCCTTAATATTTGTTTTCACTGATTCCCTTGATATTCTCAACCTTTTATTTTTTCAGATGCATTTTTTTGTCCATTTTTAAACTCTATGAAAGGATTCTTTGGGACTTTGATTGGTATTGCAATTCATAAGTAAATTAACTTAAGTAAAATTATCATTTATATTATATTTGCAAAGCACAGCCGATGAACAATTTAATATTTTTACAATTATTTAGATTCTTTATTTGTGTGAAAAATATAATTGGGTCTATATGATCCCTGGGTATGTCTTGGCAAATAGAACCCCAAGTAGTTATATTGTCTACAGTTATTTTTAATGGAATTTGAGAGCCATTATTTGTGAGACAGATTATTTTTTTTTATTTAAGGAGGAAAAGCAACTTAAAAATGATTAATATTTTTATACCCACTGATGCCAAGCTCTGCAAAGGATCAGAATAAGTTATCTTTAGTATATCTTTTTAGATCAATATTCTTCTTTATGATTTTAATATCATTTTGATTGATGGTTTTTTTTTTCATTTAAATTATAGTCATTGTGTATTAATTTTCCTGGATCTGTTTACTTCATTTGACATCAATTTATGTAATCTTTCCATGCTTATAATATTTATCACATCTATTTCTCTTAGAGCACAGTAATATTTAATTATATTCATTTATCACAATATATATAGCCATTTTCAAATCAACCAATGTAGTATTTTCAATTTCATAATTCCAAGAAAAGTGATGATATAAATATTCTGCTTTCTATGGGTCTTTCTTTATTGTCAATTACTTATTTAAGGCTTTTGCCTAGCAGGAAAATTTCAGAGTAAAAGATATGTAAATCTTAGTCCATTCATTTGCATAATTTCAAATTATTTCCAGGATAATTGCATAAATTTACAGCTATACTAGTAAAATATTAGTGTGACTGTTCTTCTAAAATACCTCTAATGTTTTATATTCTTTTTTATCTTTTCAAATATTCTGCAAGATTAAATCACAAAGTTGTTTTGATTTCATATGTCTCCGGTTGGAACATTTTTCCTTATACTTAAAAGTCTGAAATTCTTCATTTAAGAATGATTTCTCCATATTATTTCACCTCTTCTACAGTAAGGAATACTTTTTAGTGTTACAATTTTATGTAATTTGTGTATATGTATGTGTCTATATATAATATATAATACACATATATAAATTAGATATGTCTGTATTTATCTGTCTATCTACCTACCTACAATGAAATTATTTTTGAAAGAGCATTCTTATCATTCCTATCATGTTACTGTCACTTGGATCTTGCCATTTAAAACCATTTTAAATCATGGATGGTATTTTGAAGCCTGCAACTTCCCTAAAGCTATTCCTTCAATTAATTTCTTTGTAGATTACCTAGGATTTTGTTTAACTCACCATTTCAACATCAAATAAGAATAGTTTTGTTTTCCCTTTATTCATCTTTACTACTTCAATTTCTTTCTCTTGTTCTATTCTTTACTGATAGTATTTCCAGAATTATATGAAATAATAGTGTGAAAAGGAGATATGTTTGCTTTATTTCTTTAATTAGTAGGAAAGTTTTTAGCATCTCATATATAATTCTGGCTTTGGGTTATAGATAGACCCTTTTATCAAATTATAAATCAGTGTATTTTCAATTCAAAATAATTATCTTCTGATCTAAAATCCTGTTTTACAATCTCCTGGTCATGTTGCATAACTTTAAATACTGAAACACCACAATTCCCAAAGAATAAAAATTATGTCTGACCCATATCATCATCATCAATATCATCACAACCATTGCTACTACTACCACTAAAAATTCTTACAATCACCATCAACATCACCATTATTTGAAAGTTCAAATTATTTTAGAGACATGAATTTCTGCATCTTATCTAACTACAGAAGCATTTTTCATCTTTTCATTCATGAACACTTAAAGAAAGCTTAAATATAAATTATTTTACTCCACTTTACTTCTTTATTTATAGACTATATACTAATTGAATACTGAACCCCACAACTAAACTCATCCAGGGACAGTTGAACAAAATGGTAACTTTTGTTTTTCCTTTATTGTCTGAAATCCTTTGTTGATGATCTAATATATATTCCATCCCAGGAATGAAACACAGCTTCCAAGTGAGTCAGAGGAGGAGTAGTAAATAATTACGGCACAGTTGATATCTATATCACTTTCACATGCTGGCTTTAGCATTCACTATAGCTCTCCTAGAATGTTCAAGCTATCAGTAATTGTAATCACTATATACCATATTTAGAAGCGCATGCTTGCTATAAATAGCATAAGCATGAATATTAACAGTCAGATATCATCACATTTTCATTTTGCTATGAGGTAAATCTCATTTACTCATCTAATTTCAATTGTTAATCTATATAACCAATAATCCACAGCTTATCTCTGACTAAATGTTCTACAAATATTTCTAAATATTCTAAAAACATTTCAAAATCAAAATGTTCAGGACCAAGTTTATTGTTTTCCCTGAAAAATTTACTCTTCCATCTGATTTCATTATGTCTATCATTGATATTGAGAAGCAGAGTGACAAAATGTATAAAAATCTAGCCCCTTCTCCAGTATGAAACTCAGGACAAATTAAAGGTGCAATAAATTTCACCTTTGATATATACTGGCTATAAGACCCTAGAAAGGTAAATAATGAACAGCATGTAATGCCAGGTCAGTGAGGATGCATTTTATAGCCCAAATATTGGAAGTTGATAAATATTTTTTGAAAAGGTTAATGAGATGATCTGGCAGTGATGTGAAAGATTGTGTGCAGGAATAACAACTAGGAGGCTAGCAAATAAGTCTAGATGGAAGGTAATAAGTGTGTGAACCAGGGACAGCAGAAAAGGAAGTGACAGTTGAACAGATGTAAAAAGGTGTTTTAGATGCATCAATTTCCATGTTGTCCTGTATCAATTTTATAAAGTAATCATAATCTGTTAGGATTCTTACAAGGTTCTAAGTCACTAGAATTGATAGAGACAATAATTATCTAATTTAGCATGGTCCTTAACAGTTCTCTAGTTCACTAATGTACTTAGTACTTATTAGAGTTCCACAAATTCATACCTTTAAGAGAGCATATTTAAGGACAAGCCCACTAAAGGACAAGCCCACTCTCGGAGGCAGAGACAGATTCATTCTGTCTTCCACCTTTGTGCTGGCTGAAGGCTGAAGCTGGCAGGGGCAAAGTATTAGTGGCAGGAGCTCTTAGAACCAAGGAGAGCTTTTACTTTAAGAAAGCTAACCGGGCCCAAGGAAGGAGACAATAAAGGATTTGTACTTTAACTCCTGGTTGCATTTGGGGTGATTACACTGAACTAAAACCAAGGTTGCTCCCAGAAGCCCTGCAACGAATCTGCTCCCAGAGAACATTATATTTTAGAGAAGAACATTATAATAATCTAAGATTAACATGATTAAATCCCTTAGAAGATATTTATTTTTTGCCCCATTACATAATGAATAATCTATTTTTTTGTAAAAGCTTATGGGGATCTCACCTTCAAAATTAATTCTGAATAAATTGTTTCATTGGCTACTAGTCTCAAATAGCTTTAGGCATGGAAGAAGGCTCATTCTCCTTTTTGAAACAAGGAGAAGATTCAATCATCACTATTAAGATATGTCCAGATGTGCAGGAAGATTAACAGAACTTTGAAACCTGAAGAAACCAAAGAAGTAACATATTGCACACTCCATATTTTACAAAGAAAATTTCCTCTCAGAAATATATAATTTGTGTACAATTAGTTAGTAGGTGAGCTAAAAGGAGAACACAAGACATCAGAGTTTAAGCTTAGTGTTCTTGCCCCTGGACTAACTCTGACACTATCATTTTAGAGGATGAAATTTATTGCTATAATCCATGCCAACCCTACACAAATTACATAGGCAAAGATTGTCTTTGGCTTTCTCTCTACTGGCCATTTCCAGTATCTTCTGTCAATCAATGATTGTCTTTCGCACCCTTTCTCTTTCAGCATCCTTCTCCGTACACCTTTTATGTGAGTAGTTATGAAAAAGAGCTTATAGACCAATCATTGCTAAGATGTGCAAGACTGATAGTAACTAATTGTTTCCATGGCAAGAGAAAAATTGAATTTTAACAAAGGACTTTTAGTGATGCAAAAATTTTTCCAGAAGCAAAAATCTGTCAATAGATTTTCAGGAACTATGATGAGGGTACATGGAAGAGCTTTTTAAATTTTATAAAATAGAAATTACTGACTAGTGGAATTTTAGTTCTGCCTGACTAAAAAATAGATGAACTTTTTAGTGATATTAGAAGTTATCCGTTTCTGAAAATATTTAAACAGATGATAGAGAAGCAAAACAGGTAGCATAATCACCTGTAAGGGCATAAAATAATAATAAGTAATAAATAATAAAAATATTATCATTTCATAACAGCTTCTACTAGATTACCTCTAAGGGCCCTTCTGAAACATAATCTTGGTGGTGATTAGAACCATTTCCTGTGTTTCTCAAATTGATTTAAAAAGTTGGCTGCCTATCTTGTCATTTCATAAGGCTTACTTACACATGACAATGTCCTATGCTTCAAATACTTCATGAGTTTGTGATTTTGTAGATATGCCCACCCTCTACTTCAGTGCAGTGGTCACTTAGCTATCAGTGTGAGTTATTCTATATACTGTCAGTTCTAGTTGATGTATTGTTTAAGTTTGTAGTTTTGATATATATGAAGTGATTCAAAGTGAAATAAACAATGGTACTAATAGAAACAATGCATACATTGATTAAAAATAAAAATGAAAATAACAATAAAAAACAGATCCAAAAACTATGTAATCATAATGATGAAGCTTGACTATTAATTAAATATATAAGACTAAACATCCACCTTTTCTTTTCGCAGAGCTGAGGGAGTGAAGAGTGTAGAACACTGCATCAATATTTTGTCTAATTTAATTGATATATAGATTCATTTTGAGGAATTGTCATAAGGGACTTCAGAGATTATCTGCTACAACTCTTTTATTTTAGAGTTCCAGATATATTAAATTTTCTCTCATCAATGTGTTTCTGTCTTTCTTAACTTCAACATCATGCCTAACCTATAGATTCAAAATGGAACATTCATCACCTCTTGCAATTTTCTCACCCTAGAATAATTTTCTGCTATTCTGATTCTTCCTAGCAAATCAATTTAGATAAATGGTGTAGGCCCTTCAATCTTTCTCCTAACTTCCTCTCCATATTCTTCTTTCTGGCCAAAAACAGAGAAAGAAAAGTATAGTTTCTCAAATGAATATTGATGCAAAAATCTTAAATAAAATATTAGAAAGATTTTACAGCAAGTCATCCCTAGAATAATACACCATGACCAAATAGGATTTATACCAGGAATGTATAATTGGTTCAATATTAGGAAAACTATTAGCATAATTGACTATATAAATAACCAAAATAACAAAAATCCACTCAGTTTCTAGTTTCTTGTCACTATGAAAAGGGCTGCCACAAATATTTTTGCACATGTGGGTCCCTTTCTCTCCTTTATGATCGCTTTGGGATATAAGCCCAGTAGAATCACTGCTGGATCAAAGGGTTTGCCTAGTTTGATGACTTTTTGAGCATAGTTCTAGAATGGTTGGATCCATTCACAGTTCCATGAACACTGTATTAGTATCCCAGTTCTCAAATGTCCCCTTCAACATTCGTCATTACCTTTTTCCATTATCTTAGACAATCTGAGAGCTGTGTAGTGGTGGATCAGAGTAATTTGCATTTCTCTCATCAATAATGATTTAGAGCACCTTCTCATATGAATTAGATTAGAAATGATTTTAATTGATACGATTAGAAATGGTTTTAATTTTTTCATCTGAAAATCATCTACTCTTATCCTTTGATCATTTATTAATTGGAGAATGGCTTGAATTTTTATAAATTTAAGTCAATTTTCTATATATTTTAGAAATGAGGGTTTTATCAGAACCCTTAAATGTAAAAAAATGTTTCCCCAATTTATTGCTTCCGTTCTGATCTTGTCTACATTAGTTTTGTTTGTACAATTCTTTTTAGCTTAATATAATGAAAATGATCTACTTGGTGTTCAATTATGAGTTCCAGTTCTTCTTTGGACACGGATTCCTTCTTTCTCCACAGATCTGAGAGGTAAACTATCCTATATTCTTCTAATTTGCTTATAATATCACTCTTTATGTCTAAATCATGAACCCATTTTGACCTTTTCTTGGTAAGTGGTGTTAGGTGTGGGTCAGTGCCTAGTTTCTTCCATACTAGTTTCCAACTTTTCCCAGGAGTTTTTGTCAAATAATGAGTTCTTATCCCAAAAGTTGGGATCTTTGGGTTTATCAAACACTAGATTGCTATAGTTATTGAGTGTGTTGTCCTGTGATCCTAACCTATTCCATTGATCAATTACTCTGTTTCTTAGCCAGTACCAAATGGCTTTGATGATTACTGCTTTATAATATAGTTTTAGGTCTGGCACAGCTATGGCCTTTTATTTTTAAAGTGAGGAAGTAGAATGTGATAATTTCTAGACTCCCTCTTAACTGTAAGGTCATATGTTTATATGTTAGAACTTAAGCTTTGCATTTTCTCATTTAAAAGTGAAAACTACCAAAGAAATGGGATTCTTGAGAGAGAAATCTAAGGTTTTCTCCTCCTTATCTGTGCCCTGAAATTTGAAAGCTATGTTCTTTTGATCCCATGACCTAGGGAAATTATTGGGCTCACACTGCATGTACATGGCAGAACTGTATCTGGCACAGATGTGGTTCTTGCTGACTAATCTGATCTAAATCTAAATGGAGATTCTTCTCCTATTCCAAGTAAACTTTCTACCAAATGTTTTGTTGCAACTCAGGCCATGGCTAGATAGAGCTAGATAGAGCCACAGAGGAGGCTCAATTTGATTTCTTCTTATCTTGAGGATTTAACAAGAATAGGTCACAACCCTGTTTTTTTTACACTTATTTCAAAGTCATGAGACTTAGTATGCAAACCACTCAGAAAAGGTTAAACAACTTTGTGATAAATTAATTGACACAATCGCAGCACTGAACACATCTGAAAATGCCACAATAACAGATTGCTGATGAAAGAACAAGTCTCTACATGGTCTCCTATTAATCATATGGAAAATTTCTTGTAGTACAGTAACTTTGCCTTATTACTGGGGGTGAAAATTGAGATTAGAGTGGGGTGATGTGTGCTTGGGAGAAAAGTTGGTATACAACTCTGGAGGTTCTTATATGTTTTCACACAATCTTATTGGAATGAACACTAATGTATGTTTTTGGGATACATCCTTGGTGGGGAGGAGCTAAAGCAATATATTCCCAGTCTTCATGAGATAGAAAAGTAATTTTTATTGAGGAACTGAGAACAACAAAAGATGTCTGAGTCATGGTCCTGATACAGATGATGAAGAAGTGTGCCTGACACAATAGAGAAAACTGGGATTAGATACAGAGGAACTACCTTCAAATTCTAGTCATGCTCTTTTCTTGACAATCTTTGGTATCAGGTAACAATCAGTCAACAATTACTTTTTATCACTTGCTAAAACCTGGAAATACAAAGAAAAAAGCAAATTTCTCTGGATCTGTTTTCTCATCTTCAAAAGTAACCTCTCCCCAACTGACAAATAGTCAAAGGATATGAACATTTTTCAGACAATGAAATTAAAACCATTTACAGTTATATTAAAAATGCTCAGAATCATTATTGATTAAAGAAATGATAATTGAAATAACTCTGAAGTACCACCTTATACCTCTCAGACTGGCTAAGATGACAGTAAAAGGTAATGGTAAATGCTGGAGGAGAGGTGGGAATAATTGGGATACTAATGCATTGTTGGTGGAACTGTGGAATGATCCAATAATTCTGGAGAGCAATCTGAAAATATGCCCAAAGGGCTATAAAATTCTCCATATCCTTTGATCCAGTAGTGCCTCTATTGGGTCTGTATATCAAGGAAATCTTAAAGTTGGGAATAAGACCCATATATGCAAAAATGTTGCAGCACTTTTTGTGGTAGCAAAAAATTGGAAAAGGAGTGGATATTCATCAATTGGGATTTTAGAAAGCCCTGGAAAGATTTACATGAACTAATGCTAAGCAAAAGAAATAGAACCAAGAACACATTGTATACAATAACAGCAACAATGTGTAATTATCAATTATGAAAGATTTGGTTCTTCTCAGTATTTCAGTGATCCATAGCAATCCCAATAGTCTTTGGACAGAGAATGCTATCTGTGTTCAAAAAATAACTAAAAATACTGAATGTAAATCAGCAATGCTATATTCACTTATTTTTTTCTGTTTTTTTTTATTATCTCTCCCATGGTTTTTCCCATTTCCTCTGATTTTTCTTTCCCAACATGATTCATAATGCAATGTATACTAAAAAGTAAATAAACTTATTACAAAAGAGAAAAAATCATAAGTGACTTCTGAAGGCCATTTTAAGTCTATGCTCTTAGTTTCTAGTGAAGATATTACAAGAGAAAATGGTACATAGTGCTGTACAGTAAATGCTTAATAAATGTTGATGGTCAATCTGATGATTTACTATGATATTTTGTTCATTTACTCCATGGTATCATTCAAAAATAAGGCAGCATGATATAGGAATAAAGGCATTGAACTTTGAATCTGGAGTGATTAATGATTATATAGTAATGAGGTTAAAATCCTCAACCCCTTGAACTTGCTGAACTTGGAATCACGAAAAACCAAGCTCAAATCCTTTCTTTTACCAAATCTTAAAATTTATTCATTTTGTGATCCTTGGCAAGTCACTCAAAATCTCTAAGCCTCATTTTCCTTTTCTGTGAAATTGGAATAACAGGGGGCGGAGTCAAGATGGTAGAGAGAACACACATTTCTTTCTCAGCTCTCTTACTACTCTCACACTAATTATTAAATTCAGCCTCTGAAATAGTGCTTGACTGGCAGAATCCATGAATATTGGGAGTGCAGTAAATTACCAGCAGAAGATAATTTTGGATATTGTCAGAAAAGGTCTGTTTTGGTAGGGCACAGGCATAAAAAGAGGTCAGGCATAAGCAGGGAGACAGAGCACAGAGGCCAGAGCACCCCTCATCTGGGATAGGGTGAGGTTTCTGTGGGGTGGTACATAATCTGCCCTGCAGAGAATCTACGGGGAGGACTCTACCACAGGGCTGGCCACTCTGCTCTGGTTGCAAACCAGTAGAGCAGCAGAGAAATTATAAAACAAACACAAAATGTAAAGAGTGAACCCCAAAGCTCTGGAGTCTCACAGGATTAGCCACACCCACCCAGCACTGGGAGTGACTCAGCAGTATCCCAGTGTAACCACTGTTGCTTTCTGGTATCTGTAGAGGAAACTTAGACCCTCCTTGCCCTAAAAGCAGATCTGAGTGTTTTTTTTTGTTTGTTTGTTTGTTTTTTTGTTTTTTTTAATGAGTAAAAAGGCAAAGTGAGCTCTAATTATAGATGGCTTCTATAGTGAAAGAGAAGAATAGATTTCAAACCCCAAGGAGACTAAAAGCAGATTGTCTTGAGATGAAGCCACAAAGCATAATATAACCTGGCCCCCACCACACAAGGCACTCCTAGAAGAAATTTAAAAGGATCTTTAAAAGAGCTAGAAGTAAAATGGGGAAAGGAAAGGAAAACTTTGTAAGAGGGTCTAAAATTAAATTATTAAAAGATAGATTGGAAAAATAAAACAACTCCCTGACAAATAGAATATGTTAAATGGAAAAGGTAAAGAACTCTCAGGAAAACATAATTTGTGAATTGGAAAAGGTAAAGAACTACCAGGAAAAAAAGAATTTGTGAACTGGAAAAAGAAAATAATTGCTTAAAAAATTGTGAAATGGAAAAAAAAATTCCATAAAATAAAACAACTCATTTAAAAACTCAATTGGAGTTTTTATACAAATACAAATACAAAATACAAAAAGAAGTAAAAAAGTAAATGAAGAAAACAATTCATTAAAATTAGAACTAAACAAATGGAAATGAATGACTCAACAAGACATCAAGAATCAGTCAAGCAAAACAAAAAAAAAAAAGGGAAAACAATAGAAAAAAATGTTAAATACCTATTTGGGAAAACAACAGACCTGGAAAATATATCTAGGAAAGATAATCTAAGGGTTATTGGACTCCCTGAAAATCATGATAAAAAAAGAACTTAGACATTATTTTTTCAGGAAATCATCAAAGAGAACTGCCCAGATGTCATAGAATCAGAAGCTAAAATAGCCATTGGAAAAATTCATTAAACACCTCCTGAAAGAGACCCCAAAATTAAAACTCAAAAAAAAATATTATGGCCAAATTTCAGAACTATCGGATCAAAAGAAAACATATTACAGGCAATGAAAAAAAAACAATTCAAATACCAAGGAGCCACAACAAGGATTACTCAGGATCTGAGCAGCTTTCATATTAAAGGCTCAAAGGAGCTAGAATCTGATATTCCAAAAGGCAAAGAAACTTGGAATGCAGCCAAGAATAAATTATCCCACTAAACTGAGCATTTTCTTGCAGAGAGGAAAATGGGCATACAACAAAACAGGTGGATTCCATTTATTTCTGATGAAAAAACCAAAACTAAACAAAAACTTTGACCTCCAAATATAGGATTAAAGAGAAGCATAAAAAGTTAAAAAGAATGCTTGAGAAATGTATTTCTGTTATGGGTATACATAGAGAGTGCTTGTATAATTTTATTTTACTGTTATAAAAAGAAACTAGAGGCAGAAAGGGGATTGTACTATAAAAAGAGAAAAGTAGAGGTAAAAATAACAAAATTATATCTCATGAAGAGGCAAAGGAAATGCACCCACTTGAAAGAAAAAAGAGAAGGTGATAAATATTGTGGGAATCTCACTCTCATCAGATTTGGCTCAAAGAGAAAATATTAGACATATTTGGTTCACAGAGAAATTTCTCTCACCTTATTGAAACGTGGGAGGGAAAATGCAAAAAGGGAAGGGGTACAGTAAATAGAAGGGAATACAGAAATAGTAGTTTAAAGGTATAACAAATGGGGAGGGACTCTAAGGGGGGGATTCTAAAGGGAGAGGGCTGCTTGAGGCAAGTGGTGCCCATAAATTAAATACTAGGGAAGTGGGGTAAGGGGAAAAGGAAAGAGAAAAGTATAATCTGGGGATAAGAAGATGGCAGGAAATACAGAATTAGTAGTTTTATCAGTAGATGTGAATGAGGTAAACTCTCCTACAAAGTGGAGGGAGATAGCATATTGGATTAAAGCCCAGAATCCTACTATATGTAGTTTACAGGAAACACATTTAAAGCAGGGTGATATATACAATGTAAAAGTAAAAGGCTGGAGCAGAATCTGTCATGCTTCAGGTGAAATAAAAAAAAAAAAAACAGGGGTAGCCATCCTGATCTCAGATGAAGCAAGAGCAAAAATTGATCTAAATAAAAGAGATACAAAAGAGAACTATCTCTTGCTACAGGGTACAATAGATAATGAAGCAATATCAGTACTAAAAATATATGTGCCAAGAGGTGTAGCATCTAAATTCTTAAAAAAATTAAAAGAGTTGCAAGAAGAAATACACATCAAAATTATAATAATAACAACAATAATATAAAAATCTCAACTTTGGCCTCTCAGAACTAGATAAATCAAACCACAAAATAAATAAGAAAAAAAAATTAAAGAGGTAAATAGAATATTAGAAAAGTTAGGTATGATAGATCTTTGGAGAAAACTGAATGGACAGAAAGGAGTACACGTTCTTCTCAGCAGTTCATTGAACATATGCAAAAATTGACCATATATTAGGACCTCAAATATAAAGACCTCAAATCAAATGCAGAAATAGTAAATTCATTCTTTTCACATCACGATGGAATAAAAACTACATTCAGTAAAATGTCAGGGGTAAATAGATAAAAAATAATTGGAAATTAAATAATTTTATCCTAAAGAATGAATGGGTGAAAAAGCAAATCATAGACACAATTAACAATTTCATCCAAGAGAATGACAATAATGAGACAACATACCAAAATTTGTGGGCTGCAGCCAAAGTGGTAATAAAGGGAAATTTTATATCTATAGAAGTTTATTTTCATTAAATAGAGAAAGACAAGATCAATGAATTTGGCTCACAAATAAAAAAGCTGGGAAAAGAGCAAATTAAAACCCCCTAATTAAATGCTAAACTTGAAATTCTAAAAATAAAAGGAGAAATTAGTAAAGTTGAAATTAATTAATGAATTAATTTATTGAATTAGTGAATTAAATTAGTGAATTAATAAATAAAACTAAGAGTTAGTTTTATGAATAAACAACAAAAAATAGATAAACTTTTGGTAAATTTGATTAGAAAAAAGAAAGAGGAAAATCAAATTGTTAGCCTTAAAAATGAAAAGGCAGAACTTTCCACCAATGAAGAGGAAATTAGAGCAATAATAAAGAGTTACTTTGCCGAACTCTATGCCAGTAAATTTGATAACCTAAGTGAAATGGATGAATACCTAAACAAATATGGATAGTAAATTGCTTAAATAGTCTATTTTAGAAAAAGAAATAGCACAAGTTATTAACCAGCTCCCTAAGAAAAAATCCCCAGAACTAGATGGATTTACATGTAAATAATACCAACCATTTAAAGAACAATTAACCCCAATAGTATATGAACTATTTGAAAAATAGGAGATGAAGGAATCCCACCAAATTTATTTTATGACACAGATATGGAACTGATACCTAAACCAGGTAGGATGAAAACAGAGAAAGAAAATTATAGACCAATCTTCCTAATGAATATTGATGCAAAAATCTTAAATAAAACATTAGTAAAAATTTTTAACAAAAAATCATCCCCAGCATAATACACCATGACCAAGTAGGATTAATACCAGGAATTCAGGGATGGTTCAAAATTAGGAAAACTATTAGCATAACTGACTGTGTCAATAACCAAATTAGCAAAAATCATATGATCATCTCAATAGATGCAGAAAAAGCATTTGATAAACTCCAACACCCATTCCTATTAAAAAAAAAACACTAGCAAGTATAGGAATAAATGGACATTTCCTTAAAATAGTCAGTAGCATTTATTTAAAACCATCAGTAAGCATCATATGTAATGGGGACAAAATGGAATCATTCCCAATAAAATCAGGAGTGAAACAAGGTTGCCCACTATCACCATTACTATTCAATATTGTTTTAGAAATGCTAGCTTTGGCAGTAAGAGTTGAGAAAGATATTAAAGGAATTAGAGTAGGTAATGAGGAAACCAAATTATTACTCTTTGTAGATAATATGATGGTATACTTAGAAAACACCAGAGAATCTACTAAAAAAACTATTAGAAATAATCCACACCTTTAGCAAAGTTGCAGGATATAAAATAAATCCACTTAAATCATCAATATTTTTATACATCACTCACAAAATTTAACAAGAGATACAAAGAGAAATACCATTTAAAACAATTGTCAATAGTATAAATATTTGGGAATCTATCTGCCAAGGGAAGGTCAGGAAGTTGTATGAGCAAAACAACAAAACACATTCAGCACAAATTATGTCAGTTCTAAACAATTGGAAAAATGTTAAGTGCTCTTGGATAGGTTGAGCAAATATAATAAAAATGATAATACTATGTAAACTAATCTATTTATTTAGTGTCATCATACTTCCAAGAAACTATTTTACTATTAAATGGTGAAAATTATCCATAAATATTTTTTTGGAAATAAAACTTTTAATAAAAAACAAAAAAAAAAATAAAAAAAAATAAATTGAGCATGTCTGAATCCCAGTCAAGACAACATAATTCACTACTAATCTACTTCATTCCACACTTCCAAACATTAATATCACACACATAGATTTTATATGTGGAGGAGACCTCCATGACTTCCAAGATTTGGAGAGGAAAATCTTTAATGGTGTAAATTAGGGCTCTCAAAATGTCTTGGGGCATTAAAAAAGACATAGATGGAGAGAGTCATCTGCATCCAGAAAAAAGTACCATGGGGATTGAATGTGGACCACAATGAAGTATTTTCACTTTTTTTGTTGTTGTTTGCTGGCTCTTTTTTTCTTCCTTATTTTTCCCTTTTTGATCTGTTATTTTTTTTGTGTAGCATAATAAACCTGGACATGTGTTTGTAGGAATTGCACATGTTTAACCTATATTGGATTGCTTGCTTTCTAGGAGAGAGGGGAGGTGTTAAGTCCGGACAGCTCCCTGGAGGTCTCAGAATCAGCCAAAGTCAGGATAAGTAAAAATCCTTGGTCTTTAAGGGAGAAGCAGGCAAAGTTTTGCCAAAGATCTCTTCTCAATTCTGGGATTCCAGAATCTCCACCTTTCTCCTCCTTGTCCTGCTGCCAAGTGAGTTCAGGCCTGTCTCACCCCACCCTCTGATCCTTGCCTAGGATTCATATAAGCCCTGGATAAGGAGTTGATTCTGAAATAACTAAACATTAAGTAAGCATCAAACAGTGAGAAGAGCCATTTTTCAAACATATGCTAATAGTGTCATTGTCTTATATTGAATAGATAATTAGCCTTAAGTTCTTGGTTGTCTGATTCAAGCATACCTTTTCATAGTTTCAGCCCTTTTCATGGAGGAAATATGTTCAGGAGAGAAGTTTAGAGCAAAGAGTTTTGCAAGAATGAGAGTTGAGGACCATCTTAGCATGTATTTTGACGATAAAAAACTATTATAAAATTATTTTTAAAAAGGAAAAAGACATAGATGGCAAGATTATTAAATATAGAAAACAGATTTAAATAAATAATAGAAAACAAATTCATAGGATGACAAAATATAGAATGTTATCAGCAGGTTAGAATTAAAGACATCTAACAAGGATAAATAATTGAATAGGAATAGTTGGTAACCCTGTACTAAAATATTCCTATGATGCCTCTTCATAAATAAGCAAGTGATCCCAAATTTTTCAAAGCTACAGCAGTAGAATGTAAGATTTAGCTAGTTTTATCACGTTAGATGAACACTGAGGAAGACATGATTATGGATTGTAGGTCAGTTTTTTAAGGATGCACTAGGGGGTAAGCGAAGAGAATAGGCATTTATATATCACCTAACATATAACAAGCACTATGGTAGGGTTAAGTTTGAGTAATAATGTCTAATAAATGTTCTATCTTTATATAGTAGTACATATTTTACAAATCTCTTTACTACTTATCTCATCTGTAATCCTGAATGTATGCTCTAAAACTCAATAATATAACTATTATATGGAGGAGAAAAGATAATATTTTATGTGGAATAAATATAAGGATTTTAGAGAACTTCAAATTTCATATAAGCCCGGATAAGGAGTTGATTCTGAAATAACTAAAGAAATCCTAAATGGCAGGATTTTTTATTGAATTACCATAGGCTAAATTTCTCTTCTGTGCAAAGTATGATACACTACAGTAGTAGAGAAAGAACAGATGCTTTGCCTGAAAGGACTAATAATACAGTAGGGAGAACAAAAAGAAAAGCAGGAAAAAATGTCCCTTTTTACATTGTATGCAATAAGAACACAAGAAGAATAAAATTATTATAGCAGAATGTAATGTGATAAGAGCATAAGGAAAATAAAAATTATCAGGCCTAAAGAAATAACTTATAGAAAAATCATTAATTATATACAATGGAAAGGGAAAAACCTCCCTCACCTTGTAAAATGTACTGTTTTCCCTGTGTTCATGATCCAGTGAGTATATGTATGTATGTTTATTATAGATAGATGATAGGTAGATAGATAAATGGATAGATATTTTAGATTAGTGATTTCCTTTTTCTGAGATCTGGATATCCCCAAAACAGAAGTAGATCCTTATTCCTTTCTGATTTCAAGTAAATCTTTGTTATTCAAATATAGTAAATAAAAAATTGGATGTTCTTTCTCTTTCTGGCCTCCTATGAAAAATTTAAAACATCTGACCCAGCAATGACATCACTGAGTATATTGCCCAAGAAAGTCAAAGACTGAAATGAAGTATCACATAATATATGCAAAAATATGAATAGTCATACTTTCTGTTACCAAATAACTGAAAACCAAATGCATTCTCATTATTTGAGAATTGGCTAATCAAATTATGGCACATCAGTGTATTGGCATTATATTAAATCATAGTGTAGGTGAATTACTGGAAGAAAAGATATAGCAAAAATCTTATCTTTGAAAAAAATCTCAACTTGATGATCTCTAAGATTTCTTCCTAATTAATAATAGAACTTTATTTATGTGTATTGAATATTAGAAATTCAGAGAAACCAAGGAAAGATTTGTATGAACTGATGCAAAATTGAATAGTCAGGATCAAAAGAACAATTATTTAACATTATGTATATGAAAAGTGCACAAAAATGCAGAATTCTTACTAAGCAGAAATTCAGTGATGATCCTATAGATAATGAAATATCTCTTTTCAGCAAAGACGGGGGACTATGAGATTAGAATAATGTATACATTGACACAAAGTAATAACCATTGGAGTTGGTATTCTGCTTAATTGCTTTTGCTCATTACTTGGCAGGATTCATTCTAGAGGAAAGAAGACCTCATATACCCTTTAAGAAATAATTGTGAAATAAAAACAAAAGAAGGATGCCTAAGTGGTACATTAGTTAAAGTGCTGAGCCTAGAGTCAAAAAACATCTGAGTTCAAATGTATCCTCAAACACTTACTAGCTGTGTGACCCAGACAAGTCAATTAACCATATTTGTTTCAGTTTCTTTTTTAGTAAAATGAGCTAGGGAAGGAAATAACAAACCATTCCAACATTTTTACCAAGAAAATCTCAAATGGGGTCTTTGTATGTAGAATTTCATACAATTGAAAACCACTAAACAACAGCAAAAAAAAAAGACAAAAGTAATTAATAAAGCATATTTTCAAAAAGAAATAAAAGGAAGAATGAAGGAGAAGAGAATGAAAGAATGGTGAGAGCAGAGAGGGGAAAGTGAACATAAGATTGATCAAATATTAGCTATATCTCTTATAGGCCTAGGCAAAAAAAAAAATTGATTTAGATCCTTAAAAGAGAAGCAACCAATTTGCTTCTTATTCATGATATTAATTACTCATCCTCAATGAAGTGCCTATGAGACCAATACCAAATCCAGGAGTTTGGACAGGTAACATTTTCCAAAGGGAGAGGTAATCAGAATTCTCAAAGTTGCCTCTTTATAACTATAAGTTTATCGGGCTTTTTAGATCAATTCCTTCCCTTCAACATATCAAAAAATGTCACAAATCCAAGAAAAAAGGAGATTTAAGAACGAGGATCTGGTTAGTAATATTATAAAATGATGCAAAAAGAGTCAGAGGAAAATAAGATTTAATAAAAGATCATTAAATAGGAATAGGAAGTCACTGGTTATGTTAAAATAGAGGAATTTGCATAAAGTCATAAGGATGGATAAAGTCAAATTGTTAAAGGTTGAGAAGTGAATGAAAAATTAGAAAGTTCAGACAGTAAATTTAGATTACTCTTTTGAGAAATTTTAGGAGATAAAAGCATGAGAATAACACAGAAGATCAAAGTAGTAGGGAAAGATTTTGTTTGCTTTTTAAATTAAAGGAACATACTTGAAATTTCATTGAAAAAGAAAACACAAATATGTAGAGTAGAAACATACATCATAATCCTCAAAGCAAAAATCCTCAAATCCTCAAACTATTTCTAGCTAGTATTTGCCACTAGTAATATTATTTTTAAAAAGCACAGGGAAAATACTTAGCTCTGTTGCTTTTTCCAATGAACTTAGCAAAGAGATAGAAAAATAGATAGATAAATAGATGATACATAAAATAGATAGATAGATAGATTTTAAATATCTTTATTCTAAAAGAGAATTGCCATATGTGTCATTCAATATTGAGGACAGAAGTATTTCAATGTGCTCCAATTTTCATCTAAACCTAATGGTACACTATTCTTGGCAACAGTAGAAGAATTTTGCAAGTGCTAATTTTCATTTAACAGACTAATTTGCAAAAATGGCAATTATAATCTGAGCCTCTGGTGATAGTCTGAATTAAAATCTGTTTATTCAAAGAAATAGTTGAATAACATACTCTGGACAGCCACCGTTGACATTACTTTATGATCTAACAATGTGAATGCAGTCCTCCAAAATTCAGGAAAAAAAATAATCTTATCAAAATAGGTAATTTGTGAAAGATTGAGTTACATACTTTATTTATGGTCAGTAATGGAATTAACTTGTAATTTTTCATATTCAAACACATTTTCAAATACTTGAAAGGTTGTCATATGGAACATATTGAACTTGATTTGTGTAGCTCATGTGGGAGAATTAGCATAAATTACAAGAAAATAGGTTTCAACTAAATATGTATTCTGTCAGAAAAAAAAAAAACACAAAGACATATCATGATGAATTAGTAAGTTCCTAATTACTGTGTTCAAGCAAAGAGTGGGCTATTGTCTGAAAAAAAAATGTAAAGACATGAGAAATTCCTGTTTTGGAAAGGAGTCTCAACTTAATAATCTCTCTAAATTTTCTATAAAATAGATTTTTAAATAGTCCATATCATATTATGTTTGGTTTTAATTTAGTATTTTATTTCCCCCCAATTACACATAATAACAATTTTGAACAGTTGTTTTTAAAATTGAGTTGCAAATTCTCTCCTTCCTTCCCCACATCACATTATGCTTGAAATAATTTCCCAGAGCTGCCCATTTTATTTTTGAATAACTCTAATTATGAACATATGAGATATATTGATAGATAAAACATACATACACACATGCATATACCCATGTATCTACCATTGTACACATAGGCACATACATATACTATATCTACAGACATATGTGTTTTATGTATGTATATACATATGTATATATATAGACAGTAAGAATGAGAGAGATAAGAAAAAAAGATATATATCTATATCTATGTATCCTGATTCATTTCTACATACATCTGTAACTATAAAGCTGTCAGTGCACTTTTAATCCAATATTGGTTTATACAATAATCTCTCCTATGATATCTATGGCAAGTGGTAAGAATCTGCATAAAATTTTTTCATTGGGGTAGCTAGTGAGGTGTTCAGTGTACTGCCTTTTAGAGTAGTAACTTCACTTTTGAACTGTTCTATAATTTTATACATATATATGTATTCATATACATTTATATCTTTTGTTATGATTTTTCATCTTAAAATAAGTGCTGCAGATGGACAATGAGCTGGGCCCATAATTGAAACAAAAAGTGGAATAAATATTTAGAAAGTAACATGACACTTTTAATGACAAGCTGCTCATGATGTCAACAGCCAATCTTTTTATAGCAATATTATTCTTGTAATTTTCTATGGCTATCAGTCATATAACATCATGATCTGAGAAAAATCAAAATTGCAGGTGACCTAAAAAGCAACCAAAAGATGCATGCTGAATCTAAGCAGGCTGCCACATATTACCAGAAATGGCCTGTCTGTGCATAGAAAGTTACATAAAATAAATCATCAGTGGCATAACTGAAAATGAAGAGTAGACACTAAAACAGGTAGTATTAGGAATAATGAATGGACAGTCGAAAAGTTATATAAAATCTAAATAGCAACACCAAAAACAAAGGATGGCTAAATAAAGCAATGGCTAATTCTTATTTTGAGCATTTAAAGACAAACCTGTATAAAATTTCACAGTAAGAGAAATCAGACATGGCTAGGTTATCATCCATATATGTATATCATACTCATATTGATGAGATCATAGTTCTAAGTATCATTTGTCTATAAAAGAAATATGTTCATATAAAATTTTAAGGCTGCTAAAATTCACACAATATTCTCTCTCTCTGTCTCTCTCTCTCTCTCTCTCTCTCTCTCTCACATACACACACACACACACACACACACACACACAAGACTTAAGAAGATACAATAATGTTTCAAATACAGACTGTCCAAACAGTTTTAGTTCTGTTTAAAATTTTAATAGCTTTTCAGACTTTTGGGACTATTTTTATACTAAAGGCCAATACTGATTCCCTTGAATAGAAGTCATATATATTTCAATTAAACAGAAGTAAAAACAAAACTTCCCCAAAATTATAGTTGTCCAAAAATGGAATGATAAAGAAGCAGTAGAGATGGGGAGAAAGTGGTCACAGAGGGAGAGTAAGTATCTCATTACAAGGCATCATAGGTAGTGACTTTCCTTATTTCTCAGGGATGTTGTACAAGTTGATCTTAGATCTTCCCTTCAATTCCGAGGTCTTCTGATTCTGAAGTTTGGTAGGAGATAATATATAAGGACCATTCCAACATTGTTTGATTCTTCATTTCAGACAATAAATCACTAAATGACTTTTCAATAACATAAACAAGACCCTGCAGATTCTAAATGCAACTTATCTTTAGTCAAAGCATCAGTATGTTGAGCATACATTTCTTATTCACTTGTCTATAAATCCCATAAGGATAAAGACTCTTTATTAACTAAATGTTTTATTGACTC
Source organism: Sarcophilus harrisii (assembly GCF_902635505.1). NCBI lineage: Eukaryota > Metazoa > Chordata > Mammalia > Dasyuromorphia > Dasyuridae > Sarcophilus > Sarcophilus harrisii. Next base: position 516,603,167 of record NC_045428.1, read on the forward strand.
CTCAAGTGATACTCTGAACATAGTAGATTTTTTTAACAAATATCACATAACAATGTTCTTTACTAAAGTTAAGGAAGTGCAATAGCATATTTTTTTCTTTTAACACTAGCATCATGACTCAATGAGAGAATGCTAGATTTAGAATCAAAGAACATATATTTGAAGGCTAATTTAGACTCATATATTTGTCACCTCAAGCAAGTCACTTTAATTCCTAAAGCAGTTGGTGACATGTAGAGATACAACCCAATTTTCTACCATGATATGAAATGCAATTCAAGATTTGACCATGACATAAATTTTCTATTTTTAATATGTTAATATATGTGATAACCTTAATATCCAAAAACTTTACTATAGTTAATGTTGCATTAGTCCAAGTTGTTACAGAATATGAATCAGACCAAAACTCCTTGACCTGCTCTCAGGGAGTGGATCCAGTTCTTCACTTAGAAAACTGAGGCTTGAGATAGTATAAAACAAGGAGATTCTTGCTGAGTTTCAATGCAGGGGTAATAGATGAGAAGGTGCCCAAGAAGGAGAGAGAGGAGAAAAAAATGAACTGAAGAGAGGTCAAGGGCTTCAAAAGTATTACCTATATCTTTAAGCAATTAAAAACCCACAACCTTTGGTTTCAAATCAAAATGGTTACAGGCTATCCCAAGGACCCCTGATGTTCACTGCAACATGACTAGATTGGTGATGAAAAAGAATGAACAGTTTGTGGAAAAATTAGTGAAGAACAGAGATCTCTATGGCCAATGTTCACATCAATGACTCCTCTTGGTATTCATTAGCTGTCAGGATGGTCAAATTTGTCCCAATAATGAATAAAGCACTAGGAGTCCCACTAGGCAGGTGGGGCGGCAGCTTGATTAGGAAAGGTGGATTTGTGATTCTACAAATTTACAAGCCCAAGAGAGACAAAATGTAAAAAAATAAATCAAACAGAACAAAACACACAGGCTTCCATATTGATGTGTTCAGTTTTTCTGAATATATTTATGCTCTTGGACTGCCTCAGCTACAAGAGTTTCCATGGGGGGTGGGCAGTCAGGGGAGAGACATGCCTCTAATCCCTCAAGACCCTTGTGGCCATACATTTTCATAACCATAATTGAGCTGAAGCTTAGTCAAATTTAGATTTGATCTATGTCCTACCTTGGAGTTTAAAACTTAAAAGTCAAATTCTCAGATTTCCTATAGATATTCCTTCATTAATGGTGGTGAGATGGAGACGAGTATCTTTTAAATCATCATTTCCTGATTAGCTTCAACCAAATTCTCCTTCAAGAGATAAGGGGCTGATGCCACACTTAAATTCTGCTGCTTGCACTTTCCTGGCTACATGGGAAACATGTAAAGATTGATGGGAAAGGGGGTTCCTTGAAAGTACTTATGTTTCATGCTGTCTGCTGCACTGATTCTCCTCTAGGTATAGTAAGTCAAGAACTCATTTAATAGGATAAAGTCCTTGTCAGAGATAAATCTACTAAATCATTTTTCACAAGTTATGGGAATATTTTTGAAAGGCATTTTATTTTATAATTGTATTTTACCATTATATTTTTAAAAGTAAAATTTTTCACTATTAGAAGGTTATTGTAACAAAGCCAGATCCTCTAATTTGGAGTTACTGAGTCCTTAAAAAGTGCCATGATTTGGCCAATCTCTGATTTACCTGGAAACAGGTTGTTTCCTGAGTTAACAGATCTCCAAATATACAGCCTACTAAACACATGTCTATTGCAATGGAATATGACTTTGTTCCTAATAACAGCTCTGGGGCCCTATATCTCAAGGAGATCACTGCAGTGTGTAAGATTTTAATAGAGAGCCATGCTCTCTGGCTAAATCCAAATCATCAAGTTTTGTGTGACTGTGTGACTGTAAAGCAGATTGAAAGTCTCCAGGTTCTGGTAAATGTTTCAGTTGTTAAGAAGATGCTTAGCCCACCTGCAGGAGCTGGATCATCAGCTTCTTCATTTTCCCTCGCAAAAAGAAGAGTATCATGCTCTCCATAAAGCTCTTGAAGTCATGTTCCATGAAATTCATAACATGTAGATCATGTTCATATTTCTGCCCACCATGATCTCCCAGACAGTGACAATGCTTAGTTGCTGAGCTTTCAGGATGATCTTGATTTCCTGGAGAGAGACCAATGAGAGATCTTTTTTTTTTTTTTTTCTATTTCCAACCATTTCAGAACCACAATTTCATTAGCCTTTTTGTCCTTTGCTCTATATAATATAACATATGTGTTTCTTCTATCCAATTTAGATAGTGGATTTCTTCTACACTCCAACAAATCTGGAGGCCAGGTAGTTATTTACAGAACTTGTGCTTCAACTCAACGGAAATAAGTCTGGACAGCTGAACAAGTAATTTTCCCCGGAGAAGCTAGACTGCTGGGCTCTCCTCTCCCACTTCTTTCTCTTCTTCACTCTCTCCACAGTCTAGGTCAGATCTTGATTTTGAAATAACTAAGATAATGGTTTTCTGTAATGGGCTGAGGTTCTAGTTGATGCACTGAGGTCCCAAGCACGTGAGGCTAAATAGTAATTGGACCATACTCTATTAATATATATGCTTGGAGAAAGAATGGTCCCTGCCCACTCTTTGTGCAAGTCTTGATGTGTTGTATAGGAAATGACAATTTTGATGGGTGGAGGCAGGGGGGCAGGAAGAGAGGCAGGGAGAGACTGTTGGCGGGCTTCTTGTCCCAGCTGTTCACATTGTGATCTCGATCCTTCTTGACCTCCACAAAGAATAAAGATCAAAGATTTTCCTCTAACCTGAATTCCTGACGCCAGCTGATTTTAAAGACACAGTCATCACATTTGATGCCCACCGTGGGGCACGAATCCACGACCCTGAGATTAAGAGTCTCTAAGAGAAGCTAGGAGCATAGTAAAAACTTGTATGGCTTGCCTTCCTTTCCACACTCCTACACTGCCTCCAGGGAAGAACCCTCATGGTTAGAGACCCAATGAAATCTGACAAAAGGAGGTGATCCATTATAAATCTTTTGGTTGCCGTCTTTTATCCACGTTGTGGTAGACACCTTTTCAGGATTCACTTTTGCAAAACCAGCAGCAAAAGAGACAGCCCGAATGGTCACTGAATTCCTCATATAAGCATTCACAATTATGGGGGTGCCACAAGCAATAAAAACAGACAATGGCCCTGCATATACCTCTAAACATTTTGCACACTTTTGTGCACAGTATAAGATTTTACACATCACTGGCATACCTTTTAATCCCCAAGGACAAGCAATAGTAGAGAGGAGAAACAGAGACATTAAGATGCTCCTCCAAAAACAAAAGAAAGGGGAAGCCACAGGTAACCCCAGAGAACTTCTAAATCTAACTCTTTATGTTATTAACTTCTTGATTTTTGACAAAGATGCACTGGCTCTGGCAGACAGTTTTTATAACCCACTGGAAGGGCAGTGTCCAGGGTGAGCAGCTCCACTATCTTTAGATAATCATCAGGTGATGTGGAGAGACCCAGAAAGTGGTGAATGGAAGGGACCAGATAGGTGAACTACTTGGGGGAGAGGGTTTGCTTGTATCTCTACCAGGGTAGAAGGGATCAGATGGGTGCTAATGAGCCGTATTCACCTTGTCCATCTCAGAGAGTAAGAGCAGACCCTTGAAACGAAGGAGAAGACCCAAGAAATATCAGGTAGTTCTGTTGCTGATTGTGCTCACCATTGAAAGAGTATGGCAGTTATGGCATTTGAGTCATAGACATGGAAAATTGTTGGACTTCAAACCCTCATAAATCATTGGATTCTCTGAGACATGATAAGATTGTTGTAGGACTTGAAAACCCTCAGGAATCATTGGATTATCTGCGACAAGATTGTTGTAGGATTTGAAAGCCCTCAGGAATCATTGGATTCTCTGAGATATAAGATTGTTGTAAGACTTGAAAGCCCTTAGGAATCATTGGATTTTCTGAGAAATGATAAGACTGTTACAGGACTTCAAAATCTGCTGGAATCATTGGATTCCCTAACACATAAAAAGACTTTTGCAGGACTTCAAAAACTTGGGGGGATCATTGGATTCCCTGATATGTGAAGCAATGGACAATAGATTGGTTTTGGACTATCTCTTGGCTGCTGAAGAAGGCACATGTGTGATTGTTGTTTACATACCCTCCTTCTAGGATTTTTGGCAATCTTTTACAACATCATGTTGATTTATATTGTTTGTTATACCACTACTTGCATGTACAATTCATGTTGTTACACCACATCGAGCCTGCACTGACTGTGGGGAGGGTCATCACTAATAGCCTCTGCGTTATTGCTATGTGCTTGTGTAATACCTCCAATGCTGATGGGTTTGTGCATAATAAGACCCTTCAGCCTAGAAACCTGCTAGCAACCCCCACTTCCCTTTGGTGCATTTCATCTCCCTTCCTGAGATGTCAGGGAGGGCATGATCATCTCCTTTTTAGTGCTTTCACCTCCCTTCCTGAGAAGCTCAGGGGGGTTGTGATCACCTCCTTTCAGTGCTTTCATGTCCTTTCCTGAGAAGTCAGGGAGGGTGTGATCACCTCCCCTTGGGGGCTCTGACCTCCCTGAGGAGTCAGGGACGGCATGACCACCTGCATTCTAAAACAAAAGAAAGCAGGAAATGTAATGGGCTGAAACTCGAGTTGATGTACTAAGGTCCCAAGCACATGAGGCTAAATAGTAATTGGACCATATTCTATTAATATATATGCTTGGAGAAAGAATGGCCTCTGCCCACTCTTTGTGCAAGCCCTGATGTGTTGTATAAGAAATGACAATTTTGGTGGGTGGAGGCAGGGGGGCAGGAAGAGAGGCGGGGAGAGACTGGTGGCTGACTTCTTGTCTCAGCTGCTCACATTGTGATCTCGATCCTTCTTCACCTCCATAAAGAATAAAGTTCGAAGATCTTCCCCTAACCTGAATTCCTGACTCCGGCTGAATTTAAATACACAGTCATCACAGTTTTCATTTTCTTGCTCTTCCTCTTTACTTATTTCTTCATCAGCAAATGTTGTTTCAACTCAAAAGTGTTTTTTGACTGCTCCTCTCTTCTAATTCCTCACTCCTGTTCTTTCTCCTCAGAGTTAGATCCTGATTCTGCTGATTAAGATTCAGTTGAGCTGATCTTCCCATTTTGCTGATATCTCATAAATCAGAAAGGGGATCCTGCTCTTCTAGTTTAACTTTTTTGCTGTTTCCTTCCATCTCCTTGCGCAAATCTCTCTTGCTGCTAGTGTAATGAACTTCAATTCCAGTGATTTTTTTTAAATTGTCTCCATAATTTTCTAACAGTGTTTTGTGATGTGCTGAAACTGTTCTTCTGACCTCAAACTCTTTCGTCTCTTCTCTATCCATCTCTCTCCCAACTGGACACTTCTGAAGCCATTTCCCTTAATTTCTGCCTTTCCCATTCCTTCTGAGTTTTAGCCTGCCACTCTCAATAACTTTTCTCATGCTTTTGTTCCTTCTTCTGTTCTTCATCCTGACATGCTTCTTGCTATCACCTTAGCAACTGTGATGCTGGTGTTTTCCTTTTCTTTTCTCATCTTTCCTTGACAAACTTTTTTTTTCCTTATGTGACAATTGCTCAGTTGGTTTGATTACAAGAAGTCATCTTCTTCATTTCAATCTTCAACAGAATCTTCCATTTTATAAAGTGAACTTTCTGATTGTTATGTCCATGTTGTGATCTCTTAGTTCTCCTCTTTAAGGACATTTCAACTGGAATCCTGATCATCAGAATTTGTAATGTGTTTTACTCTCCCTTCTCTTACTGTTCCTTCTTTTGCTTCTTTTCCTGAATAATTTTATGTAACCTTTTCACTTCCCAAAAGATCCTTTTTATTGTCCATTTGAGTTAAAACATTTGCCACACCTATAAGCACCAGCATCAACATTGGCATTGCCACTGCTTACCCCAGGTCACAGACCAAGGATGTCCAGCATATTGCACAGCAGAAGCCTATCAGTTTCTGTTGCAGATGACCCAGTGACATCAGTTCAACTTTATAAGATGAGAAAAATACTTTTTTTTAGAATGAAGTTTTGACTATTAAACTTGCCACTTAAAACATTCAGTATTTAGAGAAAAATGAAAATGAACTTGAAGTCAAAAACTATTAAGTTGAAATCTTCCCTTAGATAATTGCTAATGGAAAAATCATTTAACTTCTTTCTACCTCATTTTCTTTAATTAAAAAAAATGGGATTAATACTAAAAATTTTTGGATAATATTTTTAAATTTTTTTTAAACCTTATATTGTTTTTATAAATGCTAGCTATTGTGTGCTTTGAATTCCTTATACTATACTACCAAAGTATTCCTTAATTCTTTCAGTTTATTTTATATAAAAGGTCTATAATTAAAAGTTATATAAATGTGAATTATAGTTTTAAAGTTCACAAGTTAGCATGGAATACAGAATTGACAGTTGATCCTGAACCCAGGCAAATCTGAATTCATGTTGTCTCTGACCCAAATTGGCTACATAACCATGAGTATTTATCTAACCTTTCATTGTTGGTATAGTGGATAGAATGCTGTGAATATACTCAGGAAGAGTCATCTTCCTGAGTTCAAAACTTCCCTTAGACACTTAATACTTGTATGATATTGAATAAATCACTTAACCGTATTTACCTTAGTTTTCTCACAATAAAATAATCTGGAGGAGGAAAGAGGAAATCACTTCTGTATCTTTGTCAAGAAAATCACAAATGGGGTAAAGAAGAAGCAAACTTCAGTAGAAAATGACTAAACAGTCTTCACTAAGCCTCTTAAAATCAAAAGTTGTAGAAAAGATGCCAACTGTCATTGGTATAAATAGTTTCCACCTTCCACCTTCTATGTATTTGGGAAGTCTTTCTACAAGTGAAATCACTGGATGAAGCTCCTTCTCAATAAAGGAACAATAGCAAATACTCAATTGATCTCTTCCAACTCCTAGAAACTATATTTTACTAAAAAAATTAAGATACTATTAAGAAAAGTAGATTAATAGATAGATTTCCTTGCAACATCTCTCTCTTTACTTCAGAATTAATCATATATCTCCCAAGTATTATGAATGTCTTTACTGACCATCTCCAACTCCATGAAAACTTTTCACCAATTTCAGAAAAGGCCTATGGAACATAGCTCTTTTAACCAACTAGCTTCATTTCAAATTTGAGTCAGTCTGGAATAATCTGAAAGAAATGCAGGATTCTAATTCCATTATCTTGTTCAAGTTTTTAGTTTCCTTTAAAAAGATAGTCATTAGAGAATCAGCACAAGGCTTAAATTGTCACAATTTAAATGACATTATTTCTGACATGCATAGTTGAATGGAAACTATGACTGGAAACTGACATACATACTACAATGGAAAAAAAGAAGAAGAATTCAAGGTCTGAAGCCATTGTATTTAACAGTACCAAATCAGTGCACGTGATTTCCGATGAACTAGGAAAAAAAACGTTTTATTAACTTAATAAAAATTATTTCAATTTATTTTTCAGGATAATTTCACCATGTACCATTCCACCAATTATATTACTATGTCTATTTTCCCACAAACCTTCCAACAATGACTATGTCAATCTTTTTTTTTTTTCCTTGTTGCCAATTTTCAGGATGCAGAGTGAATTTTATACTTTTTATACACTATATTTTCTTTATCATTACCTTTTAGTGAGATCTTAAACATTGTCAATTGTTTGTTTTTCTTTTGAAAATTGTTCATATTATTTATTGACCTTCATGGGATAATGCATCTTATTGTTATATTTTAAATTAGTCTTTTATATATCATGTATATCAAACCCTCAACAGAAATAATTGATCCAAAGATTTTTTTCCCCTCCAATCAATTATTGCTTTCTGTAGTTTGCATGTATTAATTTTGTATGTGCAAAAAAATCAATTTTATTTAATTAAAATTATTTATTTTTTTGCTGTATTCCATATCCTGTTTGGATTATGAATTATTTTCTTCTAAGCATAGCTGTGAACATAACCTGACTTGGTTCCCCAATATTTTTAGGATATCACCTTTAACATTCAAATTATTCATGCTTTTTGAGCTTATTATAATATAGAATACCTGTAAGAAAAGAGTTGATTTTCATGGAGTATTTTATGTTTTGCAAAGTGTTTTACATAAATATTATTTACTCTCATAGCAATCTTTTGATCTAGGTGTTGTTATCCCTTTTTATAAACAAGGAAACTGAGACACAGAAAGAATATTCAACTTTTATTAAGTCACATAGCTATTAAATTTCTGACGCATAATTTAGACCTGACCTTCCTTACTCCATATCCATCATCCTACCATTATGTCACTATTGCCTCTCATTTTAGAGAATGGTATAATCTGAATTTCAGTCAAATTTCTTTTCAGCTAAAATTATGCTGAAAGACATAACAGAGTATGAAAAGAATAAGAAATGGGAGAAATTGGAAAAGGAATATTTTCATCTACATAATCACTCCAAATCAGGGTGAAACAGAACAAAAAGAATGAATTTTAGATATAGAATAGAGGAAGAAACAGTTACTCAATGTTGCTCTCCTCAAGATCCCATGATAACAGCACAGGATCAGTTTAAGGGAAATATTTTCAGTTTCTATATCTTGTCCCTTCAAATCCTGGGAAGCTTGACACTCAGAATATGTCCTACACATGAAAATTCAAACTTTCTCACCCAACCTTTGGGTAGTCTGAGGATTAGATTCATAATACAATGAAATGATTGTATTTACTCTACTCACTATATAAATTAGCTACAGTTGGTTGCCATGAATCTTGAATTTGATACTTCATTTCCTATCTTTATGCCTTGGCACTGACTATCCTCCACTTCTGAAATGTTGTGTCTCCTAAAATCAACCTCTTGTTTTTTCTGGATTTGTTTCATACTCATGTCAAAGTGTACCTTCTGCAAGAGTCCTTTACTATGTAACAAGTTGATTTCCCTTTACCTTTCAGATCAATTTCAATCTACCCCTTATATCTCCTGTATATACCTAGCGGTGTACATGTTCTTTCTCATTATAATATATGCATCTTTATAGCAGAGCAAAAACTGTGTGGATTAATTTTTTTAAAGAATTGTTTTGTTTTGTTTTTATTTATGTTTTTTTAATCCCTTGTACTTAGAACAGAAAAATAAGGAAATACTTATTTGTTGACACACTGATTTCTGGAAAGAGGATCTAGGTTCAAAAATTACCTCTCTTTGTCCCTATACCTTTTAGGTCTCTGGAATTCAGTACTTCTATATGATAAAGAGATTATACTTCATAAATTATTTTCCAGCCTTGCTTCTATGATACAGTAATTGCAGAAATAACAACTAACTCTTTTCAGCACTATGAGTGATTGATTTTTGTCTCTCAGAATAGAGAGCCATATGGAAGTGTGGCTGGAGGTTGAGGTTATGTAGATCAAAGTCCTTGGGCTCTTAAAGGACTCTAGAGTACTTGAGAATAACTCAGATTTGATTAATGTATATTCTGTTCTGTGCGGTGCCGGTTAAAGCCAATGGAAGTATTTCCCTAAATTACATGCAATTTTCCTCTGTATAAGGAGCATGTGAATACAAAATTTCCCCCTTAGTCTAGTGATGTAGTTCAAATTCTTGTATATTTCTTTTGGAAGGCATTCAAATTTATATTTCAGAAATGTATGCTGTAATACTACTTGTCTTTCCAATTGGGACATAATATCTTCTAGATGAATTCATTATGCACTTCTTTATGACCCTCACAGCAAATCTCCTGCTGCTTCAAATTCGCACATATATAGAATTCTATTTTGCTTTTGGTTCCTTTCCCAATTTATCTTAATTAGCATCCAAAGCTTTCGCATGCACTGAAGCTACATGTATATTACACAATTTCTTAGCATTATTGTAATTCTTTTAAACCGTGCAATAGAAACTTCCTTACATTACAAAATAAAGCTCAATTCAATCAAACCTTGTTTTTAATGGTTTTGGAGCATGCCACAGAATTCCTAAGAGTGAAAAACCCAGGAGATTCATATAAGGCTCATAAAGTATTCCAAACAATAGTGGAAGATAAAACCAGAATGACATAATTGTGGAAGAGAATCAAAGAAAATTCTGACTTTTTCATTTTCCTTGACTTATTACCTCAAAATAGGTAATAAGCTCAGATCCACCCAGGCCCTACAAAATGTTCTTAGCAATCACATGTTTGGATAAATTTTTAAATCCCTAAGATTTCTACTTGTAAAAGAATATAATTAGAAAATTATTTATAGCTTTCAAGTCCTCTTGTCAGAACTTACTTATTCAATATTGACTGCATATTTCAATATGTAATATTTCAAGAATCCATTATTTCATTGGTAAAGGTATTTTCTACACTGGTATAATCTTTGTTCATCTATGATTTTAAAATATCATCTTTGGAAATTTGTTATGACTTTAAAATTCATTAGCCCTCCACTAACCTGGTGATGATTTCAAATTGAGTTAGGTTGACCCTAATGGCACAGATATGTAGTCTGTAATGTGAAGTCCATATTCATAGCTTTTCAAATTTGGCATATATGGGAGGCAGCATGACAACAGTGGAAAGATTCCTGGATATGAATATGTGTGAATCACCACCACTTGAGATAAGTTTTTTTTTTTTTTTAAATGAAATAGTACCTATTCTCAAAGAACTTACATTCTAATGGAGGAGACAAGTACTTATATAACTATATACAAAATATATATAGAGAAAATAAATGTTAAAATATAATGTGTTTATGAAGGAAGGGCAGAGATAGGAAGGGTGCAGAAAAGATTTTATGGAAAAGATTATGGTTGCTTTGAGTCTTGAAGGAAGTCAAGTATTTCAAGAAATAGAGGTAAGATAAAGGTACATTGTAAGTATGTTTTGGGATGGAGTGTAGGGCAAGGAGGAATAGGTAGGTATGTAGACATGAAGATGAGAGAATGATTGCCACTTATACACAACAAAGGGAAGACCAATCTGACTAGATCACAGAAAGCATGAATAGGGAACAATTTGCTATGAGGCTGAATGATGGATTGGGGCCAATATATGAAAAAATTTAAAAGATAGATTAATTTCAATTTTATACTAGAGACAACTAGGAAACACTGGAGCTTATAAAACTGGGAAATAAAAAGGGAAATTCCCTTAAGTAAAACTACCTAGTAGAATAGTGTAAAATAAAGAGGGATATCAGGTAAGAAGGATATTTAAGAAGCATTTGCAATAATCTATACCAGAAAAGATGAAGACCGAAGACATTAATTGAAATGGTGGCTGTAAAGAAAGAAGAGATTAGATAAAAGAAATACTGTAGGGAATACAAATGGCAAAATGTAACTGATTGTAAATGTGGGATGAAAAAACATAGATAAAACATAGGTTTCAAAATTGAGAATATGGGAAGGATGAATGGTGATCATAATAGGTATTTCTACTGAAGAAAGGAAATTTGTAAAAGGGGTAAAATTTGGGAGAAAGTTAAATTCTCTTTTGGCTTCCTTGATGTTAATTTATTTCTGGGAGATATGGTTCAAAATGTCTAATATATATCTGGTAATGAACTACATCAGGGAGAGACTTTGCCTAGAAATAAAGATCTTAGATTCATTTGCATAAAGATATTAAGCTGCATTTACAATTATGGCATATAACTCACCTCCATTCAGCACTTCAGATTAACTAAAATATTTGCCACAATATACATTAAGATCTATAGACTCCTAAGATTAGGAATAAAGGAGGGCAGGGACATTACAGGTTGTCTATTTAAAGAAGAGATTTAAAACAGTTTCTTCACTCTTTCCCCAATAATTTATCTGCTTTGGGGCAGCTACCTTAGGTACATTAGACAGAGTACTGGGCTTGGAATCAGGAAGGCTTATTCTCTTGAGCACTTGGACACATGCTAGTTGTGTTACCCTGGGAAAGTCATGTAATCCTTTTTTCTCAGTTTCCTTATATATAAAAGTGGGCTGTAGAGGGAAATGGAAAGCACTTCATTATCTTTGTCAAGGAAATCCCAAAGAATCAAACATGACTGAAACAACTCAACAACATATACTGTTTCTGCACTTCTCTGGAATTAGTGATTATGTCCTCCTAATGCAGGAAACTCATTGTAGGGAAATCTCATTATGGTACAAGATTGAATCAACAATACCCTCAGCCCTTCTGATTGGAGCTTCTGATTATAGAGTAGGGCCATAGGCTTTAGAAATTTAAAGAAGAGACTCAGCACAGATTTTTTCTTTTTTATTCTCCTGTCCTTTTTTGTGAGGCAATTGGGTGTCACCCAGGATCACATAGTGTTGGAATCCTTACAAAATGTTAAGTCATTAGAATTGATAGAGACAATAATTATCTAATTTAGCATGGTTCAGTATGATTGATCTGATGCTACAAGGAGATGTTATGGTCCAGAACTTGAAACAAGGTACTAAGTGGAATTGAGGAGACAATGTTTAAATCTAGTTTAGAATTGATTTAATCCAAATGAAGGTGGCTTAGCTGTACCAGATCTAAAATTATATTATAGAGCAGCAGTTACCAAAACCATTTTGTACTGGCTAAGGAATAGATTAGTTGATCAGTGGAATAGGTTAGGTTCAAAGGACAAAACAGTCAACAACTATAGCTACCTAGTGTTTGACAAACCCAAAGACCCCACTTTTGGGATAAGAATTTACTGTTTGACAAAAATTGCTGGGAAAATTGGAAACTAATATGGCAGAAACTAGGCATTGATCCACACTTAACACTGTACACCAAGATAAAGTCAAAATGGGTTCATGACCTAAGCATAAAGAATGAGATTATAAATAAATTAGAGGAACACAGGATAGTTTAGCTCTCAGACCTGTGGAAGAGGAAGGAATTTATGACCAAAGAAGAACTAGAGATCATTACTGATCACAAAATAGAAAATTTTGATTATACCAAACTTAAAAGTTTTTGTACAAACAAAACTAATGCAGACAAGATTAGAAGGGAAGCAATAAACTGGGAAAATATTTTTACAGTCAAAGGTTCTGATAAAGGCCTCATTTCCAAAATATATAGAGAATTGACTCTAATTTATAAGAAATCAAGCCATTCTCCAATTGATACATGGTCAAAGGATATGAACAGACAATTCTCAGATGAAGAAATTGAAACTATTTCTAGCCATATGAAAAGATGCTCCAAGTCATTATTAATCAGAGAAATGCAAATTAAGACAACTCTGAGATACCACTACACACCTGTCAGACTGGCTTCAATAACAGGGAAAGATAATGTGGAATGTTGGAGGGGATGTGGGAAAACTGGGGTACTAATACATTGTTGGTAGAACTGTGAATACATCCAATCATTCTGGAGAGCAATTTGGAACTATGCTCAAAAAGTTATCAAACTGTGCATACCCTTTGATCCAGCAGTGTTACTACTGGGTTTATATCCCAAAGAGATCATAAAGAAGGGAAAGGGACCTGTATGTGCACGAATGCTTGTGGCAGCCCTCTTTCTAGTGGCCAGAAACTGGAAACTGAGTGGACGCCCATCAATTGGAGAATGGCTGAATAAATTGTGGTATATGAATATTATGGAATATTATTGTTCTGTAAGAAATGACTAACAGGATGATTTCAGAAAGGCCTGGAGAGATTTACACAAACTGATGCTGAGTGAAACGAGCAGGGCCAAGAGATCATACTTCAACAACAACACTATATGATGACCAATTCTGATGGACCTGCCCATCCTCAGCAATGAGATGAACCAAATCAGTTCCAATGGATCAGTAATGAACTGAACCAACTATGCCCAGTGAAAGAATTCTGGGAGATGACTAAAAACCATTACATTGAATTCCCAATCCCTATATTTTTGCCCACCTGCATTTTGGATTTCCTTCACAGGCTAATTGTACAATATTTCAGAATCCGATTCTTTTTGTACAGCAAAATAACGGTTTGGTCATGTATACTTATTGTGTATCTAATTTATATTTTAATATATTTAACATCTACTGGTCATCCTGCCATCTGGGGGAGGAGGTGGGGGGAAGGAAGGGAAAAATTTGAACAAGAGGTTTGGCAATTGTCAATGCTGTAAAGTTACTCATACATATAACCTGTAAATAAAAGGCTATTAAAAATTTTAAAAAATAGAATTGATTTAATCCTACAACAAATAATGGTTTACCAGTGATATAATGATTGGTATATACTCAGTGTACAGCATATAAGCAAGAAGCTCTCAGGGCCAAGGAGCACTCTGGGAGATTCAGAAGCCCACTCTCAGAGGAGGAGACAGAATCATTCCATATTCCACCTTTGTGCTGGCTGGAGACATCCAGAGGGAGCTAGGAGCTGAAGCTCAAGACTTTGAAGGACACAATAAAGGACTGGATTTTAACTCCTGGCTCCGTTTGAAGTGAAATTGATTTGAACTGAAACTAAGGCTGCCTCCAGAAAACCTCCCCAAGAAACCTGCTCCCAGAGAGAATGATGATATTATACAAAAGAAGAGAACACCACAACATAGCTATGAAATGTTAAGTGTCTGATACTGCATTTGAACTCAGGTCCTCCTAACTAGAATTAGTGCTCTATCCATTATGCCATCTGGCTGCCCCTCAGCCCAGTTTTTCTACCCACTTCCCATAAGTTTTTGAATTTGTTTGGAATTCTCCATCATGACATACAGAGCACCCCTCACTCAACTTTTTCCTTTTAACCGTCCTCTTTTGTGTTGCCTTCTATAAAACTATAAAGTCCTTAAAAAACAGAAACTGTCTTTTTTTTAAACTTTATATGCATTCCATATGTTTAGCACAAAACTGGCACATAACCATCATTTAATAAATGTGTAATAAATAAATAATTACTTAATGGCTGTCAGTAAAGGCACCAGTGTAAATAGATTTATGGACATACAGCAAACTCTTCCTGCTTGAACTCTTGGTTGAACATTTTAGGAGTGGTTCACCAGCAACTTGAATCTTTTCACTTTGTTGCTTAATCATTCATCTCTTTGTATCATTCGTATCTATTATCTGAATGCATTAGGACACCAAGACCTAAGAAGTAAACCCACGAATACCCATGTAATAACCCTAAACACAGATTCAATGTTCTGGAAACCTACAAAGGTACAAAATATAATTCCTGGCGGAGCAGGGTTATCTTTTTCTTCATTTGTTCTTTCATGTCTTCAATTCTAATTTTCAATATTTAAAAAAAATGAAAGTGCTACTTCAACATCTTCAATTCAATGCTTCTTTTTTGTGGAGATGAATTTTAATTCTCTGAATCACAAAATCTTGGAATCGAAAGCTATCTCAGTGACCATTTAGTTCTACTTGTTTCTGAACAGTAAAAAACAATTGTTATATTATTTGTGTGAGAAGTGGTCCTCCAGACTTCATCTGAGTAGCTCTGAGAGCAGATTCTTCCATTTTTGATAGTTCTACTTGTCAGAAAATTTCTTCTTTGAATGAAGAAAAAAACTACTTTTTTTACAATTTCTATTTATGACAGACTTTTCTCCTATGAAGTCAAGAGAAATATATTTTTCTTTCTAATCTAAATATCCTTAGAATCATCAACCACTCCTAGATAGTAAGATGATGAATTTTTTTTAAAACTCGAGTCAACATTTATCATGCATTTTTCCAAATGCAAATATTCTTCTTAAAATTTAACACTGAGATATTAATTAATTATTCTGCATATTAGTTAATTAAGCAGAGTGCTGCAGAATTGTCACTATTCTTGTTTTATGCTACTGTCAAAGCCTATGGCAAATTTCCTGCCCAAAATACCAACCTATGAAGATTTTGAGTATAGCCATAGCAATAAATGACATGTCACTCATTCACTTCAGGATCAACAAACTACAGAGATTCACTAATTTCTTCTATATCAAATACAAACTCCTCTGTTTACCATTTAAACCTCTTCATACCCCCTTACTAGAAAATGACCTTTCCAATCTAATACACATTGTTGTCCATCTATAGTCCAACCAAATTTTCTTCTTCCTATTCCCTACCCATGACATTCTATCTTCCTCCCCTTATCATACTTTACCACAGGACTTGGACTGAACTCTCTCCAATTTTTAGTATTTCTTCAAGGTTTAACTCAAATGTGACTTACTACATGATGATTTTTAAAGATCTCCATCTTTCTTGAATAGCCCTGCACCCAAATACCTTGTATTTATTTTGTATACATTTTGCATTTATTTGTATGTGTAAATATCATTCCCCTAATATATTGAGGACATGGACTGTCTCATCTTTTGTATGTCTTTTTTTTTAACTTCTATCGCCTGCTACATAACAGTTAATATTTATTATTGTTGGTTGATGGACCACCATCAATAGGTTTGGAAATGTTTGACATGAATGAATGAGCCACCAAGTTAGGATTTTTTAAAAATTATAATAACACTTAATGTCTGATAAATTGTCACTTGCCTTGATAGGAGAACCTATATCAATGAAATTCCAGTTGTTTGATGTATTAATTAAAAGAAACAACTGTGAAAGGATTTGGTGACTGATTAAGATATTTAAGAATCCTCCAGAAAGTTAGAAGTCATGAAGTTTCAAGATAATAAATCCGGAAACTGACAGAAATTGTAATCTTAGATAAAAAAACTTAAGTGTGTTAGATATACTTATTTTAACAGGGGCTAGACCAGATGATCTACATTATTCCATAGATAATACTCAATACATTCAACCTCAGTAATTAAGATCTTAGACTAGAGTTCTGGAGTCAGAATGGAGTTTTTCTCCTCTCTTTCCCTTATGGAGTAAATTTCAAAGAATTCACATCTGCCTTGGAGACAGGTTTGTCAAAACTGAAGACAAACAAAAACATCCCAGCAACCAGGAGAGTGAGTGGCACTTTGGGATTAGTTACAGTAAACATATACCATGTGACAGAAGGCAGCCACAATTTTTGCAGAAGGATTTTAATTATCACCCAATTTATTAGCTTCACAGTTCACCTCAGTTAGCACTTAAACCCTGTGGGGGAGTTTTACTATGAAGCAACCTATTTTCTGTGCAGCAAAATTTGATTACAGTTATGGCTTTGTCTCTGTGGACTATGACAAATACCATCTCCCTCACAATTAAAATATCTCCCATATTTCAGCCTTCCCACTCTGTAATTTATCCTCCACAGAGCTGCAAAATTTATAGCACAGATCTGACCATATACTCCCCTGCTCAAAAACTTCATTGATTCCCTATTACCGCTAAAGTTAAAAAGGAAGAAAAGAAAGAAGAAAGGAAGGAAGGAACAAAGGAAGGAGGGAAGGAAAGTAGGAAAAAAAACAAGCATAATCAAGAAACTTTTACAATCTAAGGTCTTACATAATATGGCTCCCAATTATCTTTTCCAGTATTAATTCTCTATTCCAGGACAATCTGATAGTAAGCTGCTAATGAAAGACATACCATTCAATTTCCTAACTCAGTACTTTTATATAAATTATCTAATGCCTTAGATAAGGTAGAATCCTTACCTTCTTTCATATCTCACTTCAAATGCAAGAGTCCCTACCAGATATTGCATCACATTCCACAGATACCCCATAACTCTCTCTCAATGCTAAATTGTTAATGTTTACTCTTTCTTAAAATCATTTATATTACTTTTATGGGCATATATAATTAGCATGTTTACTTACATATATATTTATAAGTTAACTTACATGTTTAATTGTATGTTTACAAGTTGTTTTTTTCTTAATAATATATAAAGTTCCTTGATGTCAGAGACTTTGTTTTTTATTTTGAATACCCATGCCAACAATAGTATTTTACTAATTGAGGAACAAGAATGATAATAGAAAATAAACTTGTATTCTTTTGGCCAAAGCCTTCTCTGCAACTTACAGTATTGGAGCAAAGCCTGGAGCATTGACAATTTAAGAAATTTGTCCCAAGTTCATGTAGCATTATGTCCCAGAGGCAACACTTGAATTCGGGTCTTCTTAGTTTCAAGGTCATTTTTTCCTATTCACTATATTATGCTGCCATGTAGCAAGGTTTATTAATGTCTCTTGAATTTGAATTGTATTTTTCTCTACTGCTGATCATTCAGCAGAAAGTAGTTTGGAAAGTTGCCTACTACGCAATGTAGAGTGAGTGCTAAATCAAGCAATTAATGTTCAAACAAAAAACCTTTGGATTGTCCAGTTTAGGTGTCAGTGAAGTGCAGGTATAGTATCTATGTTATCATAGGTGAATTGCAATGTTCTTGGAAGCTTTTCTGGCTCACCTACAGAATAAAATTAATGATATTTGTATCACTTTCTTAACAGGATTGTTCATGGGGTGAATTTTAGAGTTAGATGTAGGAAACATTTAATCTAACTCCCTCCTTTCTTTTTGTTTTTTTTTTTTAATTTAATAGCCTTTTATTTACAGGATATATACATGGGTAACTTTACAGCATTAACAATTGCCAAACCTCTTGTTCCAATTTTTTCACCTCTTACCCCCCTCACCCCCTCCCCTAGATGGCAGGATGACCAGTAGATGTTAAATATATTAAAATATAAATTAGATACACAATAAGTATACCTGACCAAAACATTATTTTCCTGTAGAAAGAGAATCAGACTCTGAAATATTGTACAATTAGCTTGTGAAGGAAATCAAAAATGCAGGTGTGCATAAATATAGGGATTGGGAATTCAATGTAATGGTTTTTAGTCATCTCCCAGAGTTCTTTTTTCTGGGCATAGCTAGTTCAGTTCATTACTGCTCCATTAGAAATGATTTGGTTGATCTCGTTGCTGAGGATGGCCTGGTCCATCTACTGGTCATCATATAGTATTGTTGTTGAAGTATATAATGATCTCCTGGTCCTGCTCATTTCACTCAGCATCAGTTCATGTAAGTCTCTCCAGGCCTTTCTGAAATTATCCTGTTGGTCATTTCTTACAGAACAGTAATATTCCATAATTTTCATATACCACAATTTATTCAACCATTCTCCAACTGATGGACATCCATTCAGTTTCCAGTTTTTAGCCACTACAAAAAGGGCTGCCACAAACATTCGTGCACATACAGGTCCCTTTCCCTTCTTTATAATCTCTTTGGGATATAATCCCAGTAGTAACACTGCTGGATCAAAGGGTATGCACACTAACTCCCTCCTTTCAAAGGTGAGGGGAATGAATTCCAGAGAAGGTAAATGTGACCCCACCTCACAGAGATAATAAGGAAGAGAGTTGAAATTTGACTGTCAGTCATCTGACTCCAAATGCAGTAGTTTTTATCTGAATAATGTTCTTCTGTTTAGAGAGAAGGGGGGGGGGGGCTATGTTTTCACTGGTGTAAGTTTTTACGTTACGAGAAACCTTCCTCTAACAATGCAGGCCAGCCTCCTTCAATTATGAGATCACTAATGTGCAAGAATGAAAAACTTTGGCTAGTCCCAAAGAAGGATGTGAATTTAGCTCTTCTTAATTTTCAGGACAGGTTCCCATCCATAATACTATGATCCTTCTCTCCAGAAAAGATGCATAAATTCATGCAGATACAAAACAGTTTAAATGTGAGCTTTTAACATAATATCATCATCTCATCACCATTATCATTATTATCATTACTAATATAACTAATTCTCTAAGACACAACAATTTGGCAAAATGCAATCACCATTCTTGGCCTCATTCTCTCACTCCTGGTATCTACTAAGTCCCAAAATTCATTTATTTTTACTTTTATAACATCTCTTGTACACCCTGTCATCTCTCAGTTGACACTGCCACTAGTCTAATGCAGTTCCTCAGCCTCTAATTTCTAGACTTTAAATAGCATTCTAATTAGCTTCTCCCTGCCTCAAGGTCCCCCCATTCCCGTCCATTCTCAAATCTAGAATCTGTCTAATTTATATTCCTAAGGTATAGTTCTGATCACTCTATCCAATACACCTCATTGACTCACAATTACACTCAGGAATAAATTTTAAATTCTCTATTTGACTTTTAAGAACTCTGATAATCTGCTTCCTCTCTACCTTTCCAGTCTTCTTATAGTTTATTCCCTTCTACCTACTCTGCAAGCATTTTTTTGTTCTTCATAGAAGACACTCCTCTTCTGACTCTGTGCTTTAATCAGCTATTTCTCGTGCTTGGAACCTTTTCCATCCTTATCTCTGCCTCTAAGCTTCCCAATCTCCCTTCATATCTCAGTTAAAATCCCATCTTCTGAAGGAAACCTTTTCTGATCCCCCTTAAACCAAATGCCTTTCCTCTGAAAATATCTCCATTTCATTATGTATAGAGTAATTTGCACATCTACTTTTCTATTACACTCTGAACTCTGAAAGCAGGAACTATTTAGGGTCTTTCTTGTTATATCTTCACCTGTTATCATACTATTTGGTACATAGATGCTTAAAGAATGAGGAATGATTGTTCACTCGACCCAATTTTTACCAAGTCCTGGACATAGCTGTATGTTGTTATGTATGAAAGGACACATGGATATTTTATTATTGAGGGAAAGTTTAATGCAATCTTCAGATCTGCATAAGGGAATTAACTGAGTATTCCTAGTTACTCTGGAGAGACAAGTTGAGAAAGGATCTCTTGAGGCATAATAAAGACTTTGAGTAGTGGATTGCAGGCTCTAGGGGACAAGAACATAATAGGGCTGTGTATGTGTGTGTGTATGTGTGTGTGTGAGTGAGTGTATGTGTATGAAAATCTTGGAAATATACAGTATGCTATGTTATACTTTTCTCTCTCCTTTTCCCATCATTTTTAAGCTATTCTTTCTCCACATGTATCTTTAAAGAGTATGCAACTCAAGTAAGTCTCTTTTTGAGTACACAGTCTCATGCTTAGCTAGGAGGCACAATGTGTCAAGTGTCAAGTCGGGAGTCAGGAAGACTTGACTTCAAATCCAGCTTCAAATATTCTTACTAGTTGTGTGACTCTGGTCCATTTATTTAACCCTGTTTTCTTCAGTTTCTCCATCTGTAAAATTAATTGGAGAAGGAAATGGCAAATTACTTCCATATTTTTTTTGCCATGAAAATCCCAAAATGGACTCACAAAGAATTGAACATGACTGAAATTACAAAAAACAAAAACAAAAACAAAAAACCTTCCTAGTAATAGAAAGTGCTAACATATTTCATTTCCTTCATGCAAATTCACCTATTGAATTTTGTATATTGTTCTGAACAATAAAATTATTCTCATAACTTGCTAATATGTTAGTGGGTACTCTTTATAAAATGTATATTTTAAATATTTAATAAATTTTAAAATATTTATTGTATTTATTAATATTTTAATATATTTATTTAAAACATAAATATAAAATAAGAAAAAATGAAAAGTAAAATAGAAAAAACAAACATACAAAAATTGTCATTTGTCCAGCAGAATAACAGGGGAAATTTGAAATATGTAATAATAAATTTCCATTTCAAGAAATTGTAATAATAACAAAAGACATTCAAAGTGTCCATTTTTTTTCTTTGATGCTTATAGATTTTTCTTTTGTTCTCTGCTGTGTACTTTTTTCCTTCATTCTTTTTCTCCCTTTCCTCCCTCTAACCTCCCCCAAGCAGGCTAAAGTTAAGCAAGAATGTGTGTGTATGTGTGTGTGTGTATGTATAAATATATATACACACATATACAAATACATCTAAGACAATATTAATATGGCTGATATGTAATTTAGATTCCTTTTGATTGAATCTTTTCTTTTTAAATTTGGAGATCAATGACTACAACCCCTATTTTTTTCCTAATAAATTTTATTCCCAATCATTATGTTTTTGCAAATCCCCTCTTTTGATAATTCTTCTTTACTATTAACTTGCCTTGTTATTATTTAAACTCTCTGGTACAACCCACACGGCCTGGGATCCTTCCCTTATTTTATCCTCCCATCCTTTACCTTCTTTTTGGTCCCATTCCTATTAATCTACATACCTTATATTACTCCTGTTAATCTAAACACCAGGGGCAGCTAGATGGCACAGTGGAGAGAACACCAGTCCTGAAGTCAGGAGGACCTGAGATCAAATCTAGTCTCATATACTAATGCTTCCTAGCTGTGCAACCCTGGGCAAGTCACTTAACCCCCAATTTCTTTGCCAAACAAACGAAACTAAACCCATTCTATAATCTATTCTATTCTTTGCTCCCTCTTATTTTTATAGGTTTTGGAGGGTACAATATTATTATCATCTTTTTTAAATTAGATATTTTTAGAGACAAGATGCCTTAAACCCAAAGTGTAGCTACAGGCCTATTGCTGCTAAGAAATAACTATTACATAGAAGATATTGCTGCAGGCAGCAGACCGCACTTAGTTTCCTGACCTTAAAAGGTTTCTACTATTCTGTCCTGTGGAACATGAATTGAGGCTGAATTATTTGATAAAGATAAAAGTTGTTAGTCCATCTATTTTTTTTTCTGAACCCGAAATCTAATCTGAGTTTCTTGTCAGATTAAACTAAGTTTCCTGAGTTTACCTTGAATTTTTATCTCTTAGTATTTTCAGACTATTATTCTGTCAGTCATGACTCCTTGCTTGAACATGTCCTTTTATATTCAATGCACCAATAATCGACTCTTCACCTTATTTGCTTCTTAATTCTGTGCCTTCTGGTTCTGAAATTTATGCTGTTCTAGACTCTGCTCTTCAGAACAAGCCAAAACCCAAAATTACCACAACCATAAACCTGTAGTCAATGCCATAGAGAATTCATAATTGCAAAAGCTCTATCTGGTCTCGTTTCTCATCATAAACATAAAGAGCAGCTCATACCATCTCTATAATTCTAAGAATTCCAATTACTCTAGTCATCAGTAAGCAACTGAATGAAAGAGTAGGAGGACTGTTAACTGAGCTGAAGATCACACTTCAGATATCATGTGATCTGTCCTGCTGGATAGTAACATTTTTTTTCCCTACATAGTTTGCTGTCAAACCATAAGATATGATCATCATGAAAAGAATAATAATTCAGCTCCATTCCTGAAGGCCAGATAATCTTCAGACAAGATTTCTGTGACTATACAATTTATTTCTCTTATCCTCTTGTCCCAGAGGAACCTCTTAGGAATGGATCAGAGTGACTTCTCTCCCGTATGACTTTCTATTGTGTGATAATATATTTTTTTTGTATTTAACAGAAAGGGAAAAAGCAAGGTCAGAGAAGCTGACAGGAATAAAACCAAAATGAAATGACAAAACTTCATTATTTATAACATTCATAAAATGCTTTATGATAAAGGAGCTATATAAATAGGAAGTGTTTCAGTTCCAGGCAAGAGTAAAAACCCAGTATGTTTCACAATCCATTAATTCACAATGACCTGATCAGGTCAAGAGGAAAAATATTATTCACATTTTACATATGAGGAAACTGGGGCAGAAGAAGAAAAGTGATTTCTTCAAGGTCACACCAATATTAATTTCTAGCTTAAAGTTTATAGGAACTTTTATAGTCAGGAAGTTTATAGTCAGGAAGCACATATCATAGTTAGAACTTCAGAAAATAAACCATATGCACAAACTAGACATATTTCTACCTCAGATGGGTTTTGAAATGCCATTTTTGCCAAAATTGTTCAAAATTCTTTGCTATGTGCTCCGGTGTCTAAGGGGAAAACAGGTAGAGCATCAAATTTAGGAGACAATTATAGCTTTAAATTGATTGCATTTTCAATGTAAGATTTTAATAAGCATACAAGTTCTTTGCACCTGGGAAAGAACAGGCAGTTATATTTAACAGACCGGATGTGTATCCATCTTGCTGTTCCGGAACATTAGGTAATGTAAGATAGCAGAGTCTGTCTGGGAGTCCTTATTCCCTAAAAATACACTAGAATGAAAGGCTGCTGGTGCTAATTACCACTTTGTTTCCACTGGTTAGACATGAGGAAATGTCTATATTGTAATAGAATTTGAGAGGCTGCCTTCTTGACAGCAATTTGTCCTTTAGCATTCGGTCCTTTAATTGGTCTACATTCTCATGTTCACATCTAATCATGTATTACTCACCTATGGGAAGGAAAAAAAAATCTGTTGGGCATGGAGGAAGACAAATATTATCTCATATACATCCCATAATGAATAATAACAATGTTTCAACAAGAGCAATTATGAAACAAAATGTATACTGCTTAGTGGGGTTATTGGGAGAGGGGACTGACAGCTGCTTAAAGGACACTCACACAGAGCTCAATCTTATTTCATAGTCTTTGTGTTGTTTTTTTTCTTTTCCACTGCTCACATCCCAATTTTCAAATGACTTATTGCTGAATTAGTCCTTTATCATTAATCATTTGTAATAACCTTGAAGGCTAGAATTATGTCATACACACACACACACACACACGTGCATATGTGTGTATGTGTTTTCTCAGTATTTAGCACTTCATTTGTTTAATGACTCCATGAATACAATATAAAATGAGATGACTGAAAAACTCATCTATTTCTTCTGTTATTTCTTTCAAGCAAAACTCTGTAGGAGAAAAAAAAAAACCTGTTGAATAACATGGGCAATTCACAACTTCCTTGAGCCTTGATTTCTTCACCTATAAAATGAGTGAGTAGTATTAGATAGCCTCCAATCACCCACTGTAGATCTAGATCTAAATTTTCATATTCAATCTTATGATGATTTTAATAGAATAAAAATAAAAATAATGAGTGAAACTATGAAATAATTGAAGATACAATCAATTGTATTTAGAACTAAACTCAATCAATTAAAATTTAAGTGATACTATATTTTAAGGACCTGGCAACTGACTGTGGAATCATTGATCTTATACATTAATATATTTCTATATGTTTGTAATGCATATATCTAATGTATACCTTGCTATTATATTTTAGGGACCTGGCAATTGACTGTGGAATCATTGATTTTATACATTAATATATTTCTATATGGTTGTAATGCATATGTTTAATGTACATCTTGCTACTATATTTTAGGGACCTGGCAACTGACTGTGGAATCATTGATCTTATATATTAATATATTTCTATATGTTTGTAATGCATATATTTAATGTACATTTTGCAACAAGCAACACTTATGCTAGTATTAGTATTTTTATGTGTCTTTTTGGTTGACATGATCTGCTTTGGGGTAGAAGTTCATAAAAGGGAAAGTGTGAGTCTGACTATTAAGATGTAATATTGTTTAGTCATACTTGAATGTGGCTCAAGCCTCAGAGACTTTTATCTCTCTGACTCTTGGCAATTCATTTAAATTGTAAAAATAACAAGTTCATTTATTCATGAATATTACATTTATACTTCCTGCCTCACAACTTTGGTGATATATACATACTTGATACAAAGTTTCTAAGGGTTGATAAATATGATAAATATGATCCCATATTTTTACATTTTTTTTCCTTTTAATTGTTTTTCTTCATTGATTTTATGTTTGATTAAGAATTTTGCACACTGAAATTCTGAAGGCTATGGAGAAAACTTTTTTGGAAGAAACCTAAGAGTCTCTTTTTTTTTAACTTTCCAACAGAGCCTGTGTTTTTATGTGATATATGTGAAAAGTCAAGGCTGACATTATAATGTAATAATAGTAATAAGTCTAATCTATACTGTAGTTATAAATGTTGACACTGACTATTTTCATGGGAGTGTTTATTTTGTTTTGTTTTCTCGTGTTTTTCCCTTTTGGTTTGATTTTCTTTCAGGACATAACTAATTTGGAAATATATTTATAATGATTGTACACATATAGCATATATAAGATTGTCATTTAAGGAAGGGAGAATAAAAAAAATTGGAGTTCAAAATCTTACAAAAATGAATATTGAAAACTGTTTTGACATAGAAAAATTAGAACATAAATTGGAAAATAAAAATAAAATTGGAAAATGTTAATTTATTGGAATTGGAAAAATACAACAGATTTGGAAAAATAAAAATGCTATTGAAATTTTTCATTAATTAATTAAACAGCTTTAGAAATGCTGTTAGCAGGACATTCCTTTCAGCAAAAAACAAAGAGGGTGATATAGTTTCCATTTTACGGTAAAGAATCATTAAACCATTTAAAAGTTTCATTGATAAGTGAGAGAAAAGATGTCAGTGTAAATGAAAGGGAAACAATTAGGATTATATTTACCATTTCAACTCTACTGAATAATTATTTATAAAGTGCTTACTATGTGCAAGCACTATGGTAGGCACTGAGAATATAAAAAAACAGAATTGAAAGAATAGTTCCTACAGTCCTTCCTAGGGAACTTACATTCTATTGGGAAAAACAACATTTGCACAGATAAATGCTAATTTATCTTTGATTGGAAAAAAAGATAAGTCATTATAGCAACCACCACCACCACCACCATCATCACCAGCATTCACATTTCTATAGCACTTTTGTCTTACTCAACATTTTGCTAGATTACTAGCCTACAATCTTGTAGGAAATTATGGAAACTATTATTATTCTATTCATAGGAAGAGCAAGAAAATTCTTATTTTATTACTATGGCATTCAGTTAAGGCTGTCTACAAAATCCTTATAAAATTACTCCTATCTCACCTATTGATATGATTGGATGGCTAAAACTTACATACGTTTTAGAGGGAGGAAAGAAGGAAAAAGTATTTTAATTTTTCCACCATAAAGAAATCTCCTGCTATGATTGCTAATTTGGATTGTTGTTAAGAGAAGTTAAATGATTTGTTCAGAGTCAAGCCAAGAAGCATGTGTTAAGTGTTCACTGTGTGCCTGGGCCTATGCTTAGTAGTAAAATATAATTATGTACCAAAAGAAAGTTTTGCTTTTTACATAATTTATAATCTAATTGGGGGAAACAACTCATTAAAAATGAGGTCAAAAGAAGGAAAGAAAAGAAGCCACTTAACCTGTAGGCAGAGTCCAGGGAATCAAATTGGCATGAGAAAGAAGTGAACACATTTCCTTAAAATGGAAGTTCCAAAAGAAATTTATCAAAGGGAGGAAGGGTTGACAAATGCAGAAGCATCTTTTTGAATGAGAAGATAGCTGTGATAGTAAAACCAGGATTGATTGGGGGTTGGGGGATGGGAGAAGGAATGAAGAGAAATATTAAATTAGATACAGGACCCTCACGCCTTTCTTGTTATCTCACCAGATTTTCACCACTCCCCTCTGGGATGGGACTGTTTCTGTCTAAAGCAACTGAGTCAGAGAGGTGAAGTAACATGCTCTGAAACACACAGCTAACTCCTTGTTACTCTCCCCCCTCAGGGTTGCTAAACCTTGTAAGTGATTCTAGGAATTTCAAATGAATGTAACTGTGTCTGCAGGACCAAAGGATGCAGGCAAGTCTTTGGACAGTCACAAAGCCTCGTGTCCCTTCAAATTCTCCTAACTTTTGATAGGTGCCCAGTGGCAGTGAACTTTGAGCAATTCTCTGAATAACATCATACTCATGGATGGAGGGAGGAGTAGGAGTAGGAGGGGCAGTGATGTCACCAACACCTCCCCTCCAGCAATCAACCCCTCCTATGAGCAGATTGCAAAAGCAGTACTCAAAGCCACTGAGCATGGGAAGGATATAGGTGACCTGAAACTGGGTATGTATCTGGTGACTCAACAGTTTAACTTCTCAGGTCAAGAAAGTAGAAAATATGTTTCTTTTGATATAGGCATCCTCAGCTTATGTTATGTTATTACAGAATTTGGCTTATGAAGTCTTAACCTCTAGTAACTGGAAATCTATAGCAAGGGTATGCTTAGAACCTGGACAAAACTTGTTCTGGCTTTCTGAATATAGTGAGCTCTGTAGGATACAAGCCCAACAAAATAGGCAAAGTGGAGTTCATACTTCCATCACCTGTGACCAACTAATAGGTGTAGGTTCTTATGCAGACATCTCAGTACAGATTAATTACTTCATAGCAGCATATGAGCAAATTGCTGCTGCTGCTATGAAAGCATGGGTTTCCCTCCACAATAAAAATGACAAGGGTGATGCCTTCACAAAAATAACACAAGGGCCAAACAAACCCTTTGCTGATTTTGTGGGATGTTTGCAGACAGCTGTCACACGAATTAATGGTGAAAATGCAGTAACAGACATTTTGATAAGGCAACTTGCTAAAGAAAATGCTAATGAGGTTTGTAGAAGAAATATACTAGGACTACACAAGGATGCTCTTTTAGATGAGATCATAAGACACTGTGCCACAGTGGGCACAGATACCTTTTATAGCCAGGCTATGATGCAGACTTCCCAAGATCCCAACATGGGATCCTTTCTTGCAGGGACTTCCAGTGATACTTGTTAATGCTTTAAATGTGGTAAAGTAGACATAAAGACATAATGAGAAAACAGGGTGGGAGAACAAGACCCAATACCCCATGTCCAAAATGCAACAGAGGCTTCCATTGAGCCTCAGAATGTAGACTTATTTAGGGAAACGGTATGAGGGGCGCAGCCCCAGGGCCCAAGGCAAAAAACACTTGGGGCATGATGGCAGCCAATGCTACACCCAGAGAGTGCCTAGAAGCCCAGTACTAAGACATGACCAATCAACCAGGAAACCATCTGATGGGAGAAGGGGATTACACAATCAATCATCCAGGAAGCAATCTAATGGGAGAAAGGGATTACAAACGGGGAGAATAGAGTTGTATGCAGCTAGGACAACTGAGATACCCCCTGGAGAAGTGAAATCTGTTTCTCTCCAGCCTATGGATCCCTTGCCTCCAGGCACAGTAGGCTTGACCATTTCACTTCCTGAGAGTATGTACAAAACAGTCTCCATCCACACACTGATGTGGGAAACTGGGGAATGTGTAGATAATATTCCAGTCACTAATACAGGTAGGCAATGTGTGACTTATCACTCAGGAGAAGTAGTAGCATCAGGTTTACTAATACAGACTCCTAAGAAGCAATTTGGTGATAGTCGCCCAGATTCTGACTCCAAACAACAAAATCTAGGCATATACTGGACAGCAGCTGTGACCGCAGACCGAACTATGCTCACTATCTATATAAGTGGCATGCCATTAGAAGGATGAGTAGACACTGGTGCAGATTGTACAGTCATTAGAGGTGCCAACTGACCCAGTCACTGGCCAAAGATTAAAGCAGACACCGATATGTCTGGCGCAGGAGGATCAATAGAAGCTGAAGTTAGTGCTACCCCTTTGAGATGAACTTTTGAAGGCAAAACAGGAGTTTTTGCTCCTTTTATAGTTAAAAAAAACCCCATCAATCTGTGGGGAAGAGAATTTTACAATAATTAGGGTTAAAAATGAGTACTTTGGTTTTTTAGGCAAGGCTGCTCTTGAAGGCCTGACAACACTTTCACCCGTTCCTTTCCAATGGAAAACTGATACACCAGTGTGGATAGAACAGTGGCCCTTAGGTAGCGATAAAATTCAGGCCTTATTAGATATAGTACAGGTGCAACTTGACTGAGGACACTTACAACCTTCTCTAAGTCCTTAGAATTCCCCAGTATTTGTTGTAAGAAAGAAATCTGGAAAAGGGAGGATGTTGACTGATTTAAGAAAGTTAAATGAATAGATGGACACTATGGGAACTCTTCAGCCTGGACTTCCATCTCCTATTCACTTGCCTAGAGAATGACCTCTTTGGCTTATACACATTAAGGATTATTTCTATTCTGTCCTCTAGATAAGGAGGATATGAAAAGATTTGCTTTTTCAGTGCCCAGTGTTAACTTAGCTGAGCCTTATGAAAGATATGAATGGACAGTTTTGCCACAGGGAATGAAAAACAGCCCTATTATGTGTCAAATGTATGTTGCTGCTGCTCTTACTCCAATAAGAAATGCATTTCCAAAAGTAATGTTATTACATTATATGGATGATATATTGGGATGTGCACCTGAGGAACAAATGTTAGAAGCATGTCTACAAAAGACCATAGAAACACTAAGGAACTACAAATTGTACATAGCTCCAGAAAAATATCAAAGACATGCTCCTTTTCAATATTTAGGATATGAAGTATACCCTAAGGTGCTTATAGTACAAAAACTGTCCTTAAGAACAGAGAAGCTAAACACCTTAAATGATTTTCAGAAATTGATAGGAGACATCCAATGGATGTGATCAGTATTAGGCTTGACTACCTATCAATTGCAACCATTATAAGACATGTTAAGGGGAGACAGTGCTTTAAATTCACCACATTGGCTTACAAAAGAAGCTCAAAAGGCTTTGAGAGAAGTTGAACTGACTTTATCCAATGTGGTTGAGTTACTCAAAAACCCTTGGAAATATCAGTTTTTGCTACACAAGAGGCACCTACAGCAATCCTTCCTCAAAGAGACAGTGTGATAGAGTGGGTGAACATCCTGGCACAACCAGAACAAAGCCTTACTCCTTAACCCAGTGCTTGTGGCTAGAATTTTATTAAAGGCCATTAAGTGAGCAGTACAATTATCTGGGACAAGATGTGACAAGATATATACCTTTTATACTAATACACAAATTAATGTGTGCTGTGAGACCATCCCAGAGTGGCAAATTTTATTAGCTATGACTCCAAATTTTACACATGGGTCTCCATTAAAGATAACCAGACTGTTACATAATTGGCTATGGATTCTTGAAGAAAAGGTTTCTAAAGTTCCTCTTATAAAGGATCAACTATCTTTACAGATGCAACCAAACATAATATTGGCACTGTATACTCTTGTGACTTAACTATAAAGAGAGTAGTCAGAACTCCTTTTCAGTCCACTCAGCAGAATGAATTGTATGCAATCATTCTGGCTCTTACTTGTTATCCAGGAGATATAAATATAATATCTGATTCAGCCTATTCAGTAGGTATCATACAAAAAATTGCCACAGCTCAAATAAAATTTGTAGCCTCTAATATATATCAGCTCTTTAAGAAACTTCAAGAGCAAGTGAGAAAGCATCCAGGTAAGATTTATATCTTGCATGTCCATTCTCATAGTGGACTTCCAGGTCCTATTTTTGATGGTAATTCAAAGGCAGATAGCCTTCTAACTATGCTGGCCAATACTCCTTTATTTCAAAAAGCCCAGGAATCTCATTCTAAATATTACCAGTCTGCTCAAGCTTTACATTTACAATTTGGAATAACAAGAGAGGAAGCAAGGAGAATAGTAAAAGCCTGTACAGCCTGCTTTCCTTTATACGCTCCTATATTGCCTCTAGGGAAGAACCCTCGTAGTTTAAGACCCAGTGAAATCTGGCAAATGGATGTGACCCATTATAAATCTTTTGTCTTTCATTTATGTTGTGGTAGACACGTTTTCAGGATTCACTTTTGCAGTATTGCAAAAGCAGCAAAAGCTGCAGCAAAAGAGACAGTCTGAGTGATCACTGAATTCCTTATCCAAGCATTTGCAATTATGGGTGTGCCACAAACCATAAAAACAGATAATGGTCCTGCATATACTTCTAAACATTTTGCACACTTTTGTGCACAGTATAAGATTTTACACACCACTGGCATACCCTTTAATCCTCAAGGACAGACAATAGTAGAGAGGAGAAACAGAGACATTAAGATGCTCCTCCAAAAACAAAAGAAAGGTGGAGCCACAGGTAACCCTAGAGAGTTTCTAAATCTAGCCCTTTGTACTATTAACTTCTTGATTTTTGATAAAGATGCAATGGCTCCAGAAGACAGGTTTATAACCCACTGGAAGGGCAGTGTCCAGTACGAGCAGCTCCACTATCTTTAGATAATCACCAGATGATGTGGAGAGATCCAGAAAGTGGAAAATGGAAGAAATCATATAGGTTAACTGCTTGGGGGGGGAGGGTTTGATTGTATCTCTATGGGGGGAGAAGGGATCAGATGGGTGCTACCGAGCTGTATTCACTTTGTCCATCGGAGAGAGATGGAACAGACCCTTGAAATGAAGGAGACAACCCAAGAAACATTGGGTGGTTCTGTTGTTGACTGTGCCCACTACTGAAAGAACACGGAAGTTATGGCATTTGAATTATGGACATCAAAAATTGTTGGACTTCAAAATCCTCAGGAATCATTGGATTCTCTGAGACATGATAAGATTGCTGTAGGAACTGAAAACCCTCAGGAACCATCAGATTCTCTGAGACATGATAAGACTATTGTAGGACTTGAAAGCCCTCAGGAATCATTGGATATTCTGAGAAATGATAAGACTGTTGCAGGACTTCAAAATCTGCAGGAATCATTGGATTCCCTAACATATAAAAATGACTGTTGCAGGACTTCAAAAACTTGTTGGGATCATTGGATTCCCTGATACATGAAGCAATGGACAATAGTTTGGTTTTGGAGTATCTTTTGGCTGCTAAAGAAGGCATATTGTGTGACTGTTGTTTACATACCCTCCTTCTAGGACTTCTGGAAATCTTTTACAATACCATGTTGATTTATATTGCTTGTTATACCACTACTTGCATGAACAATTCATGTTTGTTACACCACATTGAACCTGCACTGATTGTGTGGAGAGTCATCACTAATAGTTGTGCATTATTGCTATGTACTTGTATAATACCTCCCATGCTGATGGGTTTGTGCATATCTGTTTCTAATAAGACCCTTCAGCCCAAAAACCCACTCCAATCCCCACTTCCCTTTGGTGCTTTTCATCTCTCTTCCTGAGATGTCAGGGAGGGCGTGATCATCTCCTTTTTAGTGCTTTCTCCTCCCTTCCTGAGAAGTCAGGGGGGTCATGATCACCTCCTTTTTGGTGTTTTTACCTCCTTTCCTGAGAAGTCAGGGAGAGCGTGATCACCTCCCCTTAGGGGATCTCACCTCCCTTAGAGGTCAGAAATGGTGTGACCATCTGTGTTCTAAAACAAAAGAAAGCGGGAGATGTAATGGACTGCAACTGAGCAGATGCACTGAGGTCCGAGCACTTAGGACTAATTACCAATTGGACAATACTCTGTTAGTAT